>NC_091304.1:6927523-6950023 GCF_038502225.1 Cherax quadricarinatus | reverse complement strand
CACTTCCTTGTGGAACGCTTGCCCCAATAGGATGCCTTGCTGATTCCGTTCCATTGAGGACTACACTTAGAGATCTACCATGAAGGTAATCACTGAGGAGACATAGCGTAGAGCCTGCAATTCCCAGTGCTTGAAGTTTTGCTAAGAGGCCCTGGTGCCACACCCGGTCGAAAGCGCCAGCAATGTCCAGTGCTACCACACAGCTGACTTTGGATTCATCCAGTGACTGGTGCCACTTAGTGGAGAGGTTTAACAACAGATCAGCAGCAGAGTAACCTTTCCTGAAGCCATATTGACGATCACAAAGTAGTGAGTGGTAGTCAAAAAAATCTGTCATTTGTCTTGAGATTATTGTCTCAAGGATCTTACCAGTGATTGACAGGAGTGACACTGGTCTGTAGTTGCTGATTTCTGCTCTGCTCTTCTTTTTGTGAACAGGGACTACATTTGCCTCTTTCCATGGAGAGGGCCATTTGCACTGTACTAGGCAGTGCTGAAAGATGCGAGTTAGAGGTGCTGCTAGCTCGTCTGCACATCTTCTCAACAATCTTGGGCTCAACTTGTCTGGGCCCACAGCCTTTTCCTGGTCAAGTGATTTAAGAAGGAAATGCACCTCCTCCTGCCTTATTGTCACCACTGACAGTTTTGACACAGTTCTTGCAGCTAGCCAAGGAGGGTCCCTTGCTGGATCAGGAACTTGCATTTTAGTAGCAAAGTGTTCAGCAAAGAGGTCCGCCTTCTCTTGACTACTAGTAGAGGTGGTCCCATCCTGTCGATTTAGAGGTGGAATAAGTTCATCAGGCAGATAACCTTGTCTGTCCTTGACCAGGGACCACCAGGTTTTGGAGCCTACCCTACCTGATGCTAACTTTCTTTTAGTGTCCACCTCCCATTTAGCAATGGCCCACTTTTGAACATCACCCATATGCCTACAGGCTTGCATGTGCAAGTTCCTGTTATAGGTGGTAGGATGTCTCTTATACCTTCGCCATGCTTTGTACTTAGCAGTAGCAGCCTCTCTACAACGAAAGCCAAACCAAGGCTGATCTGTAGGCTTTGTCACATATTGCCGGTGAGGAATGTGTTCTTGTTGCAGATTAAGGATGTGTCCAGTGAAGGCTTTCACTTGGTTGTCAACATCCCCCTGGAGAAGAGCATTCCAGTCGGTGGTGGCGAGCTCAGAGCAAAGGGCTGGCCAATTACCTCTTTCCCATAGCCAGGTTGTGCGTGTGGACTCCTCACCTCGTTCTGTTGGGATCTTAAGTGTGGTAAAAACAGCCTTGTGGTCAGACGATCCAACGTAGCCGAGGGGTTGACAAGTGACTATGCCTTCTGCCAGATCACTCACTACTGGGTCAAGGGAGGAGCCAGAGATATGAGTAGGGAAATCAACAAAGTTTCTCATGTCAAACACTGCAAGAAGGTCATCAAAGTCCCTCTGTATAAGGTGCTGGTTGAGGTCACCAACAATTATAATATGTTGACAGTTGTGTTGTAGCAGAAGGGAGTCAATATTTTCCATTAGGAAGTTGATAGGGTCTGCATGTTGCCACTGAGGTCTGTACATTGCACATGCTAGTACAGAGGTACTAGTGTTTATACAGAGCTTGAAGAACATCATTTCAAGATGTGTAGGGGTGGCAACATCTATGTGCTGGGCATGAACACTTTTAGAGAAGCACACAGCAACACCACCTCCTTGCCCTTGCCTGTCTCTTCTCATCCATGAGGTGTAGCCAGCAATTCTTGCAAAATTTTCTGGAGTCCTGTCATCCAAAAATGTTTCAACAACAGCTATCATGTCTGGACGTCGAGTGTTCACAAAGCTATGTGTGAGCTCTCCAACATTAGTAATGAAACCTCTAATGTTGGCCGACAGGATGCTGATAGACTGGCTCCTCATGATGAAGTGGTCAGCTTGAGGTGGTGGGTGTGTAGGGAATGTAAGGTGCCTGCCCTTGAGAGAGGTAGGGTACTGAGGCAGCTGCAGGGATGTAGGTCTGTGGTCTTGTATAAGGCCCAATCCCACCTGCTGGGCTGGGATAGGAGTAGCTAAGTGGGTGACGTGTGAGAGTGTTTACCAATTCAGAGATCCTGCTGGTTTGTTCTGAGAACAGGTCTCTAAACAGGTGGCCCTGTCTGTCAAGTTCCTTTTTCTTCCGACACTGGTCCTCCTTATGTCCTTTCTTGTAGCAGTAGTTACACCTGGTATCTCGCAGGCAGTTGTTGGCAGAGTGCCCCTTCCGGTGACAGCGAGAGCACAGCCTAGGTGCCTGGGAGGGTGGACTAGGATTTGTCGCACCTCCTGTGTTTCGCAGATTTGTCCTCAGATTCTGCCGCTGGAACTGTGTTAGTGGAGGGTGAGACGGCTGTAGATGTCTTCCTCCACCACGTCCTCCTCCACGTCCTCTACCCCGCCCTCTACCAGTTCTGACAGATGTGTCCCTGCTGTTCGTACTTCGGCGCAGTAGGTGATCAGGTGCAGTGATAGTTCCCTGATCACTAACTGCACCGTTCTCTGGTGGAGAAACTCCTGGCTCAGAACTTGCTGTCGAAACACTACTACCAGATTCTAGAATAGTATCGGCAGGTGTGCTGACAGGTGTAGGATCAGAGATGGTATGTGCACTGTCAAGTAGACTGGCAGTGGCTGAAGCAGAGATGTCAGGTGTAGGAGAATTAACAGATCCAAGGCTTCCCACGTTGCTGGGAAGAGGATTTGTTCCCTCTGTGGTGGTCAGAGGAATTGTGTTAGAATTCCCAAAGGTAGTGTTTTGAACTCTGCCAGTCTGTGGGACCTTAGCGATGACAGAATTCCACCAGTCGTTTACCCCTGAGTTAAGCTCAGTGTGGGACTTCCAGTCTTTGTCAATAGTGTCGCCATCAGCTGAGCAGCTTATGTCACTTGATGCAGGCTTGCACTGACCTTCTACAATAGCTTGTAGGTTATCTAATGATTTGAGGAGCTCATGAAGTGCTTCCCTGTGATGGATTATCTTAGCTGCAACTTTACAACACAGCCCAAGAGGGCAGTCTTAATCTTTGGACAGGAGTCCCTGAGGTAGGACTTCTGAACCTTCCTCCTGTAGCTCCAGGCTTGTATCCACATATACCACAGGATTATGGATATCCTTAAATTTTCTGAAATTTTCAACCTGGCTGCAACAAAATTCTCCTTCTGGAGTGCAATCTGTGTGGCAGTAGTTGGAACAAGTAGGCTCCTTACATCCAAGAAGATCTTTGTCCCTTGTGGTATACCCACAAACACTGCAGTATCTACTGGGACAATAGCCAGATAGCGTAGATAATCTTGCTATTTTGCGGTGTGAAGTCATCCCAGAGGAGGCTTGTAGGTTTGAAGTTCACAGGAGAGAGAGAGGGTGGGTGGTGATGTCGTGGGGTGGAGTGTGGGTGGGTGGGGGTGTTTATAGCCGGTGGGTAGTGAGGGCGGGCGGCAGTGGGCCGACTCTCTCTCTCTCTCTCTCTCTCTCTCTCTCTTCCAGTTATTTGTTATCCATATCCTTTTTCTACTCTCTTTACTGTTCTTGCTGGTACTTTTACTTTCTTTGTTTTCTTCCATTCGAGTCTCTGATAGTTGTCCACTTACTGCTTTTTCAAAATAGTTATATTTCTCTGCTTTTCTCTCTTCTCTTGCTCTTCCAGATCTTCATCCTTCTCCTCTCTTCTTAATCTTCCATACACTCACTCTTCTCAGTCTTTTTCTCTTGCAGACTCCAGTGCTTCTCGGCCTCTTACCTCTTACCTCTTTACCTCTTACCTCTTACCTCTTCACGCCCACCAACACAACACAAATAGCTGTGCCAAATGCCTCTTACTCTCCCTCTGTCAATGTCCTCACACCTCGGAGGAATCCCCTTCAGTCACCTCTTTAGCCTGGAAAGGTTGTTGAACTTCCAGCGTCAACTTCCAGCCTTCCTAGCGCTTATTCCTAGTGGAATCTATTTTCGTGCAAGTGAGTCACCATTTCTAGTAGGCACCTGAGACGGGGTTATCAAGTATCGTGACTCAGGTCGTCAGTCATCGTCTGATAGTGACTGTACTGCAGGTCGTCAGTCGTCGTCTGGTTGTGACTGTACTGCAGGTTGACAGTCATCGTCTGGTTGTGACTGTACTGCAGGTCATCAGTCATCGTCTGCACGGGGAGGACGATGCAGGTTATCAGTGTCCGGAAGAGTGATGAAGGTGATCACTGAGAACAACTGATAATGAAGAACTTTGAGTATCATTAGAGAAATACATCAAAGATTAGAGCAATGGCATACACAGGATTCTTTGTTCAACCTCTTTCCCTTCCTCCTCTCTGCTTGTTCAACCTTCTCCTTCCTCTCTCCTACCTCTCTCCACCTCTCCTCCCTCATCTCCGCTTGTTCAACGTTCTCCTCCCTCTCCTCTTCCTCTCCGTCTGTCCAGCCTTCTTTCTTCCCCTTCTTTTGTTTATCCTTCTTTGCCCCTTTCGTTTGTTCATTCTTTTTCCCCCCTCCATTTGCCCAAGCTCCTTCCCTCTCCTCCACTTCGTTTATATACATCCAGCTCTGTATTTATTTTCTTTACTTTTTGATGCGAGGCGAAATATTTTCCACAGTCTGTATATCGTTTCAACACGGCATGGAGTGGACAGTCTATAACTGATCGTCCAGCACCAGTTGAATAGACTAGAAATTTTGCTCTCCCCTTTGATTGGCTCTTCAAGTGGGATAGAGGGAATCTGCCATTGTTCATCTCCTCAGTTTGGCAAACTGCATTGGTCTGGCAGGAAGATCATTGTGTCAATCCTCCCGCGTCGGTTCAACACATTTCACTGATAGTCTTTTCTCCCTGAGACTGCATTGAGGTCGTCTGGTCTGATATTGTCATCATGCGTGCCACATTGTCCTCCCCAACTCATCATTCGTCTGGAAGGGAGAGAAAGCTATCGATCATTCACCCCCAGGTAATTTGCATTCCACTAATCCTTCTCTTTCTCCTCAGTAAACAGAGAGGTTTGCTCTAAAATGCGGGTGATCATCGCGCGGTCCACCACATCCCTCATGGTTGATCTCAAAGATAGTTCAGGTAACCAACTCGGGTTGTTTACTATCGTATCAGTACGATCTTGCGAGTTGCAATTTAGTCAGCCTTATTTCGCAGCCCATTACCATCCTAAAAAAAAGATTACAGAGGCCCCTCTTCCCCTGTCAAAAAATGAACTGTACGTACGAGAGAACCAAGAACGTACCAGAATTCTTCCCAGTGTAGATCTTACTAAAAAACAGAGTACATCTAAGGTACTGCAGCTCTTCACTCTACCATCTCTCTTTCCTTCACGCTGGTGGAAGAATGAATGACACACTCGACTCTCCGACACCATCCAGATATTTTTTGTAACCCCCATTCCTTGATCCACCTTTCTCCCTGCAACGACCCTCTGAGAGCTGGTGGTCCGATATTCCAGCCTTTCATTGCATTAGTTCTCCCTGTCCACTGGTTGGTCCAGGAGGCGACGAGGAGGGAGAGAGGGGAGCCACTACAAGGAGTGCCGAAGGGAGGAGTAGGAAGAGGAGGAGGAGGAGGAGGGAGGTGAGAGACACTCCAGGAGGGGTGCCAGGAATAATGCCACCAGTGCCAGGAAGAACAGTCTCACAAAGGCAGAACGTAAAGAGGAAACGAGTTGAAGGTAGACTTGCTCCTTTCCACATTCTCACTGGCCTGGAAGAGGCGCCAGTGCCAGAGGTCGTGAAAAGGATGCCCGGGGACAGTGCGAGAAGGGAAGAAAAAGGATAATTTTGAAAAGGAATGAAAAGCCACAGAGAGCAGGATTACGGCTGCTGCTGGAAGAATGAGGGAGTGAAGGAAGAGGAATGAGAAGCCATTGGATGTGAATGAAGGAGAATGAAGTCAATGCACGTGAATGAAGAGGAAGTCAATGCAGAGAATGAAGAGGAAGTCAATGCAGAGAATGAAGAGGAAGTCAATGCAGAGAATGAAGAGGAAGTCAATGCAGAGAATGAAGAGGAAGTCAATGCAGAGAATGAAGAGGAAGTCAATGCAGAGAATGAAGAGGAAATCAATGCACGTAAATGAAGGAACAATGAAATTAATGTACATAAACGAAGAATGAAATGAGTACGTGCGAGGATGAAGAAAACAATCAATGCTCGTGAATGAATCGAAACATCTAACTCCTTTACGACGACGATGTTTCACCCAGGTGGAGTTTCATCCTCTGATAACGTCATAACCTTCAACCTGATAACACAATAACCTGATATCAGAATATTTCCATAAACTGATAATAACATATTAACTGAATAATCGACGAAACTAATAATTCCGCGTATCAGTAATCTGATAACTCGATAACATAACTCGATAACATAACTCGATAACATAACTCGATAACATAACTCGATAACATAACTCGATAACCGGATAACTTTGATTGCTTTATCGGAAATTACCGTAACTAAATAACTTTAAGATAACTAGATGTCAACCACTTGACATCCTGCTACCATAAAAATGATAACATAATCACTTACCTTGATAACTTAATAATTAAGGGAGAAATATCACAGTGATGAATCTTTAAGGTAGAGAGAGAGAGAGAGAGAGAGAGAGAGAGAGAGAGAGAGAGAGAGAGAGAGAGAGAGAGAGAGAGAGAGAGAGAGAGAGAGAGAGAGTGAAAACTATCTGTCAAAAGAAAGTAAGAGGAGAGAATACCAAGAAGAGTACTAAGAAGAGTACCAAGGTCACCAAGAAGAGTGCTAAGAAGAGTACAAAGAGTACTAACAAGAGTAACAAGAAGACCGCCAAGAAGATTACCGAGAAGAGTTCTAAGAAGAGTGCAAAGAAGAGTACCAAGATGAGTACCAAGAAGAGTACCGGGAAGAGAACCAAGAAGAGTACCAAGAGCAGCACCAAAAAGAGTACCAAGAAAAGTACAAAGAAGAGTACCAAGAAGGTAAGAAGAAGAGTACCAAGAAGATTAAGAAGAAGAGTACCAACAAGAGTACTAAGTAAAGTACCAAGAAGAGTACTAATGAAAGTACAAAGAAGAAGAGTACCAAGAAAAAAGAGTACCAAGAGTGAATACCTCACTATCCGGGAAAGGCAGAGGAGAGCCGATGTAAACGAAGGAGGAAGTAATAAAACTGATAAAGAGAAGGAGAAAAGAGCAAAGAACAATGGAAAGATTATTATTAATATACTTATCATTATTATTATTACTATCATAAAAATAATAATAATAATAATAATTATTATTATTATTATAATTATTATTATTATTATTACTACTACTACTACTATAATCATTACAATAATAATAATAATTATTATAATTATTAATATTATTATTATCATTATTATTATTACTATCATAAAAATAATAATAATAATAATAATAATAATAATAATAATTATTATTATTATAATTATTATTATTATTACTACTACTACTACTATAATCATTACAATAATAATAATAATTATTATAATTATTAATATTATTATTATCATTATTATTATTACTATCATAAAAATAATAATAATAATAATAATAATAATAATTATTATTATTATAATTATTATTATTATTATTACTACTACTACTATAATCATTACAATAATAATAATAATTATTATAATTATTAATATTATTATTATCATTATTATTATTACTCAAAGGAAGCGAAAGTGCAGGTTGCTCACTTACAAGAATTACAACGAGAGGAACGTAAACACGCTTCAGAATTCGAAACAGAAAAGGAGTGTGTATTGTGTTCGAAACCTATAAATTATCGTTTATAATGAAATTCGCTCTCTGAGCTGCATTTATAGAGGGGGGAAATTGATCCCCCCTCCCCTTCAAAAAAAAAAAAATCACATTACCAGCAGAGAACAAACTGAGATACACAAAGCGTTGTGTGATTTACCGCTCACATGTCAAGTCGTTTATCATGTACAAGTAAGCCAGTGACTCCGGTTGTGCAGTGAGAGAGAGAGAGAGAGAGAGAGAGAGAGAGAGAGACAGACAGACAGACAGACAGACAGAGAGATCCACTTCGAGGACAGCGTGAAGCAAGCTTTTATGCCACAAGACGGGCAGAAAGCAGGAACTTCACTCTGGCTGTACCCTTCTCCAGAACATCACTCCATCTGAGATCATATATACCCAGGATGACTCGAGTATGGAACACATTCGTACAGGATAAAAATGTCAACGAGATAAAGTTAGTTGATGAAATGAAAATGCTGGCCCACAGATGGCTCCAACTTCATCCTGTTCCCTACTTGTATGTTTCATAACAATAAAAATGCTGATGTAGGTAACAGCTCTTAGCTTGCCAATAAAGTTAGGAATCCTTAACCTGTAAATAGCTTGTCAATAAAGCTAGGGATCCTTAACCTTGTCAAACCCTGTGTAAAAAAAAAAAAAAAAGAGAGAGAGAGAGAGAGAGACAGACAGACAGACAGAGGGTGGGAAGAGTCGATGAGTACCTAAATGGGGGTGAAGGGCTCTTGATCTAGGAAATTAAAGAAACTTGTTCCCCAGTTTCTATATAATCGTTTCGAGCCTAACTCTTCCCCACTAACAAACTGATAATGTTACTACTAATAAAAATAATGATAGGTGAAATTGTGCGAGTATCCTACAGTACGGATATATTGCAATGTCTCTCTGGCCAACGCTGCTCATGGATATGGGAATGCCCAGTATGGCTTGATATGGCACTGCTGGCGGAGCTCCTATAATTCCACAAGATACGGCACTGCTGGCGGCAACCCTATAATCCTACAAGATACAGCACTGCTGGCGGCAACCCTATAATCCTACAACAAGATACGGCACTGCTGGCGGCAACCCTATAATCCTACAACAAGATACGGCACTGCTGGCGGCAACCCTATAATCCTACAAGATACGGCACTGCTGGCGGCAACCCTATAATCCCACAAGATACGGCACTGCTGGGGGTAACCCTATAATCCCACAACAAGATACGTCACTACTGGCGGGAACCCTATAATCCTACAACAAGATACGGCACTGCTGGCGGCAACCCTATAATCCTACAACAAGATACGGCACTGCTGGGGGTAACCCTATAATCCTACAACAAGATACGGCACTGCTGGCGGCAACCCTATAATCCCAAAACAAGATACGGCACTGTTGGCGGCAACCCTATAATCCTACAAGATACGGCACTGCTGGCGGCAACCCTATAATCCCACAAGATACGGCACTGCTGGCGGCGACCCTATAATCCCACAAGATACGGCACTGCTGGCGGCAACCCTATAATCCCACAAGATACGGCACTGTTGGCGGCAACCCTATAATCCCACAAGATACGGCACTGCTGGCGGCAACCCTATAATCCCATAAGATAAGGCACTGCTGGCGGAGACCCTATAATATCACAAGATACGGTACTTTCTTGTGGCGACCCTATAATCCCACTACAAGACAAACCACGGTTCTCAGGACAGCCACGATCATTAGATCTATTTTTGTTACTTATTTTGACTCTTGCAAAAAAACTGTTGAATAGTAATTAAGACAAGTTCGTTGCCTCCTAATTAAGAGAGATCGTTGCTTAATTAGAGTTCGTTTTTCTCCTAATTGTGAGAAACGTCTTGGTAGTGTTTCGCTCGCTTCATATCTTCAAGTTAATGATGTTTATTCTGTTTAAAGGCGCGTTGAAGGTAGATCAGTAGCGGTAGATCAGTAGTTGGTAGATCTGTAATTTGTAAGCCAGTAGTTGGTAGATCAGTAGTTGGTAGATCAGTAGTTGGTAGATCAGTAGTTGGTAGACCAGTAGTTGGTAGATCAGTAGCTGGTAGATCAGTAGTTGGTAGACCAGTAGTTGGTAGATCAGTAGCTGGTAGATCAGTAGTTGGTAGACCAGTAGTTGGTAAATCAGAAGCTGGATCATCAATATTCGGTAGATCAGTAGTTGGTAGATCAGTAGTTGGTAGACCAGTAGTTGGTAAATCAGAAGCTGGATCATCAATATTCGGTAGATCAGTAGTTGGTAGATCAGTAGTTGGTAGACCAGTAGTTGGTAAATCAGAAGCTGGATCATCAATATTCGGTAGATCAGTAGCTGGTAGATGAATAGTTGGTAGATGAGTAGGTGGTAGATCAGTACACAGTAGATCAGTACCCGGTACTGTTCTACTCCCAGAGCCCGGCATGGCCTAGGCTCGTCTGGTGCTTGCCTGGTGAACCAGGCTGTTGCTGTTGGTGGCCCGCAACCCAACATAGCCATCACAGCCTGGTTGATCAGAAGATCTATTAAACCCGCATGAGTCATACAGTGACTGGAGAATTGGAGGTAATCAGGTTTGATCCACGCGAGGAGGGAGTAGGAGAGTTCCATTTCCTTGGATCAAAAGAGGATTTCACCAACATCCAGGCGCTCTCCGTGAGGAAGGTTAAAAGTGCGTGGCTTTCTCAACGTTCTTGATTAGAAGTTATGTTCTATTACGCCTTATTTTATTGCGTCTTGGCGTATTGTTTCATCAATTGTCACCTAAATGTCTCTCAAACTTTACTGATGGCGAGAGATGAGACGCTTGTCAGCTGATGAGAGATGAGAGCGTAGGTGATGCTGTCCTCTCAGCAGTGATGGTGTGGCAATGATGGTGTGGCAGTGATGGTGTGACAGTGATGGTGTGGCAGTGGTGTGGCAGTGATGGTGTGACAGTGATGGTGTGGCAGTGATGGTGTGGGAGTGATAGTGTGGGAGTGATGGTGTGACAGTGAAGGTGTGGCAGTGATGGTGTGACAGTGAAGGTGTGGCAGTGATGGTGTGACAGTGATGGTGTGGCAGTGATGGTGTGACAGTGATGGTGTGACAGTGATGGTGTGACAGTAATGGTGTGGCAGTGATGGTGTCGCAGTGATGGTGTCGCAGTGATGGTGTTGCAGTGATGGTGTGACAGTGATGGTGTGGCAGTGATGGTGTGGCAGTGATGGTGTGGCAGTGATGGTGTGGCAGTGGTGTGGCAGTGATGGAGTGACAGTGATGGTGTGGCAGTGATGGTGTGGCAGTGATGGTGTGGCAGTGATGGTGTGGTAGTGATGGTGTGGCAGTGATGGTGTGACAGTGATGGTGTGGCAGTGATGGTGTGGCAGTGATGGTGTGGCAGTAGTGTGACAGTGATGGTGTGGCAGTAGTGTGACAGTGATGGTGTGTCAGTGATGGTGTGACTGTGATGGTGTGGCAGTGATGGTGTGAGTGATGGTGTGGCAGTGATGGTGTGGCAGTGGTGTGGCAGTGATGGTGTGACAGTGATGGTGTGGCAGTGATGGTGTGGCAGTGATGGTGTGGCAGTGATGGTGTGGCAGTGATGGTGTGGCAGTGATGGTGTGGCAGTTATGGTGTCTTTTAACAATGATAGTGTAATAATAATAATAATAATAATAATAATAATAATAATAATAATAATAATAATAATAATAATAATAATAATAATAATAGCTATAATAATATAAGTAATAATAATAATAATAATAATAATAATAATAATAATAATAATAATAATAATAATAATAATAATAATAATAATAATAATTATATCAATAACAATAATAATAATTTAGCAACTGATAAGGAAGGAGTTCATTCGGTCGTTGCCTGGGGTTGTTGCCTAGCGTCGTTGCTGGCGTCGTTGCCTGGGGTCGTTGCCTGCGGTCGTTGCCTGGGGTCGTTGCCTGGGGTTGTTGCCTGGCGTCGTTGCCTGGCGTCGTTGCCTGGGGTCGTTGCCTGGGGTCGTTGCCTGGCGTCGTTGCCTGGCGTCGTTGCCTGGGGTCGTTGCCTGGGGTCGTTGCCTGGGGTCGTTGCCTGGGGTCGTTGCCTGGGGTCGTTGCCTGGGGTCGTTGCCTGGGGTCGTTGCCTGGCGTCGTTGCCTGGGGTCGTTGCCTGGCGTCGTTGCCTGGCGTCGTTGTCTGGCGTCGTTGCCTGGCGTCGTTGCCTGGGGTCGTTGCCTGGCGTCGTTGACTGGGGTCGTTGCCTGGCGTCGTTGCCTGGGGTCGTTGCCTGGCGTCGTTGTCTGGGGTCGTTGCCTGGGGTCGTTGCCTGGCGTCGTTGCTTGGGGTCGCTGCCTGGGGTCGCTGCCTGGCGTCTTTGCCTGGGGTCGTTGCTTGGCGTCGTTGTTTGGGGTCGCTGCCTGGGGTCGCTGCCTGGCGTCTTTGCCTGGGGTCGTTGCCTGGCGTCGTTGCCTGGGGTCGTTGCCTGGCGTCGTTGCCTGGGGTCGTTGCCTGGGGTCGTTGCCTGGCGTCGTTGCCTGGCGTCGTTGCCTGGGGTCGTTGCCTGGGGTCGTTGCCTGGCGTCGTTGCCTGGCGTCGTTGCCTGGCGTCGTTGCCTGGCGTCGTTGTCTGGCGTCGTTGCCTGGCGTCGTTGTCTGGCGTCGTTGCCTTGCGTCGTTGCCTGGGGTCGTTGCCTGGCGTCGTTGACTGGGGTCGTTGCCATCTACTGTAGAAAAAAATAAATGTCTCTAACTGCCGAGATAATATTTTACTGAGTAGAAAGATATAAAAGATCGTAATTTGGGATAAAATTTGCTCTCTAAGCTTCGTTCACTTCAATATGAAGTGAAAAATATATGGCTGTGCTGAGGTGCAGGTCTGGGTTTGACGACTCGAAAGAGTGATGTGAAACTCTGTGATAGGAGAGGCAATGCAAACGTACGTCCTTCTCTACCCACCCTTCACCCTACTCTTCACCCCCATGTCCACCCTCCTCCACCCACATGCGCACAACAGGTGCGGTCCAAGCGCAGGTTCAATGCAGCATGTGCGTAAGTACGTAGGTGAAAGTTGTATGTGACTAGCGTGACATTGCAATCCTGGAACCTACCTCACTGAGGCCAGTGTGGTTCCAAGAGACCAGGATGAATTACAACAATTTAATATGCTGAATGTTGAAGACAGTATATAACAACTGAAGTTAAATCAAGTTTATAAAACTGCTCACAGTGTTCAGAATATCTTGCTGCCAATTTTGTCAAGGTTGGGAACCAAAACAATCATAGTACGAGGGGGAGAGAGCACAACTTTGTACTACCCACAGTCAGTGGCCAGGCTTCAAACATCTTTTATTGTACAGCAATAAAGGAATGGAACAGACTGCCTGCACATGTCAAAGCCAGTCATAGCATGAACCAGTTCAAGAAGAGAACCAAAAGGTTCCTAATGAATGTAGCGACAGAAAGGGAGGAGAACGATTTTTTATTTTTTGTAGCTAACACTCATGTAAATATAAATTACTCATTTTACCTTATTCCTAGTATATCATCTTTATAGTATAATAATAAGGTATTATTTTCTTTTTTTTTATATTTATTATTATCACACTGGCCGATTCCCGCCAAGGCAGGGTGGCCCGAAAATGAAAAACTTTCACCATCATTCACTCCATCACTGTCTTGCCAAAAGGGTGCTTTACACTACAGTTTTTAAACTGCAACATTAACACCCCTCCTTCAGAGTGCAGGCACTGTACTTCCCATCTCCAGGACTCAAGTCCGGCCTGCCGGTTTCCCTGAACCCCTTCATAAATGTTACTTTGCTCACACTCCAACAGCACGTCAAGTATTAAAAACCATTTGCCTCCATTCACTCCTATCAAACACGCTCACGCATGCCTGCTGGAAGTCCAAGCCCCTCACATACAAAACCTCCTGTACCCCCTCCCTTCAACCTTTCCTAGGCCGACCCCTACCCCGCCTTCCTTCCACTACAGACTGATACACTCTTGAAGTCACTCTGTTTCGCTCCATTCTCTCTACATGTCCGAACCACCTCAACAACCCTTCCTCAGCCCTCTTGACAACAGTTTTGGTAATCCTGCACCTCCTCCTAACTTCCAAACTACGAATTCTCTGCATTATATTCACACCACACATTGCCCTCAGACATGACATCTCCACTGCCTCCAGCCTTCTCCTCGCTGCAACATTCATCACCCATGCTTCACACCCATATAAGAGCGTTGGTAAAACTATACTCTCATACATTCCCCTCTTTGCCTCCAGGGACAAAGTTTTTTGTCTCCACAGACTCCTAAGTGCACCACTCACCCTTTTCCCTTCATCAATTCTATGATTCACCTCATCTTTCATAGACCCATCCGCTGACACGTCCACTCCCAAATATCTGAATACATTCACCTCCTCCATACTCTCTCCCTCCAATCTGATATCCAATCTTTCATCATCTAATCTTTTTGTTATCCTCATAACCTTACTCTTTCCTGTATTCACTTTTAATTTTCTTCTTTTGCACACCCTACCAAATTCATCCACCAATCTCTGCAACTTCTCTTCAGAATCTCCCAAGAGCACGACGTCATCAGCAAAGAGCAACTGTGACAACTCCCACTTTATGTGTGATTCTGTATCTTTTAACTCCACGCCTCTTGCCAAGACCCTCGCATTTACTTCTCTTACAACCCCATCTATAAATATATTAAACAACCACGGTGACATCACACATCCTTGTCTAAGGCCTACTTTTACTGGGAAATAATTTCCCTCTTTCCTGCATACTCTAACTTGAGCCTCACTATCCTCGTAAAAACTCTTCTCTGCTTTCAGTAACCTACCTCCTACACCATACACCTGCAACATCTGCCACATTGCCTCCCTATCCACCCTGTCATACGCCTTTTCCAAATCCATAAATGCCACAAAGACCTCTTTAGCCCTATATGTTTCACTGTAAAGACCTGGTCCACACATCCCCTACCTTTCCTAAAGCCTCCTTGTTCATCTGCTATCCTATTCTCCGTCTTACTCTTAATTCTTTCAATTATAACTCTACTATACACTTTACCAGGTATACTCAACAGACTTATCCCCCTATAATTTTTGCACTCTCTTTTGTCTCCTTTGCCTTTATACAAAGGAACTATGCATGCTCTCTGCCAATCCCTAGGTACCTTACCCTCTTCCATACATTTATTAAATAATTGCACCAACCACTCCAAGACTATATCCCCACCTGCTTTTAACATTTCTATCTTTATCCCATCAATCCCGGCTGCCTTACCCCCTTTCATTTTACCTACTGCCTCACGAACTTCCCCCACACTCACAACTGGCTCTTCCTCACTCCTACAAGATGTTATTCCTTCTTGCCCTATACACGAAATCACAGCTTCCCTATCTTCATCAACATTTAACAATTCCTCAAAATATTCCCTCCATCTTCCCAATACCTCTAACTCTCCATTTAATAACTCTCCTCTCCTATTTTTAACTGACAAATCCATTTGTTCTCTAGGCTTCCTTAACTTGTTAATCTCACTCCAAAACTATTTTTTATTTTCAACAAAATTTGTTGATAACATCTCACCCACTCTCTCATTTGCTCTCTTTTTACATTGCTTCACCACTCTCTTAACCTCTCTCTTTTTCTCCATATACTCTTCCCTCCTTGCATCACTTCTACTATGTAAAAACTTCTCATATGCTAACTTTTTCTCCCTTACTACTCTCTTTACATCATCATTCCACCAATCGCTCCTCTTCCCTCCCTCACCCACTTTCCTGTAACCACAAACTTCTGCTGAACACTCTAACACTACATTTTTAAACCTACCCCATACCTCTTCGCCCCATTGCCTATGCTCTCATTAGCCCATCTATCCTCCAATAGCTGTTTATATCTTACCCTAACTGCCTCCTCTTTTAGTTTATAAATCTTCACCTCTCTCTTCCCTGATGCTTCTATTCTCCTTGTATCCCATCTATTTTTTACTCTCAGTGTAGCTACAACTAGAAAGTGATCTGATATATCTGTGGCCCCTCTATAAACATGTACATCCTGAAGTCTACTCAACAGTCTTTTATCTACCAATACATAATCCAACAAACTGCTGTCATTTCGCCCTACATCATATCTTGTATACTTATTTATCCTCTTTTTCTTAAAATATGTATTACCTATAACTAAACCCCTTTCTATACAAAGTTCAATCAAAGGGCTCCCATTATCATTTACACCTGGCACCCCAAACTTACCTACCACACCCTCTCTAAAAGTTTCTCCTACTTTAGCATTCAGGTCCCCTACGACAATTACTCTCTCACTTGGTTCAAAGGCTCCTATACATTCACTTAACATCTCCCAAAATCTCTCTCTCTCCTCTACATTCCTCTCTTCTCCAGGTGCATACACGCTTATTGTGACCCACTTTTCGCATCCAACCTTTACTTTAATCCACATAATTCTTTAATTTACACATTCATATTCTCTTTTCTCCTTCCATAACTGATCATTCAACATTACTGCTACCCCTTCCTTTGCTCTAACTCTCTCAGATACTCCAGATTTAATCCCATTTATTTCCCCCCACCGAAACTTCCCTACCCCCTTCAGCTTTGTTTCGCTTAGGGCCAGGACATCCAACTTCTTTTCATTCATAACATCAGCAATCATGTTTCTTGTCATCCGCACTACATCCACGCACATTCAAGCATCCCAGTTTTATAAAGTTTTTCTTCTTCTCTTTTTTAGTAAATGTCTACAGGAGGAGGGGTTACTAGCCCATTGCTCCCGGCATTTTAGTCGCCTCATACGACACGCATGGCTTACGGAGGAAAAATTCTTTTCCACTTCCCCATGGACAATAGAAGAAATAAAGAAGAACAAGAGCTATTTAGAAAAAGGAGAAAAACCTAGATGTATGTATATATATATGCATGTGCGTGTCTGTGAAGTGTGACCAAAGTGTAAGTAGGAGTAGCAAGATATCCCTGTTATCTAGCGTGTTTATGAGACAGAAAAGAAACCAGCAATCCTACCATCATGCAAAACAGTTACAGGTTTCTGTTTCACAGTCATCTGGCAGGACGGTAGTACTTCCCTGGGTGGTTGCTGTCTACCAACCTACTACCTATAATTATTTCCTTTATAGTATAATAATAAGGAATTAAAAGGACCCCAATGGAAATAAGTCACTGTGACTGACTTTTTTGGGTTATCCCAGGATCAATACACACACGTTGCTATGTATGATAATCTATGTAACTGTATTTAGGTATACTTATTTACTTAGTGAGGTAGTCTCTCTCTCTCTCTCTCTCTCTCTCTCTCTCTCTCTCTCTCTCTCTCTCTCTCTCTCTCTCTCTCTCTCTCTCTCTCTCTCTCAGCTGAGCATTGAGGAAAGGTGATTCCTTAAAAAGAAAGTTATCTTCCGCTTCGGGAGTGAGGAAAATGGGAAGAGGAAACCAGGACATTTTAGGATTGAGGGGCTGGAGGGGAGGAGCGCCTGGGAGGGGGTAAAGGGGGCACCAGGCAAAGGGTAAGGAGGGGAGGTGGAGGAGGAACGTGGGGTAACAAAGGGGAAAAGTTCAGATATTCCAGCTTATTGTCTTAATTGAGTTTTGTGAAGAAAGCAAGAATGACACTTATGATTATGATGTTGTTGTTGTTGTTTTGATTGTTGTTGTTGTTCTTATAATTATTGTTGTTTTCGTTATAATTGTTATTGTTATAATTGTTGTTGCTGTTCTTGTTGTTATAACTGTTGTTGTAATTATTGTTTTTGTAAACATTGTTGTTGTTTATAATTGATATTATAATTATTATTGTTGCTGCTTTTGTAATTGATGTTATAATTGTTGTTGTTGTTGTAATTGTTGTCGTTGCTAATTATAGCTGGTACTTGTTGGCTATAGTAAGAGCTGTTTTTGTTGTAACTGTTCCTGGCTGAAGTTACAATTGTTGTTCCAGGTGGTTACAGCTGGTCTTTATTGGTTGGTGCAGCTGTTGTGTTTGTTGTTATTGATGATATTGATTGTAACAGGTGTTTGTTGATTGTGGACCCGTTTCCTAAATGTATGGAAAAATTCCTGAGACAACTGCAAGACACATCTGAACTCAGATTACTAAGTCTTTTACAGCATATGAAAGTCTTAGGTTCGTGGGGTTTTTACTACGATATCAGTGTTTGTGGACTGGCTGTTTTCTGGCAGTGGCGCGAGACGCTGGGTATTGGTATGTCTGGGGCACTTATCGCCTTCTGCTTCGCTACTGCCTCTCTCTTACCTCCTTCCTGCCTCCCTCTTGCCTCCCTCCTGCCTCCCTCCTGCATCCCTCCTGCCTCCCACCTGCCGCTCTCCTGCCTCTCTCCTGCCTCCCTCTTGTCTCCCTTCTGCCTCCCTCCTGCCTCCCTCCTGCCTCCCCCTCTCCTCCCTCCTGCCTCTCTCTTGCCTCCCTCCTGCCTCCCTCCTGCATCCCTCATGCCTCCCACCTGCCTCCCTCCTACCTACCTCCTGCCTCCCTCTAGCCTCCCTCCTGCTTCCCTCCTGCCTCCCTCTCTCCTCCCTCCTGCCTCTCTCTTGCCTCCCTCCTGCCTCCCTCTTGCCTCCCTCCTGCCTCCTTCCTGCCTCCCTCCTGCCTCCCTCTTGCCTCCCTCCTGCCTTCCTTCTGCCTCTTTCCTGCCTCCCTCCTGCCTTACTCCTGCCTCCTTCCTGCCTCCTTTTTGCCTCACTCCTGCCTCCTTCCTGCCTCTCTCCTGCCTTCCTCCTGCCTCCTTCCTGCCTCCTTCCTGCCTCCTTCCTGCCTCCCTCTTGCCTCCCTCATGCCTCCTTCCTGCCTCCCTCCTGCCTCCCTCCTGCCTTCCTCTTGCCTCCCTCCTGCCTCCCTTCTGCCTCCCTCCTGCCTCTCTCTTGCCTCCCTCCTGCCTCCCTCCTGCCTCCCACATGCCTCCCTCTTGCCTCCCTCTTGCCTCCCTCTTGCCTCCCTCCTGCCTTCCTCCTACCTCCTTTCTGCCTCCTTCCTGCTTCCTTCATGCCTCCCTCTTGCCTCCCTCCTGCCTCGCTCATGCCTCCCTCCTGCCTCCCTCTTGTCTCCCTCCTGAATTCCTCATGCCTCCATGCTGCCTCCCTCTTGCCTTCCTCCTACCTCCTTCCTGCCTCCCTCCTGCCTTCCTTCTGCCTCCTTCCTGCCTCCTTCCTGCCTCTCTCCTGCCTCCCCCCTGCCTCCCCCCTTCCTTACTCCTGCCTCCTTCCTGCCTCCCTAATGCCTCCTTCCTGCCTCCCTCTTGCTTTCTTCCTGCCTCCCTCTTGTCTCCCTCCTGCCTTCCTCCTGCCTCCTTCCTGCCTCCCTCTTGCCTCCCCCCTACCTTCCTCCTGCCTCCTTCCTGTCTCCCTCCTGTCTTCCTCCTGCCTCCTTCATGACTCCCTCTTGCCTCACTCCTACCTACCTCTTGCTTCCCTTCTGCCTTCCTCATGCCTCCTTCCTGCCTCCCTCCTGCCTTCCTCCTGCCTCCCTCTTGCCTTCCTCCTGCCTTCCTCCTGCCTCTATCCTGCCTCCTTCCTGCCTCCTTCCTGCCTCCCTCATGCCTCCCTCTTGCCTCCCTCCTGCCTTCCTCCTGCCTCGTTCCTGCCTAACTCCTGCCTTACTCCTGCCTCCTTCCTGCCTCCCTCCTGCCTCCCTCCTGCCTTCTTTTTGTCTCCTTCCTGCCTCCTTCCTGCCTCCCTTCTGCCTAACTCCTGCCTCCTTCCTGCCTCCCTCCTGCCTCCTTCCTGCCTTCCTCTTGCTTTCTTCCTGCCTCCCTCTTGTCTCCCTCCTGTCTTCCTTTTGCCTCCTTCCTGTCTAACTCCTGCCTTCATCCTGCCTCCTTCCTGCCTCCCTCTTGCCTCCCTCCTGTCTTCCTCCTGCCTCCTTACTGCCTCCCTCTTGCCTCCCCCCTACCTCCCTCCTGCCTCCCTCTTGCATCCCTCATTCCTTCCTCATGCCTCCTTCATTCCTCCCTCCTGCCTTCCTCCTGCCTCCATCTTGCTTCCCTCCTGCCTTCCTCCTGTCTCCTTTCTGCCTCCCTCCTGTCTTCCTCCTGCCTCCTTCCTGCCTCCCTCTTGCTTCCCTCCTACCTCCTTCCTGCCTCCCTCTTGCCTCTCTCCTACCTCCCTCCTGCCTCCTTCTTGCCTCCTTCCTGCCTCCCTCTCTCCTCCCTCCTGCCTCCCTCTTGCCTCCCTCCTGCCTCCCTCTTACCTCCCCCCTACCTCCCTCCTGCCTCCCTATTGCATCCCTCCTACCTTCCTCATGCCTCCTTCATTCCTCCCTCCTGCCTTCCTCCTGCCTCCATCTTGCTTCCCTCCTGCCTTCCTCCTGTCTCCTATCTGCCTCCCTCCTGTCTTCCTCCTGCCTCCTTCCTGCCTCCCTCTTACCTCCCTCCTGCCTCCCTCCTGCCTCCCTCTTACCTCCCTCCTGCCTCCCTCTTACCTCCCTCCTGTCTCCCTCCTGCCTCTCTCTTGCTTCCCTCCTGCCTCCCTCTTGCCTCCCTCCTGCCTCCCTCCTGCTTCTCTCTTGCCTCCCTCCTGCCTTCCTCTTGCCTCCCTAATGCCTCCCTCTTGCCTCCCTCCTGCCTCTCTCTTGCCTCCCTCCTGGTTTCCTCTTGTCTCCCTCCTGCCTCCCACCTGCCTCCCTCTTGCCTCCCTCCTGCCACTCTCTTGCCTCCCACCTGCCTCCCTCTTGCCTCCCTCCTGCCACTCTCTTGCCTCCATCCTGCCTCCCTCTTACCTTCCTCCTGCCTCCCTCCTGCCTCTCTCTTGCCTCCCTCCTGCCTCCCTCTTGCCTCCCTTTTGCCTCCCTCCTGCCTCCCTCTTGCCTCCCTTTTGCCTCCCTCCTGCCTCCCTTCTGCCTCCCTCCTGCCTCCCTCTTGCCTCCCTCCTGCTTCTCTCTTGCCTCCCTCCTGCTTCCCTCTTACCTCCCTCCTGCCTCCCTCCTGCCTCCCTCCTGCCTCTCTCTTGCCTCCCTCCTGCCTCCCTCCTGTCTCCCTCTTGCCTCCCTCCTGCCTCCCTCCTGCCTCCCTCTTACCTTCCTCCTGCCTCCCTCCTGCCTTCTTCTTACCTCCCTCCTGCCTCCCTCTTACCTCCCTCCTGTCTCCCTCCTGCCTCTCTCTTGCCTCCCTCCTGCCTCCCACTTGCCTCCCTCCTTCCTCCCTCCTGCTTCTCTCTTGCCTCCCTCCTGCCTCCCTCTTGCCTCCCTAATGCCTCCCTCTTGCCTCCCTCCTGCCTCCTTCCTGCCTCTCTCTTGCCTCCCTCCTGCCTCCCTTTTGCCTCCCTCCTGCCTCCCACCTGCCTCCCTCTTGCCTCCCTCCTGCCACTCTCTTGCCTCCCTCCTGCCTCCCTCTTACCTCCCTCCTGCCTCCCTCCTGCCTCCCTCTTACCTCCCTCCTGCCTCCCTCCTGCCTCTCTCTTGCCTCCTTCCTGCCTCCCTCCTGCCTCCCTCTTACCTCCCTCCTGCCTCCCTCCTGCCTCTCTCTTGCCTCCCCCCTGCCTCCCTCTTGCCTCTTTTTTGCCTCCCTCCTGCCTCTCTCTTGCCTCCCTCCTGCCTCCCTTTTGCCTCCCTCCTGCCTATCTCCTGTCTCCCTCTTGCCTCCCTCCTGCTTCTCTCTTGCCTCCCTCCTGCCTCCCTCTTACCTCCCTCCTGCCTCAATCCTGCCTCCCTCCTGCCTCTCTCTTGCCTCCCTCCTGCCTCCCTCCTGTCTCCCTCTTGCCTCCCTCCTGCCTCCCTCTTGCCTCCCTCCTGCCTCCCTCCTGCCTCCCTCTTTCCTCCCTCTTGCCTCCCTTCTGCCTCCCTCTTGCCTCCCTCTTGCCTTTCTCCTGCCTCCCTCTTGCCTCCCTCCTGCCTCTCTCTTGCCTCCCTCCTGCCTCCCTCTTAGCTCCCTCCTGCCTTCCTCTTGCTTCCCTCCTGCCTCCCTCTTGCCTTCCTCCTGCCTCCCTCTTGCCTCCCTCTTGCCTCCCTCTTGTTTCCCTCCTGTCTCTCTCTTGCCTCCCTTCTGCCTCCCTCTTACCTCCCTCCTGCCTCCCTCCTGTCTTTCTCTTACCTCCCTTTTGCCTCCCTCCTGCCTCCCTCTTGCCTCCCTCCTGCCTCTCTCTTGTCTCCCTCCTGGCTCCCTCTTGTCTCCCTCCTGCCTCCCTCCTGCCTCCCTCTTACCTCCCTCCTGCCTCCCTCCTGCCTCCCTCTTGCCTCCCTCCTGCCTCCCTCCTGCCTCTCTCTTACCTCCCTCCTGCCTCCCTCCTGCCTCCCTCCTGCCTCCCTCTTGCCTCCCTCCTGCCTCCCTCTTGCCTCCCTCCTGCCTCTCTCTTGTCTCCCTCCTGCCTCCCTCTTGCCTCCCTCTTGCCTCCCTCCTGCCTCCCTCGTGCCTCTCTCTTGCCTCCCTCCTGCCTCCCTCTTACCTCCCTCCTGCCTCCCTCCTGCCTCTCTCTTGCCTCCCTCCTGCCTCCCTCTTGCCTCCATCCTGCCTCCCTCCTGCCTCCCTCCTGCCTCCCTCTTGCCTCCCTCCTGCCTCCCTCTTGCCTCCCTCCTGCCCCTCTCTTGCCTCCCTCCTGCCTCTCTCTTGCCTCCCTCCTGCCTCCCTCTCGCCTCCCTCCTGCCTCCCTCTTGCCTCCCTCCTGCCTCCCTCCCGCCTCCCTCCTGCCTCCCTCTTGCCTCCCTCCTGCCTCCCTCCTGCCTCCCTCCTGCCTCCCTCTTGCCTC
>NC_091304.1:6877523-6915023 GCF_038502225.1 Cherax quadricarinatus | reverse complement strand
ATACATACACTTACATAAACACATACACACATGCATTCATACATACATGCATACATACATACATACATACATACATACTCGGTTTACTCTAACAGTCTACTTTGCCTCTTTGACTCTTCACATATTTGGAGTCATCTGCAATTTTTCGCTATTTTAGATGACAACCCTGTCATGAGATCATTTATGCCCATTTTGAAGAAGACTAGACCAAGAACCGATCCCTTGGGAACTCCACTCAGACACCTCTCCCTTGTGTACAGCTCTCTGTGACTGGCTCGTAGACAGGAGACTGTGAGTCAGTCACTTATCCAGGCATGAAGTTTGTCTCCTGTACCACGACCATCAATCTCTGAAGTGGGACCTTGTCGAAGACCTTTTAAAAATTAGATGTATATCTGATGGAAACTTTTCATACATGTTTTTGTATATGTATAGTTGAAAAGTTTGTGAAAGTTAGTCGGGCATGATATTTGTGGGTAGAGAGAGAGAGAGAGAGAGAGAGAGAGAGAGAGAGAGAGAGAGAGAGAGAGAGAGAGAGAGAGAGAGAGAGAGAGAGAGAGAGAGAGAGAGAGAGAGAGGTGATGATGATGATGTGAGTCGCCCAAGACAGGAAACTCGGCCTTAGAAACTGGAAGAGACATTTTGTAAATTCTTGTGTTTGACCTGTGAGGAAAGATTGAGGCTGGTGAAGGGCTCTCGATCCAGGAAATTTGGAGCAGGTTTCACTCTCCCCTGGATCAATCTTGCTTCCCTTTCATTCCCAAGAGCTGTGTGAATCCTGTAGGAATCTTCATGATCCTACTCCTCATGGCTTTTCCTCTTAAGAAGACGGAGGATCGAGTCACCACCATTCCTCTATCACTGCTCTCCTCACTGTCCTCCAATCATCGCACTTCTCGCCTCCAAAACAAGCGTGGTGGAGGCTCGACCCTCCGTTTGTCAATCACATGCTCGCTGACGAGGCCGGGAACCAATAATAAGCTGCCGACACTCGTGAAATTACCGAACTTTGAGCTTAAAAAATGGGAACTATAAGCCAACGTGTTGGAAAAACTAATGTAGACCACCTGCTGGGAGACTCCATAAGTACACACCTCTCTTGCTCCAATAATAATAATAATAATAATAATAATAATAATAATAATAATAATAATAATAATAATAATAATAATAATAATAATAATAATAATAATAATAATAATAATATTATTATTATTATTATTATTATTATTATTATTATTATTATTATTATTATTATTATTATTATTATTATTATTATTATTATTATTATTAATGTTTTAATTGCGTTAGTTTATTATTAATAGTTGTCAATATTTCTATATTTATATTATAAATATAATTGTTATTAATATTATTGCTATTATTGTTATTATTATTATTGCTGTTATTATTATTATTATTATTATTATTATTATTATTATTATTAGTAGTAGTAGTAGTAGTAGTAGTAGTAGTAGTAGTAGTAGTAGTAGTAGTAGTAGTAGTAGTAGTAGTAGTAGTAGTAGTAATAATAGTAGTAGTAGTAGCAGTATTGTTATTATTATTATTACATTTCAGCAGAGCCTTCAACATAGGAGGGATGTAGGTGGCCTTACTGTTATGTACAAGGCCAATATTGTCAAAATACCACACTTGGATCCACTTCGAGGACAGCGTGAAACAAGCTTTTATGCCACAAGACGGGCAGAAAGCAGCAACTTCACTCTGGCTGTGCCCTTCTCCAGAACATCACTCCATCTGAGATCATACATACCCAGGATGACTCGAGTATGGAACACATTCGTACAGCATAATGATGTCAACGAGATAAAGTCAGTTGATCAAATGAAAATGCTGGCCCACAGATGGCTCCAACTTCATCCTGTTCCGTACTTGTATGTCTCATAACAATAAAAATACTTTCAAATGAGCTGATGTAGGTAACAGCTCTTAGCTTGTCAATAAAGTTAGGAATCCTTAACCTGTAAATAGCTTGTCAATAAAGCTAGGGAGAGAGAGAGAGAGAGAGAGAGAGAGAGAGAGAGAGAGAGAGAGAGAGAGAGAGAGAGAGAGAGAGATAGTTAAACCTGGCCTGTAATCTCCGTAGACTTACTCGTGCCGCTTACAGATAGGCCTAACAGACTTTTTCTAAATCTCGTCCTAAACAGCCCATTCGGGTTTAGCGCAGCCAAACATAATTCCAGTGTAAGATAGCCGGCACTATCTCCGGGCTGCTGGGCAGCGTCCTCACTGCAACCTCAGAGGATTTTTAACATTAAAAATCGTTGGGGAAACGCTAAACACGTATGGGAGTATAGCAAGGTATGATCTATGTAGCCTGGGAAAAAAATCATTGAATTGAGATAATCAGTCCCTCAGCTTTAAAAAGGTGAAACTGGAGACAGAAGAAGGTGAGGTAAACAGTCCCTCAATCTTGAGCAAGTTTGATCACTATCTCCTGCGTATGTTCCACATTCATCAACACTTACGTAGTCAACACTTTCTTCAAAGTTAAGACACTGAATTTTTCATCTTCCGCTGTCTTCTATACAAGAGCTGGGACTCGCAACCCATCTTCTAATGTCTCGAGTTAATTTCTCTGAATTGGAATGATAAAGCCACTGGTGGGTGAAACTGGTGGGTGAAACTGGTGGGTGAAACTGGTGGGTGAAACTGGTGGGTGAAACTGATGGGTGAAACTGGTGGGTGAAACTGGTGGGTGAAACTGGTGGGTGAAACTGGTAGGTGAAACTGGTGGGTGAAGCTGATGGGTGAAACTGATGGGTGAAACTAGTGGGTGAAACTGGTTGGTGAAACTGGTTGGTGAAACTGATGGGTGAAACTAGTGGGTGAAACTGGTTGGTGAAACTGGTTGGTGAAACTAGTGTGTGAAACTGGTGGGTGAAACTGGTGGGTGAAACTGGTGGGTGAAACTGATGGGTGAAGCTGATGGGTGAAACTGGTTGGTGAAACTGGTGGGTGAAACTGATTGGTGAACCTGGTGGGTGAAACTGGTGGGTGAAACTAGTGGGTGAAACTGGTGGGTGAAACTGGTGGGTGAAACTGGAGGGTGAAACTGATGGGTGAAACTGGTGGGTGAAGCTGATGGGTGAAACTGGTTGGTGAAACTGGTTGGTGAAACTAGTGGGTGAAACGTTATTGAAACACAGATACCCAGGTGTTGCACATTCTTGGATACTGCTGTACAGAGGCTCCGGGAAACTCCGTACATAGACTAATATTTACCCCTGATTCTTGATTTTCTTTGTGGTCTAAAGTTCCTCAAAGAGCTGGGTGAAAAGCTCGTCATAGAAACCAAGGACCACAGGGCGACCAGCTTCCTCTTTCAGAGACTCAGTGTCACGATCTAGAGAGGAAATGCCTGCAGCATGCTGGGCACGCGGCCCACCGCCGGGGAGCTGGACGAAGTATTCGAGATGTAGCTCTGAGTTGCTATCTATGTTGTTTTACTTTCTTTTGTATTTTTGTGAATTTTTTCTCAATGTATTTTGTTTTTAAATAAAATATTTATCATATATATGGGGTGGTAGGAGAAAATTCTCAAACAGCTTCAGGGAGAACCTTGAGTTTTCCCTGTATATATATATATATATATATATATATATATATATATATATATATATATATATATATATATATATATATATATATATATATATATATATATATATATATATATATATATATATATATATATATATATATGTATATATATATATATATATATATATATATATATATATATATATATATATATATATATATATATATATATATACATATATATATATATATATATATATATATATATATATATATATATATATATATATATATATATATATATATATATATATATATATATATATATATATATATATATATATATATATATATATATATATATATATAGAGAGAGAGAGAGAGAGAGAGAGAGAGAGAGAGAGACTTATTACTTAGTCTTAAATATGGAGTCACAAGCGAGGTAATTCATTTAGGTAAGAATATTACTACTACTAATACTATGATAACTACTATTACAACTACTGATACTATTATTACCATTACTATTGCTACTATCATTGCTACTCTTACGACTACTACTACAACTATTAGTAGTACCTCTACTACTACTACTACAACTACAACTACCACTATTACTATCACTACTACTACTACCACTACTACTACCACTTATACAACTACTAGTAATATTACAACCTCTACCACCACTTCTACTACTACTACTACTATTATTACTACTGTTAATCCTGCAACTGTTGACGATACTACTAATACTACGACTATTGATGAGTGACAGTGTGGGTGAGGAGAGTAGTGACGGTGTAGGTGGGGGAATAGTGACGGTGTGGGTGGGGACTGCAGTGAGAGTGTGGGTGGGGAGAGTAGTGACGAGTGTGGGTTTAGAGATTAGTGACGAGTATGTATGGGGAGAGTAGTGACTGGTGTGGGGTGGGGAAAGTAGTGACGAATGTGGGTGGGGAGAGTAGTGACTGTGTGGGTGGGGAGAGTAGTGACTGTGTGGGTGGAGAGTACAGTGAGAGTGTGGGTGGGTAGAATATTGACGAGTGTGGGTGGGGAGAGTAGCGACGGTGTGGGTAGGGAGAGTAGTGACAGTGTCGGTGGGAGGAGTAGTGACGGGTGTGCGTGGGGAAAGTAGTGACAAGTGTGGGTGGGGAGAGTAGAGACGGTGTGGGTAGGGGAGTAGAGACGGATGTGGGCGGGGAGAGCAGTGACTGTGTGGGTGGGGAGTGTAGTGAGAGTGTGGGTGGGTAGAGTAGTGACGAGTGTGGGAGGGGAGAATAGTGACGGTGTGGATGGGGTGAGTAGTGACGAGTGAGGATGGAGTAGTGACTGTGTAGGTGGGAAGTGCAATGACGGTGTGGGTGGGGAGAGTAATATCGGGTGTGGGTGGGGATAGTAGTGACGAGTGTGAGTAGTATTGGGTGTGGGTGGGGAGAGTAGTGGCAGGTGGGGAGGTTATTGACGGGTGAGAGTGTTGTGGCGGGTTGGGAGTGTATTGGCAGGCGGGGAGGGTGTGTAGTGACGGGTGAGAAGTGTAATGGCGGGTGGGGAGGGTGTGTAGTGACGGGTGAGAAGGGCGGTTCGTGGAGGGTGGGGAGGGCGAGTATAGGCGAGTGAGAAGGCTAGCGGCGGGTGGGGAGAAAAAGGAGAATGGGGAAGGCGGGTAGTGGCATATGGGAGGGCTGGCGAGGTAGGGGTAGTGGAATGTGGGAGGGCTGGGGAGAGCGGGTAGTGTCATGTGGGAGGGCTGGAGAAGGTGGGTCGAGTCATGTGGGAGGGCTGGAGAGGGCTGGGGAGGGCGGGTAGTGTCATGTGGGAGGGCTGGGGAGGGCGGGTAGTGTCATGTGGGAGGGCTGGGGAGGGCGGATAGTGTCATGTGGGAGAGCTGGGGAGAGCGGGTAGTGTCATGTGGGAGGGCTGGGGAGAGCGGGTAGTGTCATGTGGGAGGGCTGGGGAGGGCGGGTAGTGTCATGTGGGAGGGCTGGGGAGGGCGGATAGTGTCATGTGGGAGAGCTTGGGAGAGCGGGTAGTGTCATGTGGGAGGGCTGGGGAGGGCGGGTTGGGTCATGTGGGAGGGCTGGGGAGGGCGGATAGTGTCATGTGGGAGAGCTGGGGAGAGCGGGTAGTGTCATGTGGGAGGGCTGGGGAGAGCGGGTAGTGTCATGTGGGAGGGCTGGGGAGGGCGGGTAGTGTCATGTGGGAGGGCTGGGGAGGGCGGGTAGTGTCATGTGGGAGGGATGGGAAGGGCGGATAGTGTCATGTGGGAGAGCTGGGGAGAGCGGGTAGTGTCATGTGGGAGGGCTGGGGAGGGCGGGTAGTGTCATGTGGGAGGGCTGGGGAGAGCGGGTAGTGTCATGTGGGAGAGCTGGGAAGAGCGGGTAGTGTCATGTGGGAGAGCTGGGGAGGGCGGGTAGTGTCATGTGGGAGGGCTGGGGAGGGCGGGAAGTGTCATGTGGGAGGGCTGGGGAGGGCGGGTATTGGCGGGTGAGGCGGGTAGGGAGGGCGGGTAGTAGCGAGCGTGCGCGGGGAGGGGCCACTGAGGGGTGGTGGCGGCGGCAGGCGGCAGTGTGGGGCCGCCGTCGCTCGTGTGTACTGGTTGTGCGCCGCTCTGTGCCATCGCTGCCGCCGCCGCTGCCGCCGCCGCCGCCGCCGCTGCTGCCGCCACCGCCACCGCCGCCACAGCAACCACCACCACCACCACCCTTTCTTCCTCCCCCAATACTCCTCTTCTCAACCACCAGCAAAATGGTTGTAGCCAGCCACCACACCACCAAAATCATCCCCGGGCTGGGGACTCACCACCATCCCTATGGAAAGTAGGAATCCCAGGAGAGCGGAACATCCCACTGGCATGAAACCAACTTTAAAACGCGTCTCTTATAGATTATCGGATATCCCGGTTATCCCAGCTAGTGAGGATAACACCCGCGCTACACCCGGATAACTCCTCACTCGCTAAGTAGAAATTCAAGGGGAGAAAGTGGAGTGGTTACCAGTGTGAAAGTGTGATAGTATAAGGCTGGTGGAGGGACGCTAAGAAAGCCAGCAACACCAGTGTTGAAAAAGAAGAGAAAAAAAGGCTGATTGTGGGGAGGAATTGGACTATATGGTTGTGTGTGTGGTTGGGACGGTTGATCAGGAGGTGGCGCGGTCGATGGTGGTGTAGAGTGCCAGGGACTACTGGCCTTCTACTGGTGGCACTTCGGCACTAAGGGCAGTGAGCTCTTGCGGGCGCAGAGCACACGACAATTGCTGAGGAAATTCCCTATCTCCCTTTCTCTTTCTCTCTTTTTTTCCTCTCTCTCTCTCGATTTCTCTCTTCGTTGTTAAAGTGAGAGGAGCACGGCTTCCCCACCCCAACACACACACACACACACACACACACACACACACACACACACACACACACACACACACACACACACACACACACACACACACACACACACACACACATACACACACCCTTGCTTCTCGTGCCGTGTTTTAAGCTCTTCAACGACCCTCTTAAATGTATGAGTAGTTGTTAAACATTTTTCAAAAGTGAAGTAAACAATCCCTTCCCCTCCCTCCCTACTTAAGAAAATAAGTTGCTTAAGTGTACGAAAAGAAAATAGAAACTCTTAGTTGTGAACAGTTTAGACACAGCTGAGGATTCTGTTGGTGTCTGCAACTCACCACCGTCTCCCAGGGCGCTTACTTTCTGGGGGAACTCAAGAAAAGTTTTTCCTCTTATCACTTTGGGTAAGAAAACGAGGCACACTTACCGAGGATTTAAGGAAAAAGCAAGAATATAGGAGGAAGAGTGTGAGAAAGAGAGAGAGAGAGAGAGAGAGAGAGAGAGAGAGAGAGAGAGGTGGCGGTCAGTCTGCTAGCAAAGGCAATACAAGTATCATACTCGACGTAAATTCTTCTCTCCGCAAAAAATGGAACATTAAAAGACTTTAGTCCCTCGCCACGACCTCTCCCGGGTCATTCCCTGTTTTACATCTGCCTTTTTACTCTCTGCTCTTTTCTGGTTTTCTTGGATCATTTCTCCTGCGACGCTGAGAGGACACCTCTGCTCACCCAGTGGCGAATGCAGAGGACACACTGAAAGAAAACAGTGACGAAAGCTGGTGAAAGAAGAGAAGAGCGGCGGCGGGGAATGAAGGTAGTGGATCCTTGCTCAAAAAAGTTGTTGCTATTACCCTAAACTTTACTATGTTGGCCCAGACGCTGAGGAGGAGTAGTGGACCCTAACTCGAAGGACTGCGTCACTCTCTCGGGAGATCCTGCCCTAACATATGAGATTTTACTTAAGACTTTAGATAAAAAAAGAAAAACAGAAACTCCTCGAGAAATCTGGCTGTTGTAGACTGACCACGATCATCATAACTTCCTAACTATCGTTCAGGAAGTTGTTGTGATTCAGCTCTTGACTGGACCACCCGGTGAACTTATTACGTATGTTGCTCAGCTGCCATCTACATAGCGGAATCATGAAATAAAGAAAAACTCGTTTGTCTTTTACTGTTGGTTCGCTGTGACTACCTTCATCGCTGGGAAAAAGTGTTGAGAAGGGATGAAAGAGGAAAAAAAAGGCTCCTATTGAAATGACGGCAGAAGCTCAAGGCAAATCATATATGAGTTAGGGACTGTGTTCAGGTGCGAAAGAGTGACAAAAGTTTTTTTGCTTGTAGATTTACTGGTGCGTTTTGAAAGAACGACGGACAACCTTTGAGAAATTCTGCAGCAAAAAAAAAAAAAAAAAAAAAAAAAAACGAAAAAAAAAAAAAACGCACAAAGCCAACAATTTCAAGAACGACTAATATTAACATCCCAGTTGACAGTCCTCACAGACGAAAGCCACTAACAATCCAATTCAATTCGTCACATTCTGCCCTACCATTGAATAAAACTTTACGAATGAGGCATTAATTGACCAACTAACGAGACGACAATTGCTAGAGATATCAACAGCCTCAAATATCCTCCCCAAAAAAGGCCCAGTAACGACTAGTATAAAAAAGGAGCCTCATTTGTGAGTCGGTAAAAGATAGTTACGACCTAAGTACCGAAATAAAGTGAGTGAGAACGAAGAAGGAACCCAACCATCGGCCTTTGGGAACGCCTCTTGCACAAAACTGAAGTGACCTTCGAGGCAGCATGGCGGGGGAGGGGAGAGGCGTAGTGGACTGAAGCGCAGACGCGGGCGTGAGAGGGACCTCCGTGGGCGTGTGGGCGTGGTAGCCGAGCCGCTGGAGCCATGAGGATGGGCGTGATGGGCGGTTTCTCGCCGCTATCTTACCTGGCTACACTCCTCCTCCTGCTCCTCTTCTACCCCAGTGAGACTCACGCCCGCAAGAAAATTGATGTCTACGTGGCTGGCTTCTTCCCAGTGAGTAATGTTGCTGTTGTGGTTGTTGTAGCTGTAGTTGTTGCTGTAGCTGTAACTTGTGGTTGTAACTGCAATTGCTGATGTAGATGTAATTGTTACTGTAGCTGTAACTTGTGGTTGTAGCTGTAATTGTTGTTGTAGCTGTAACTTGTCATGGTTGTAGATGTAATTGTTGTTGTAGCTATAACTTATTGTGGTTGTAGCTGCAACTTGTTGTGGTTGTAGCCGCAATTGTTGTTGTAGCTGTAATTTGTGACTGTAGCTGTAACTTGTTGTATTTGTGATTAATATTGCTGTCTTCGTTATTGTTGTGATTTCGGTTGTATTCGCTGTTTGATTGTGATTGTGGTTATGATTGTGGAGCTGCTTTAACATTGGTTGCAATATATAATGTAGACAATCACGTCAACAAGCACAAACACAGACCACAATCCAGGAGGTTGTAGTTGTAGTCGGTTTCGTTCTGTTGGAAGTGCGATTGTGGTTGTTTTCTTCATGGGCAATTGTTGTTATCTATGTTCGTGGGGTAGTGGTTGCTGTACTCGCCAATATGTTTGTTGTGGGGGTCGAGTCTCATAGCTGATGCGCGTTTGCGGCTATTACTTAGATACGTGTTGGTTGAGATAATGGTGCTGGGGTTGTGATTGCGGTGGTTGCGTTAATGAAGATATTTTATGACTGTGGTTGTTACTGTATGCAAATACGGGTGTGTGATTGTGAATGTTGTATGGTTGTGATTGATTGTGTGCGTTTGTGGTTGTAGTGGTTGTGTGCGTAGTGGGTGCAGTATCGGTTGCTCTGTGTGGTTGTGACTGATGTGATTGTTGGGTTGTCATTTTGCGTCATTGCTTTTTTTACTGTTGTGCAATTGTGGTTGTTGTGTGATTGTGGTTGTTATTGCTGTGTGATTATGTTTTTGTCATGGTCATGTTTGATTTGTGGTGGTCGTGGTGGTGATGTGTTTGTTTCTGAAATGGTTGTGGTAGAGCGAGCGTGAGTGTTTTGTCAGTGTGGTTGTGTGGGGTTTTGTTGCCGTGTGGCTGCTTTATGGTTGCAGTTGTGTGGTTGCTGTTACTGAGTGGTTGTCAGTGCTGTGTTGTGGTAGCTTCCGTCATATTAATGTTGTTGCCTGGCTACTACGCAGTGTTATAGTTGCGTAGATATTGTTAATTAGCATTGTTGTCAAGTTGTGGGAGCTTGTGACTTTTGTGTGGTTCTTGGTGTGTTGTTAGTGCATCTTATTGGTCTGTGGCTATTGTGAGGGTGTGGTGGCTGGCGTGTGGTTATTGTGTGGGTGTGGTTGCTGGTGTGTGGTTGTTCGTGTATACTTGTTATGTGGTTGTCATTGTGTAGTTGTTGTGAGGCTGTTGATGAGTGGTTATTGTGCGGTTGTTGATGTGTGGTTATTGTGTATTTGTTGATGTATTTGTTGGTGTGTGATTATTTTGTCGTTGTCTGTGTATGATTAACGTATTTGTTGATATGTGTGTTCAGTGTATTTGTTGATGTGTGGTTAGTGAATTTGTTGGTGTGTGGTTAGTGCATATGTTGTTTGGTTAGTGTATTTGTTAGTGTATTATTAGTGTATTTGTTATGTGGCTAGTGTATATGTTGGTGTATGTTTAGTGTTTTTGTTGGTGAATTATAAATGTATTTGTTGTGTGGTTAGTATATTTGTCGATGCATGATTAGTATATTTGTTGATGTGTGGTTAGTGTACTTTGGGTTGTGGTTAGTGTATTTCGTGGTGTATGTTCATTGTATTTGTTGATGTGTGGTTAGTGTATTTGTTGGTGTATAGTTTGTGTTTTGTTGGAGTATGGATAGTGTATTTGCTGTATCTTTAGTGAATTTGTTAGTGTATTTGTCGATGTTTGGTTAGTGTATTTGTTGATGCTTGGTTAGTGTACTTGTTGGTGTATTTCTGGTGTGTTGTAGTCACTGCGGGTGCATTTAATTTCTCAGATTTCTCATAGATTTCTTGTGGCTGATGTAATTGTGGTTAATGTAATTGTGGGTGATGTAATTGTGGGTGATGTAAATGTGTGTGATGTAATTGTGGGTGATGTAATTGTGGGTGACGTAATTGTTGATGTAATTGTGGGTGATGTAATTGTGGTTGATGTAATTGTGGGTGACGTAATTGTCGGTGTGGGTGACGTAATTGTGGGTGATGTAATTGTGGGTGATGTAATTGTGGGTGATGCAATTGTGGGTGATGTAATTGTGGGTGATGTAATTGTGGGTGAAGTAATTGTGGGTGATGTAATTGTGGGTGATGTAATTGTGGGTGATGTAATTGTGGGTGATGTAATTGTGGGTGATGTAATTGTGGGTGATGTAATTGTGGGTGATGTAATTGTGGTTGACGCAGTTGTGGTTGTTGTTGCAAGTCCTCATTTGTTGTAATTGCAGATGGTCTAACAAGCGATGTGACTGTTGCAAACTGTTCTTGTGTAGTTGTTTAATAATTTAGTTATGTAGTTGTTTAGTACTTTAGTTATGTGTTGTTTAGTACTTTAGTTATGTGTTGTTTAGTACTTTAGTTATGTGTTGTTTAGTACTTTAGTTATGTGTTGTTTAGTACTTTAGTTATGTAGTTGTTTAATACTTTAGTTATGTAGTTGTTTAGTACTTTAGTTATGTAGTTGTTTAATACTTTAGTTATGTGTTGTTTAGTACTTTAGTTATGTAGTTGTTTAGTACTTTAGTTATGTAGTTGTTTAGTACTTTAGTTATGTAGTTGTTTAATACTTTAGTTATGTGTTGTTTAGTACTTTAGTTATGTAGTTGTTTAGTACTTTAGTTATGTAGTTGTTTAGTACTTTAGTTATGTAGTTGTTTAGTACTTTAGTTATGTAGTTGTTTAGTACTTTAGTTATGTAGTTGTTTAATACTTTAGTTATGTAGTTGTTTAGTACTTTAGTTATGTAGTTGTTTAGTACTTTAGTTATGTAGTTGTTTAATACTTTAGTTATGTGTTGTTTAGTACTTTAGTTATGTAGTTGTTTAGTACTTTAGTTATGTAGTTGTTTAGTACTTTAGTTATGTAGTTGTTTAATACTTTAGTTATGTAGTTGTTTAGTACTTTAGTTATGTAGTTGTTTAGTACTTTAGTTATGTAGTTGTTTAATACTTTAGTTATGTGTTGTTTAGTACTTTAGTTATGTAGTTGTTTAGTACTTTAGTTATGTAGTTGTTTAGTACTTTAGTTATGTAGTTGTTTAATACTTTAGTTATGTAGTTGTTTAGTACTTTAGTTATGTAGTTGTTTAGTACTTTAGTTATGTAGTTGTTTAATACTTTAGTTATGTAGTTGTTTAGTACTTTAGTTATGTAGTTGTTTAGTACTTTAGTTATGTAGTTGTTTAGTACTTTAGTTATGTAGTTGTTTAGTACTTTAGTTATGTAGTTGTTTAATACTTTAGTTATGTAGTTGTTTAGTACTTTAGTTATGTAGTTGTTTAGTACTTTAGTTATGTAGTTGTTTAGTACTTTAGTTATGTAGTTGTTTAGTACTTTAGTTATGTAGTTGTTTAGTACTTTAGTTATGTAGTTGTTTAGTACTTTAGTTATGTAGTTGTTTAGTACTTTAGTTATGTAGTTGTTTAGTACTTTAGTTATGTAGTTGTTTAGTACTTTAGTTATGTAGTTGTTTAGTACTTTAGTTATGTAGTTGTTTAATACTTTAGTTATGTGTTGTTTAGTACTTTAGTTATGTGTTGTTTAGTACTTTAGTTATGTAGTTGTTTAGTACTTTAGTTATGTAGTTGTTTAATACTTTAGTTATGTAGTTGTTTAATACTTTAGTTATGTAGTTGTTTAGTACTTTAGTTATGTAGTTGTTTAGTACTTTAGTTATGTAGTTGTTTAATACTTTAGTTATGTAGTTGTTTAATACTTTAGTTATGTAGTTGTTTAGTACTTTAGTTATGTGTTGTTTAGTACTTTAGTTATGTAGTTGTTTAGTACTTTAGTTATGTGTTGTTTAGTACTTTAGTTATGTAGTTGTTTAGTACTTTAGTTATGTAGTTGTTTAATACTTTAGTTATGTAGTTGTTTAATACTTTAGTTATGTAGTTGTTTAGTACTTTAGTTATGTGTTGTTTAGTACTTTAGTTATGTAGTTGTTTAGTACTTTAGTTATGTAGTTGTTTAATACTTTAGTTATGTAGTTGTTTAGTACTTTAGTTATGTAGTTGTTTAGTACTTTAGTTATGTAGTTGTTTAGTACTTTAGTTATGTGTTGTTTAGTACTTTAGTTATGTAGTTGTTTAATACTTTAGTTATGTAGTTGTTTAGTACTTTAGTTATGTAGTTGTTTAGTACTTTAGTTATGTAGTTGTTTAATACTTTAGTTATGTGTTGTTTAGTACTTTAGTTATGTGTTGTTTAGTACTTTAGTTATGTAGTTGTTTAGTACTTTAGTTATGTAGTTGTTTAGTACTTTAGTTATGTAGTTGTTTAATACTTTAGTTATGTGTTGTTTAGTACTTTAGTTATGTGTTGTTTAGTACTTTAGTTATGTAGTTGTTTAGTACTTTAGTTATGTAGTTGTTTAATACTTTAGTTATGTGTTGTTTAGTACTTTAGTTATGTGTTGTTTAGTACTTTAGTTATGTAGTTGTTTAGTACTTTAGTTATGTGTTGTTTAGTACTTTAGTTATGTAGTTGTTTAATACTTTAGTTATGTAGTTGTTTAGTACTTTAGTTATGTAGTTGTTTAGTACTTTAGTTATGTAGTTGTTTAATACTTTAGTTACGTAGTTGTTTAGTACTTTAGTTATGTAATTATTTAGTACTTCAGTTATGTAGTTGTCCAGTGTTTTAGTAATGTAGTTGTTTGGTGTTTTAGTTATGTAGTTGTTTGGTATTTTAGTTATGTAGTTGTTTAGTGTTTTAATTATGTAGTTGTTTAGTACAATAGTTATGTAGTTGTTTAGTGTTTCAGTTGCATACATAATGGTTGTAATGTGACTGTAGATGTGGTTGTGATGTTGTTACCTCTCAGTTGTAGCTGCAATTGAGTTTATTAAGCGTTAACTTGTGTGTGTGTACTCACCTATTTGTACTCATCTGTTTGTGGTTGCAGGAGTCGAGACATAGCTCCTGGCCCCACCTCTTCACAGATCGCTACTAGGTCCTCTCTCTCCCTGCTCCACGAGTTTTATCATACCTAGTCTTAAAACTATGTATTGCTCCTGCCTCCACTACGTCACTTGCCAGACTATTCCACTTCCTGACAACTCTATGACTAAAGAAATACTTCCTAACATCTCTTTGACTACAACTGAGTCTTCAACTTCCAACTGTGACCCCTTGTTTGTGTGTCCCATCTCTGGAGCATCCTGTCTCTGTCCTTGTCAATTCCTCGCAGTATTTTCTATGTTGTTATCATATCTTCCCTAACCCTCCTGTCCTCCAGTGTCGTCAGGCCGATTTCCCTTAACCTTTCTTAGTAGGTCATTCCCCTTAGCTCTGGAACTAGCCTTGTTGTTTGTGTGTGTGTGTGTGCGTGTGTGTGTGTGTGTGAGTGTGTGTGTGTGTGTGTGTGTGTGCTCGTGCCTTGCGTTTATGATGCTAAGTCAACATAGTTATTAAGACATTCGTCTTTCCCCCCTTGTTAAGCGCTATTGTTGTTGCTGCTGCTGATTAGTTGTCACCATTTTCCTGTTGCAGTTACTGTTACAAACCAGTTGTGGTTGAGTATTTATTTAATAAACACTTCCTTTGCAAGTTACGTAGCAATCGCTACTCCTAGTAACGGCGCGTTAGGGGGCCACGAGATGCTGGAAGGCATCGGATATCGCTACGTAACTAGCGTCGGCTTGTGACAAGATACAATCTAGCGGATGATCAACTTGCGCGCTCGGTAGAGTTCTCTCCGCTGGTGGACTGCGCGAAATTGTGCAGCCGTGTTGTGCATAAATGCGTCAGGAAACGTCTCGAACCCCTCTGAAACGTCGAAACAGTGAGGTCAAACTGTGAGCAAATACTTCACAAAACATTTCGAACCCTTCAGAAACGTCGAGAGATGTCTCGTCCCCTTCCATATATTACGATTGTTTTACCCAAATTTTAAATTAACAAAAGACACAGGCAAAGCAATGTTTTTTATTGGGACGACGTTTCGCTATGTATAGAGCTTCACAAGTGACTTGATCAAGCTCTACATAGAGCAAAACGTAGCCCCGGTAAGAAACGTGTTTTTCCTCTTCACAAGGTTGTGGGATTGCAGAGTGAGATCCCGAATCCAGTTGTGAATACAACTGTGAATCCAGTTGTGAATACAACTGTGAATGCAGTTGTGAATGCAGCCTTTACTGCAGCTGTGAATACAGCTGTGAATCCAGCTGTGAACGCAGCAGTGAATGAAGTTGCAAATGCAGCTGTGAATGCAGCTGTGACTGTAGCTGTGAATGCAGCTGTAAAGCAGCTGTGAATGAAGGTGAATGCAGCCGTAACTTCCACGATTCACTAAACATTCTTAAGACTGAAGTTATTCAAGTTATACACAGTTAAATAATAAATTAAGTCGTCTTAATTGTGGTTGCAATTGTGCATGAAAAATATTCGTGTGGCTATGGTAGTGGGTGTGGCTATGGTAGTGGGTGTGGCTATGGTAGTGGGTGTGGCTATGGTAGTGGATGTGGCTATGGTAGTGGATGTGGCTATGGTAGTGGATGTGGCTATGGTAGTGGATGTGGCTATGGTAGTGGATGTGGCTATGGTAGTGGATGTGGCTATGGTAGTGGGTGTGGCTATGGTAGTGGATGTGGCTATGGTAGTGGATGTGGCTATGGTAGTGGGTGTGGCTATGGTAGTGGATGTGGCTATGGTAGTGGATGTGGCTATGGTAGTGGATGTGGCTATGGTAGTGGATGTGGCTATGGTAGTGGATGTGGCTATGGTAGTGGGTGTGGCTATGGTAGTGGATGTGGCTATAGTAGTGGATGTGGCTATGGTAGTGGATGTGGCTATGGTAGTGGATGTGGCTATGGTAGTGGGTGTGGCTATGGTAGTGGATGTGGCTATAGTAGTGGGTGTGGCTATGGTAGTGGGTGTGGCTATGGTAGTGGGTGTGGCTATAGTAGTGGGTGTGGCTATGGTAGTGGATGTGGCTATAGTAGTGGGTGTGGCTATGGTAGTGGATGTGGCTATGGTAGTGGATGTGGCTATAGTAGTGGGTGTGGCTATGGTAGTGGATGTGGCTATAGTAGTGGGTGTGGCTATGGTAGTGGATGTGGCTATAGTAGTGGGTGTGGCTATGGTAGTGGGTGTGGCTATGGTAGTGGGTGTGGCTATAGTAGTGGGTGTGGCTATGGTAGTGGATGTGGCTATAGTAGTGGGTGTGGCTATGGTAGTGGATGTGGCTATGGTAGTGGATGTGGCTATGGTAGTGGATGTGGCTATAGTAGTGGGTGTGGCTATGGTAGTGGATGTGGCTATAGTAGTGGGTGTGGCTATGGTAGTGGATGTGGCTATAGTAGTGGGTGTGGCTATAGTAGTGGGTGTGGCTATGGTAGTGGATGTGGCTATAGTAGTGGGTGTGGCTATGGTAGTGGATGTGGCTATGGTAGTGGATGTGGCTATGGTAGTGGATGTGGCTATAGTAGTGGGTGTGGCTATGGTAGTGGATGTGGCTATAGTAGTGGGTGTGGCTATGGTAGTGGATGTGGCTATAGTAGTGGGTGTGGCTATGGTAGTGGATGTGGCTATAGTAGTGGGTGTGGCTATGGTAGTGGATGTGGCTATAGTAGTGGGTGTGGCTATGGTAGTGGATGTGGCTATGGTAGTGGATGTGGCTATGGTAGTGGGTGTGGCTATGGTAGTGGATGTGGCTATAGTAGTGGGTGTGGCTATGGTAGTGGATGTGGCTATAGTAGTGGGTGTGGCTATGGTAGTGGATGTGGCTATAGTAGTGGGTGTGGCTATGGTAGTGGATGTGGCTATAGTAGTGGGTGTGGCTATGGTAGTGGATGTGGCTATAGTAGTGGGTGTGGCTATGGTAGTGGGTGTGGCTATGGTAGTGGATGTGGCTATGGTAGTGGATGTGGCTATAGTAGTGGGTGTGGCTATGGTAGTGGATGTGGCTATAGTAGTGGGTGTGGCTATGGTAGTGGATGTGGCTATAGTAGTGGGTGTGGCTATGGTAGTGGATGTGGCTATAGTAGTGGGTGTGGCTATGGTAGTGGATGTGGCTATGGTAGTGGATGTGGCTATAGTAGTGGGTGTGGCTATGGTAGTGGATGTGGCTATAGTAGTGGGTGTGGCTATGGTAGTGGATGTGGCTATGGTAGTGGGTGTGGCTATGGTAGTGGATGTGGCTATAGTAGTGGGTGTGGCTATGGTAGTGGATGTGGCTATGGTAGTGGATGTGGCTATAGTAGTGGGTGTGGCTATGGTAGTGGATGTGGCTATAGTAGTGGGTGTGGCTATGGTAGTGGATGTGGCTATAGTAGTGGGTGTGGCTATGGTAGTGGATGTGGCTATGGTAGTGGGTGTGGCTATGGTAGTGGATGTGGCTATAGTAGTGGGTGTGGCTATGGTAGTGGATGTGGCTATGGTAGTGGATGTGGCTATAGTAGTGGGTGTGGCTATGGTAGTGGATGTGGCTATGGTAGTGGATGTGGCTATAGTAGTGGGTGTGGCTATGGTAGTGGATGTGGCTATAGTAGTGGGTGTGGCTATGGTAGTGGATGTGGCTATAGTAGTGGGTGTGGCTATGGTAGTGGATGTGGCTATGGTAGTGGGTGTGGCTATGGTAGTGGATGTGGCTATGGTAGTGGGTGTGGCTATGGTAGTGGGTGTGGCTATAGTAGTGGGTGTGGCTATGGTAGTGGGTGTGGCTATGGTAGTGGATGTGGCTATAGTAGTGGGTGTGGCTATGGTAGTGGATGTGGCTATAGTAGTGGGTGTGGCTATGGTAGTGGGTGTGGCTATGGTAGTGGGTGTGTCTATGGTAGTGGATGTGGCTATAGTAGTGGGTGTGGCTATGGTAGTGGATGTGGCTATGGTAGTGGGTGTGGCTATGGTAGTGGGTGTGGCTATAGTAGTGGGTGTGGCTATGGTAGTGGGTGTGGCTATGGTAGTGGATGTGGCTATAGTAGTGGGTGTGGCTATGGTAGTGGATGTGGCTATGGTAGTGGGTGTGGCTATGGTAGTGGGTGTGGCTATGGTAGTGGATGTGGCTATAGTAGTGGGTGTGGCTATGGTAGTGGATGTGGCTATGGTAGTGGGTGTGGCTATGGTAGTGGGTGTGGCTATGGTAGTGGATGTGGCTATGGTAGTGGGTGTGGCTATGGTAGTGGATGTGGCTATGGTAGTGGGTGTGGCTATGGTAGTGGATGTGGCTATAGTAGTGGGTGTGGCTATGGTAGTGGATGTGGCTATGGTAGTGGGTGTGGCTATGGTAGTGGGTGTGGCTATGGTAGTGGATGTGGCTATGGTAGTGGGTGTGGCTATGGTAGTGGATGTGGCTATAGTAGTGGGTGTGGCTATGGTAGTGGATGTGGCTATGGTAGTGGGTGTGGCTATGGTAGTGGGTGTGGCTAGTGGATGTGGCTATGGTAGTGGGTGTGGCTGGATGTGGCTATAGTAGTGGGTGTGGCTATGGTAGTGGATGTGGTAGTGGTGGTCTATGGTAGTGGGTGTGGCTATGGTAGTGGATGTGGCTATGGTAGTGGGTGTGGCTATGGTAGTGGGTGTGGCTATGGTAGTGGATGTGGCTATGGTAGTGGATGTGGCTATGGTAGTGGGTGTGGCTATGGTAGTGGGTGTGGCTATGGTAGTGGATGTGGCTATGGTAGTGGGTGTGGCTATGGTAGTGGATGTGGCTATAGTAGTGGGTGTGGCTATGGTAGTGGGTGTGGCTATGGTAGTGGGTGTGGCTATGGTAGTGGATGTGGCTATGGTAGTGGATGTGGCTATGGTAGTGGGTGTGGCTATGGTAGTGGGTGTGGCTATGGTAGTGAGTGTGGCTATGGTAGTGGGTGTGGCTATGGTAGTGGGTGTGGCTATGGTAGTGGGTGTGGCTACGGTAGTGGATGTGGCTATGGTAGTGGATGTGGCTATGGTAGTGGATGTGGCTATGGTAGTGGGTGTGGCTATGGTAGTGGGTGTGGCTATGGTAGTGGATATGGCTATGGTAGTGGGTGTGGCTATGGTAGTGGATGTGGCTATAGTAGTGGGTGTGGCTATGGTAGTGGGTGTGGCTATGGTAGTGGGTGTGGCTATGGTAGTGGATGTGGCTATGGTAGTGGATGTGGCTATGGTAGTGGGTGTGGCTATGGTAGTGGATGTGGCTATGGTAGTGGGTGTGGCTATGGTAGTGGGTGTGGCTATGGTAGTGGATGTGGCTATGGTAGTGGGTATGGTTATGACAGTGGGTGTGGCTATGGTAGTGGGTGTGGCTGTGGTAGTGAGTGTGACTATGGTAGTGGGTGTGGCTATGGTAGTGGGTGTGGCTATGGTAGTGGGTGTGGCTATGGTAGTGGATGTGGCTATGGTAGTGGGTGTGGCTATGGTAGTGGATGTGGCTATGGTAGTGGGTGTGGCTATGGTAGTGGGTGTGGCTATGGTAGTGGATGTGGCTATGGTAGTGGATGTGGCTATGATAGTGGGTATGGTTGACAGTGGGTGTGGCTATGGTAGTGGGTGTGGCTGTGGTAGTGAGTGTGGCTATGGTAGTGGGTGTGGCTATGGTAGTGGGTGTGGCTATGGTAGTGGGTGTGGCTATGGTAGTGGATGTGGCTATGGTAGTGGGTGTGGCTATGGTAGTGGATGTGGCTATGGTAGTGGGTATGGTTATGACAGTGGGTGTGGCTATGGTAGTGGGTGTGGCTATGGTAGTGGGTATGGTTATGACAGTGGGTGTGGCTATGGTAGTGGGTGTGGCTGTGGTAGTGAGTGTTGCTATGGTAGTGGGTGTGGCTATGGTAGTGGGTGTGGCTATGGTAGTGAGTGTGGCTATGGTAGTGGGTATGGTTATGACAGTGGGTGTGGCTGTGGTAGTGGGTGTGGCTATGGTAGTGAGTGTGGCTGTGGTAGTGGGTGTGGCTATTGTAGTGAGTGTGCCTATGGTAGTGGGTATGGTTATGACAGTGGGTGTGGCTGTGGTAGTGGGTGTGGCTATGGTAGTGAGTGTGGCTGTGGTAGTGGGTGTGGCTATTGTAGTGGATGTGACTATTGAAGTGGGTGTGGCTATGGTAGTGAGTGTGGCTATGGTAGTGGGTGTGACTATGGTAGTGAGTGTAGTTATGGTAGTTGGTGTTAGCTATGGTAGTGGATGCAGCTATGGTTGTGGGTGTGGCTATGGTAGTGGGTGTAGCTATAGTAGAGAGTGTTAGCTATGATAGTGAGTGCAGTTATGGTAGTGGGTGTTAGCTATGGTAGTGGGTGAAGGTGTGGTAGTCTGTGTGGCTATGGTAGTGGGTGTACCTATAGTAGTGGGTGTTGGCTATGGTAGTGGGAGTGGTTATGGTAGAGGGTGTGGTTATTGTAGTGGTGTGACTTTGGAAGGTGTGGTTATGGTTGTAAATGTGGCTATGGTAGTTGGTGCTGGCTATGGTAGTAGATGTGGCTATAGTAATCATGAGGCTATGGTACTAGATGTGGTTATGGTAGTCGGTGAGGCTATGGTAGTGGGTGTGGCTACAATACAGGGTTACGGTAGTGAGTGTGGTTATGGTAGTGGGTGTGGTTATGGTAGTGGGTGTGGTTATGGTAGTGGGTGTTGGCTTTGGTAGTGGTGAGGCTTTTGTAGTGGGTGCTACTATGGTAGTGGGTGTGGCTACGGTAGTGGGTGTGGCTACGGTAGTGGGTGTGGCTATGGTAGTATGTGGGGCTATGGTAGTGGGTGTGGTTATGGTAGAATGTGGGGCTATGGAAGTTGTGGTGGCTATGGTAGTGGGTGTGGCTGTAGTAATGGGTGTGGCTATGGTAAAGCGATAGCTATGGTAGTGGGTATGGTTATGGTAGTGGGTGTGGCTATGGTAGTGGGTGTGGCTATTGTAGTTGTTGTGGTTATGGTAGTGGTGTGGCTATGATAGTGATGTGGCTATGGTAGTGCGTGTGGCTATGGTATTGGGTGTGGCTATGATAGTGGGTGTAGCTATTATCATAGGTGTGGGTATGGCAGTTATGGTGGCTATGGTAGTGGGTGTGGTTATGGTAGTTGTGTTGGCTATGATACTTGTGTTGGCTGTGGTAGTTATGGTAGGTATGGTAGTCTGTGTGGCTATGCCTATGGTAGTGGGTGTGGCTATGGTAGTATTGGTATTTATAACACTATGGTAGTCGTGGTAGCTATGGCACTGGGTGTGGCTATGGTAATTATGGTGGCTATAGTAGTAGGTGTGGCAAAGGTAGCGGGTATGGCTATGGTAGTGGGTGTAGGCATGGTAGCAGATTTGACTATGGCACTGGGTGTGGCTATGGCACTAGGTGTGGCCATGGCACTGGGTGTGGCTATGGTATTTGAGATGGTCATGGCAGTGAGTGTTGTTTCTCTCTAAATGTAATATGATTGAATGTGTGTGTGTGTGTGTGTGTGTGTGTGTGTGTGTGTGTGTGTGTGTGTGTGTGTGTGTGTGTGTGTGTGTGTGTGTGTGTGTGTGTGTGCGTGTGCGTGTGTGTGTTCTCACCTATATGTACTCACCTATATGTGGTTGCAGGGGTCGAGTCATAGCTCCTAGCCCTGCCTCTTCACTGGTCGATACCAATTCACTCTCTCCCTGCTCCATGCTATTTGTCATACCTCTTCTTAAAGCTATTTATGGAACTTTCTTCCACTACTTCACTCTCCAGATTATTCCAGTTCCTGACAACACGAAGACTAAAGAAATACTTCCTAACATCCCTATGACTCATCTGGATTTTCAGTTTCCAATTGTGTCCCCGTGTTTCTGTATCCCATCTCTGAATACCATTCGTTCCTTGTCCACGTTGTCAATGCCTCTTAGTATTTTATACTTTGTTATCATGTCCCCTCTATCCCTCCTATCCTCTAGTGTCATCAGGTTGAGTTCCCTTAACCTCTCCTCATAAGACATACCCCTCAGTTCAGGGACTAATCGTGTTGCAAATTTTTGCACTTTCTCCAATTTCTTGACGTGTTTGACTAAGTGAGGGTTCCATACTGGCGCTGCATGTTCCAGTATAGGCCTTACGTACACTGTGTACAATGTCGTGAATGACTCCTTACTCAGATGTCTAAACGCCAATCTCAGGTTTGCCAATCTCCCATATGCTGCAGCAGTTATTTGATTGATGTGTGCCTCAGGGGACATGTTCGTTATAATGCTTACCCCAAGATCCTTTTCTTTAACTGACGTTTGCAGCTGTTGGTTTCCTAACCTGCACTCCGTCTGCGGTCTTCTGTGTCCTTCCCCAATCTTCATGACCTTACACTTGCTGGGGTTAAACTCCAGGAGCCATTTGTCGGACCATACTTGTAGTTTGTCCAGATCCCCTTGTAATCTTAACTGATCCTCTCCCACTTGTATTCTCCTCATCAGTTTCACATCATCAGCGAACAGTGACACTTCTGAATCTATTCCTTCCACCATGTAATTCACGTATACAAAAAACAGCACCGGGCCTAGGACTGAACCTTGTGGAACCCCACTCGACACATTCGCCCACTCCGACACTTCAGCACGTACCAACACACGTTGTTTCCTTCCTGTCAGGTATTCCCTGATCCATTGCAGTACTTTCCCCTTTATTCCTGCCTGCTCCTCTAATTTTTGCACCAGTCTCTTGTGTGGTACTGTGTCAAAAGCCTTCTTGCAATCTAAGAAGATGCAATCTACCCATCCCTCTCTCTCCTGTCTTACTTCTGTTACCTTATCGTAGAACTCAAGTAAATTTGTGACACAGGATTTCCCATCTCTGAAGCCGTGCTGACTGTCATGTATGAGCCCAATCTTTTCAATGTGTTCCACTACTTTTCTCCTGATAATCTTTTCCATGACTTTACATACTATACAAGTCAATGACACTGGTCTGTAGTTTAATGCTGCCTGTCTGCCCCCTTTCTTAAAAATTGGAACTACATGTGCTGTCTTCCACGCCTCAGGCAACTGCCCTGTTTCGATAGATTTACTGAAGATTGCTGCTAATGGCACACACAGTTCCTCTGCTCCCTCTCTCAGTATCTATGGAGATATGTTATCTGGGCCCACCGCCTTTGAGGTATCGAGTTCGTCTAGCAGTTTCTTCACCTCTACCTTGGTTATGTGTATTGTGTCCAGCACCTGCTGGTGCACCCTACCTCCACAGTTTGCTGGAAGCATTCCTGACTCTATTGTGAATACATCTCTAAATCTTTTGTTTAGTTCATCACATACTTCTTGGTCACTCTTCGTCAGCTTCCCTCCTTCTTTCCTCAGTCTGATTACCTGGTCCTTGACTGTTGTTTTTCTCCTAATGTGACTGTATAACAACTTTGGTTCAGATTTGGCTTTTGATGCTATGTCGTTCTCGTATTGCCTCTGGGTCTCTCTCCTTATCCTTGCATATTCGTTTCTGGTTCTTCTGCTTATCTCCTTGTTTTCTTGAGTCCTTTGCCTTCTATACCTTTTCCATGCTCTCGCACACTTGGCTTTGGCCTCTTTACACCTCCAATTAAACCATGGGCTCACTCTGGTCTTACCAATTTTTTCTGTTGCCCTTTGGTATGAACCTTTCCTCTGCCTCCCTGCACTTAGTGGTCGCTATTTCCATCATTTCATTTACTGTCTTTCCATCTAGTTCTCTTTCCCACTGCACTTCATGCAGAAAACTTCTCATTCCTATGTAGCCCCCTTTTTTGAAGTTTGGTTTCTCTCTTTGTTCTCGTGCTGCTGCACTCTCCACTGTTAACTCAACAAGATATTCAAAACTCAGGACATCATGATCACTAGCGCCAAGGGGTCTTTCGTGGGTGATATTCCTTATGTTTGAACTATTCAAGGTGAATATGAGATCCAGCCTTGCTGCAACATCCTCTCCTCTCTCTCTGGTTGTATCCCTAACATGTTGATGCATGAAGTTCTCCAATACAGTCTCCAACATCTTAGCCCTCCATGTTTCTGGTCCCCCTTGTGGTTCTAGGTTTTCCCAGTCAATCTCTTTATGATTGAAATCCCCCATTATAAGCAATTTTGTCCTACCCATATGAGCCCTCCTGGCCACTTCAGCTAGTGTATCCACCATTGCCCTATTGCGCACATCATACTCTTCTCTTGTTATGGGGTTATCCATCACTGCTATCATCACCTTTGGGCCACCAGTCTGAAGTGTTCCTACAATGAAGTCGTCTGTTTCCTTTTTTTCCATTCCTCCCATCTCCTCAAAACTCCACTGTTTTTTTTATGAGCAATGCTACTCCTCCCCCTCCTCTGTTCTCTCTCTCCTTCCTCATAATCTGATATCCAGGTGGAAAAATTGCATCAGTTATCATCCCTGAAAGTTTTGTCTCTGTTAGTGCTATAATGTCAGGTGATGTATCAATGATGCGTTCTTGCCACTCTTCACTCTTATTTGTTATTCCCTCTGCATTGGTGTACCATACCTTTAGCTTCCTTTCCATTATTGTATTTTGGGAGATGGAAGAGGAAGGTGCAGGCTGGGAGGGTGGGAGGCAGGGCACAGTATTATGGGAGGCTGCTGTGATTGTGGAATTAGTGCTTGGGGGGGGGGTTATGGAGTGAGGTTCGTTTCTGTTTGATGTGTTTGGTTGATATGCGGTGACAGGGGTTGAGAAGTTTCTGTAAGTATTTGTGTTTGATGTTCCCCCAAAGGCTGCGTTTTCGTGTCTATCGTTGCCTGTCCTGTCTCTCTTTCCTTCCACTGGTTCTGTCTTGCTCTCACTTTCAGTTGTTCCCTTTTCTTTCGAGTTCTGTCTCGATTGAGAAGCACTTTTTGATAATCTGGAGAGTCCTTTAACAGTGGTTTCTGTTGTAGTATCCTGTTCCGTACCACATCTGTCTTGAATGTCAATCTGATTGGTCGATTTTTTTCCCTCGAATACCCCTCAAGTCTGTGAAAATTTTCTACCTGAGACATGTCCCTCTCTCCTGTTATTGCAATGATGTTCTTAATCTCTGTTTTCTCCCAATGCTTTCTTTCATCGTAGGTCTGCCCTTCAGTCTCCTGAAGCCCATGAATAATTATTGACCTCTCCCTCTCCTCTTTGCACTTCTTTTCCCTCTGTATCTCTGGATCTGATTTAAGCATCTCCTTTGCTGTTTCCCTAATCATCTCCCAGACACCATGATGGCCTGATATTACTGCTGCAAAAGACTGCTTAGATCCATCTCCTCCTTCAGTCCCCTCGCTGCCTGCTGATGTTCCCATTTCAGTCATCTTGCTCCTTTCGGACCTCATCTTTAGATCCTGCTTCAGCACATCCATTTCTTCCTCCAATCTCTGTATCTTTGCCTCAGCTACTACAGCTCGTGATTCCCACTTCTTGCTCTCTGCAGATATTTGCTCTAACATGTTATTGCAAAGCTCGTTTAATCTTTTCTCCCATTGTTGTTCCATTTTGTTCTTGAGCCGTTCTACCCATTCTTCCTTTTCCGACCAGCCATCATCGGTTCCCTTGCCTTTACGTCCTCCCTTTTGAGAGCCCATTTTGTTTTTATCCTGTTGGGATGTTCTAGCTGCTTCAGCTTATCGTAAAAATGTGTGTGTGGTGGGGGGATTTATGAGTTAATGTGTTAGGTTAAGTTTGTGTGTGTGTGTGTGTGTGTGTGTGTGTGTGTGTGTGTGTGTGTGTGTGTGTGTGTGTGTGTGTGTGTGTGTGTGTGTGTGTGTGTGTGTGTGTGTGTGTTTCTTTCTCTAGCTTGCAACTTGCAAATTATTTAAAAAATGTTATTGTTTCAGTTTTTCCGGCTCTGCTCCTGTTATTGGATGATTGTCACTCTCAATTACCTCTGTTATTGGTAGATAATGGCGGAACTGACTCGTTGATTTGTTGTTTGGCTGTTGTGGTGAGTGCGGCTGTTGTTGTCTGGTAGTTGATGATTGTGGCTGTTGTGGTGGGTGCTGCTGTTGTTGTTTGGTAGTTGATGATTGAGGCTGTGTGTTTGTTGTGGTGGGTGCGGTTGTTGTTGTCTGGTAGTTGATGATTGTGGTCGTGTGGTGCAAATAGTTGTAGTAGGGAGCTAGTGTACTCTGGTGCTAAGGAGAGCTGTTACTCTTCTCAAAGATTTTATTTAATGACTGACATCGCAATATGTTCAACAACAGTCAAGTTAAGTTACCCACTTTCACAGGGTTGGAGAGAGAGAGAGAGAGAGAGAGAGAGAGAGAGAGAGAGAGAGAGAGAGAGAGAGAGAGAGAGAGAGAGAGAGAGAGAGAGGGAGAAAGAGAGAGGGAGAGAGAGAGAAGTATCTATTGAAAGGATTTACCCTACGAGGACCTGAAGCTTATCCTGGTCCGTTAATGTGGTTTTGGCGACCAGGTTTGTATATCTTAGTGATGCTAGTTCACCTGTGTGGTCTTCAATGCCAGGTCTATTTATCTTACTAGTGCTAGTCCACCAGTGTGGACTTGAAAGCCAGGTCTGACTATCTTCGTAGCGCTAGTTCACCAGTGTGTACTAGCATTATCAGTTATGAATTAATAACCGTTCACAGCGAATAAAAACTTCGTCTGAAGTTTTATCTGTAAATGTAGAATTATTTGTAATTCCTTCAATGCTTTCCATTACTGGCTTTAGTGTGCCGGATCAGCCGGGCTGTGGCTCGTACGTCGGACTGCGTGCGGCCAGCAGTAACAGCCTAGTTGATCAGGCCCTGATCCATCGGGAGGCCTGGTCATGGACCGGGCCGCGGGGGCGTTGATCCCCGGAATAACCTCCAGGTAACCTCCAGGTAACCAGTCGAGTCCTTTGTAATGAGAATTTCATTTTTTTTTTTTTTGCGATTAGGTTTAAGAGAGGCTGTCTGCTTCGACCCTAAACACTGTTAATAAAATGCTGCAGCCAAGGGAATATACTGATGTTGCTTCTCCTTGAATGTGATTCTCTCAGGCAGGAAGACGCAAGTCTGCAGTCATAGACCAGGAAGCACTGGCCCTTAAGTTCGTCATTCGAATTGTGTTGCCCCGGCCGGATGCTATCGTTAAACACCAAGTTCGTCCCAGAGTCTGGATGCACTAACGAAAAATGATCATTCTCACCAGGATTTTCATAAGAACATGAGAATGGAGGAACACTGCAGAAGGCCTACTGGCCCATACAAGGCAGGTCCTTGTATTTGTTGTTGCAGTATTTGTTGAGAAGAGTTCAGACAATGAAACCTTTGCTTTTTCTAGACCTGAATTAGTACCAAGTATTAGTTGAGAGCATCGTTACCAGTTATGCTTCCTGACGAACTGCTACCATGTAACTTTGTTAACAGTGACTCTTTATAAAAGCCCTATTTAAAGGACATAAATTATTGACCCCTATAGACCTCGAGTAGGTCATCATTAAGACATGTGACCTCTGATAATAACAGTTGGGCACTCACCCACAACATTCCCCCAGAGTTCTTAAAGGAAGTGGGTGTCACTGGAACATCTACAGTGTCTCACTCAGTGCAAGCTATCACTGTAGAAAGGCGCCATGCACCCTGTAGCCTTATCCTGGCACCATGAGAAATCCGTAGTCTTCTTGTTTTCTCTGTTTTTCTGTTCCATTGCTTAGCGTTGTTTCCAAACGGCTAACAAGTTTGAAATGGCCTCTAAACATATATGACCTAACCATATGACCTAATTTGTTACAGTATATCCTATGAAAGGTCTAAATTCTTTACCCTTTTGAATTTAGTTCAGCATGTGTGATACTACTTACTCGTAACACCAGAAATATCAGAAAATAATTTGGTAATTTGTCACCATCTATGTAAGGTTGTGTTTTTTTTATATCTTCATTCATTTCTTCTCGCTGAAGTGTCAGTTCACTTCGAATGCACTTCGAAAACAGGCTCACGCTTGTGAGCCTCCAAAAGGTAACGAAATACTGGAGTCATGTTACCCAAGCAACTTATTCATCAATACCGAGTGAATTAGGTCACTAAAAATATTTGTCCCGTACAGATTTATGTGACTTGTTGATAAACTCTTCTGACGGGTAAACTCCATGTTTGTGGTAAACAATGAAATGTGATACCAAGAAGTAGTTGAAAGAAAACGCTTAATGCAAACACAAGGAAATTGAACTGGAAACGTTTCGGTAGTGGAACCTGGTCACTGCAAGGTCCCAGGACTGAAACGTTTCCAGTACAATGCTCTAGTGTGAGCATTTTGTCCATTTATCGAAGCTCCGTGTCAATGTGCCCATGTCAATGTTTACCCAGACCGGACTCTTGCTGGTACACAGCCGGTACCCACTCACAGCCGGTACCCATTCACAGTCGGTACCCACGCACAACTGGTACCCACTCACAGGCGGTACCCATTCACAACCGGTTCCCACTCACAGCCGGTTCCCACTCACAGCCGGCATCCCTTCATAAACCTCCATCACAGTCACTTAACTGCATCATAACTGCCACCATCAATCAACATTCATGTACTGTACTTTTGTATACTTCCCCGTAATACAATATAAACAAATGTAGTCCATTGTTACTTTGGCTACGTCAAAGCTCGAGCCTGAGAAATCTTTCAGACACTGAAAGATTTCTCAGGCTGGTACCAGTGACACAGATATTTGTAACCTTCAGTAACTAAGGCCCACTGTGGTTTGCTATTTCCTAAAATAACCTTCGTTTATTGGAATGGTAAACTTAGTGGGGAAAGGAGTTGCTACGCCCTTTTTTACGATCCCACTTAGATTTTCTATAGAACGATCATGGGAACTATCACAAGTACCTCCGGAGATTCACTCGTCATCGTTGCAGAATCGTAAATTACTCGTTGCACTTGAGTTCGCGATGTTCGTCAGCTGTTAACCTCAACTACAACGATCCCAACAATACTGAGGCGATAAGACAATATATGCAATATTTATATCTCACCAGTAGCATTGTCACTTAATCAGCATTTACTCAGAAGCTCAACTCACAGCAATATCCAATACTCACAATAAAGATAAGTCCCCATTTCGCAGACTCCAGTACCTCTGCTGCAGGCCTGCAGTACTGGGTTGTGCTATAAACAGTAACCAGTAACACTGTCACAAATATCACACAAAAAGGAAAAATGACTCATAGCTCATCCACAGAACAAAGTGGTTTTCAAGCAAATACAATATCGAGACTAGCCGGGAATCGAACCCTGGACATTTAGTAGCCAGGCTACTGGGAACCAAGCTAACCTCCTGACACCTAACAGCACTTGACCACCGTGCTACAAACACCAGAGACCCAGCATGTACACTAGGTCTGCCTCCTAGTGCCAGCACATTCGTGGTCGTGGATACTACAGGACTAATTTCATTCTTTTTCCGTTTGGAAAACCAGTCTTATCGAGCAGTACACATGTGTTACGACTTTGATGTCGTAACTTAAATAAAATGTTCCTGGCTGCTAAAGGCTGCTCACACTATCTAGGGGTTATAAAATTATTTTGAAAAAACAGCGAACCTTGGGTCAACATGTATTCATATATTAAACAATATTAATTATTATTAGGAAGGAAGGACAAAAACTCGCCTATATAAAAATATATCTATATTAATAATAGTAACTTATATACAACTTACAGTCTACTCCAAAAAACCACCAGACTCCAGTTCACATTAGCTCACTAGTACACTGCTACTAGTGAGATAAATAAATAATCAGGGAGGCACCATGACATACACACCCCCGTCTTCACTTCTGTCTGGTAGACTAATTACCAGCAGGCAAAACACCATACAGTACTCTCGCATAAACAGGCCTCTGCGTACTAGGGCCTTACAAATAAACATGAGAGCACTTAAATACAAACACCTATAGTATACACAAAAAAAAATTACCAAAATTACCCACTCAAACTACCGCCCAAACATGATGACTTCACATGTCACCACCCCTCTGGTACTGATCTAAACACACCTCTCATCTGCTCCTGTCCTGGCCACTGCCTGGACAGTTCACTTTCAGGGAATAATACACGTCCACTTTCCGTATACTACACGAAAAATGATATTATATGATTTGATATATAAATATTTTTTACAATACTCCGTAATAACATGTTAATGTACACACAGAACAGAGTTGTTTCTAAATGTCCCGGGTTCGATTTCCCGCTGATCGCAGTATTATATTTCCATATATATATATATATATATATATATATATATATATATATATATATATATATATATATATATATATATATATACATATATATATATATATATATATATATATATATATATATATATATATATATATATATATATATATATATATATATATATATATATATATGTATATATATACTATATATTCCTTCGCAAGATTACTATGAACAATATTCGCAAATGCACAAAGATTTCAACACAAGGCAGATTACTGATGAACAGTGAAGACAAATATCATAAAAGAACCACAGGTCACAATGGAATGTACTCTAGCTGTCGGACTGACAGAGCTTGGTTGGCTAGAATGATGACCAAAGACCAACTAATCGGAGCCAGCCTCCTGGTTACTAGATCTAGTGCAGCATGCCACCACTAGATGGCTCTTCTTACCTTTACCTAAAGCTGGTAAAAATGACCACAGCTTTCGTGGTTGATCTCGTACTTGCCTAATAAATGTGTAACGAACTCGGGGACACGCAAAACCAACCACTACTGTGTGTATATCACGGTGTGAGTGTGTGTATGTGTGTGTGTGTGTGTGTGTGTGTGTGTGTGTGTGTGTGTGTGTGTGTGTGTGTGTGTGTGTGTGTGTGTGTGTGTGTGTGTGTGTGTGTGTGTTTGTGTGTATCTCCTTATACTCTTTCTTTCAAAAAATTATAAATAAAAAAAATACCTTAGATAGTTACAATTAGAGCTGTGGATGTGATTATTTTAATGACTGGTAAATGGTTTGCAATTATTCCTAGTTCTGCAGGTACGAGTATAGTGTCTTGGATGAGTTGTAGTTAGTTGTAGTCAGTTGTAGTTAGTTGTAGTCAGTTGTAGTTAGTTGTAGTCACTTGTAGTTAGTTGTAGTCAGTTGTAGTTAGTTGTAGTCACTTGTAGTTAGTTGTAGTCACTTGTAGTCAGTTGTAGTTAGTTGTAGTCAGTTGTAGTTAGTTGTAGTTAACGTCCTGCTTCCAACTGTGGTCTGAGTGGGGCTCATTTTTTCCCTCTGTAGTGGATTAGGCTGAGACTTCGGGAAATCAATTTGTATATGACATAAATTTCGCCCGGGTATTCCCAAATGTTCGATTATTTTTTGAGTGCAGTTTTGAGCATTGCAGAACTAATTTTTTGTGAGTGTGTTGCTGTTGTGAGTTCAGGTGTTGCTGTGAGCTCAGATATTGTTATCTCCGATGTTGTTGTGAGCTGAGATGGTTCTGTGAGAACAGATGTCGTTGTGAGCACAGATGTCGTCCTGAGTTCTGATGTAAGTTCAGATGTCGTTGTGAGTTCTGATGTAAATTCAGGTGTCGTTGTGAGTTCAGATGTCGTTGTGAGCTCAGATGTCGTTGTGAGTTCTGAAGTAAGTTCAGATGTCGTTGTGAGTTCTGAAGTTTAGATGTCGTTGTGAGTTCAGATGTCGTTGTAAGCTCAGATGTCGTTGTGAGTTCAGATGTCGTTGTGAGCTCAGATGTCACTGTGGGGTCAGATGTTTCATCATAATTCCTCATATTTGAACCAGTTTATTTTGTTCTGATCATTGTCCTGACACATAAACACGTACTTGGGCAGGAATTATTGACATCTCTGGTGTCTGGTTGATAGAGTTTGGAAACGTTCGTTAAAGTTGTACATTGGTATTTTAAGTTGTGCACTGGTATTTAAAGTTGTGAACTGGTATTTTAAGTTGTGCACTGGTATTTTAAGTTGTGCACTGGTATTTAAAGTTGTGAACTGGTATTTTAAGTTGTGCACTGGTATTTTAAGTTGTGCACTGGTATTTAAAGTTGTGAACTAGTATTTTAAGTTGTGCACTGGTATTTAAAGTTGTGAACTGGTATTTTAAGTTGTGCACTGGTATTTTAAGTTGTGCACTGGTATTTAAAGTTGTGCACTGGTATTTTAAGTTGTGCACTGGTATTTAAAGTTGTGCACTGGTATTTAAAGTTGGGCACTGGTATTTTAAGTTGTGCACTGGTATTTAAAGTTGTGAACTGGTATTTTAAGTTGTGCACTGGTATTTAAAGTTATGCACTGGTATTTTAAGTTGTGCACTGGTATTTAAAGTTGTGAACTGGTATTTAAAGTTGTGCACTGGTATTTAAAGTTGTGCACTGGTATTTAAAGTTATGCACTGGTATTTAAAGTTGTGAACTGGTATTTAAAGTTGTGCACTGGTATTTAAAGTTGTGCACTGGTATTTTAAGTTGTGCACTGGTATTTAAAGTTATGCACTGGTATTTAAAGTTGTGAACTGGTATTTAAAGTTGTGAACTGGTATTTAAAGTTGTGCACTGGTATTTTAAGTTGTGCACTGGTATTTAAAGTTGTGAACTGGTATTTAAAGTTGTGCACTGGTATTTAAAGTTGTGAACTGGTATTTAAAGTTGTGCACTGGTATTTTAAGTTGTGAACTGGTATTTAAAGTTGTGAACTGGTATTTAAAGTTGTGCACTGGTATTTTAAGTTGTGCACTGGTATTTTAAGTTGTGCACTGGTATTTAAAGTTGTGCACTGGTATTTTAAGTTGTGAACTGGTATTTAAAGTTGTGAACTGGTATTTAAAGTTGTGCACTGGTATTTTAAGTTGTGCACTGGTATTTAAAGTTGTGCACTGGTATTTAAAGTTGTGCACTGGTATTTAAAGTTGTGAACTGGTATTTAAAGTTGTGCACTGGTATTTTAAGTTGTGAACTGGTATTTAAAGTTGTGAACTGGTATTTAAAGTTGTGCACTGGTATTTTAAGTTGTGCACTGGTATTTAAAGTTGTGCACTGGTATTTAAAGTTGTGCACTGGTATTTAAAGTTGTGAACTGGTATTTAAAGTTGTGCACTGGTATTTTAAGTTGTGAACTGGTATTTAAAGTTGTGAACTGGTATTTAAAGTTGTGCACTGGTATTTTAAGTTGTGCACTGGTATTTTAAGTTGTGCACTGGTATTTAAAGTTGTGCACTGGTATTTTAAGTTGTGCACTGGTATTTAAAGTTGTGCACTGGTATTTAAAGTTGTGCACTGGTATTTTAAGTTGTGCACTGGTATTTAAAGTTGTGAACTGGTATTTTAAGTTGTGCACTGGTATTTAAAGTTATGCACTGGTATTTTAAGTTGTGCACTGGTATTTAAAGTTGTGAACTGGTATTTTAAGTTGTGCACTGGTATTTAAAGTTGTGCACTGGTATTTAAAGCTGTGCACTGGTATTTAAAGCTGTGCACTGGTATTTAAAGTTGTGCACTGGTATTTAAAGTTGTGCACTGGTATTTTAAGTTGTGCACTGGTATTTAAAGTTGTGCACTGGTATTTAAAGTTGTGAACTGGTATTTAAAGTACTGACCTGGTATTTAAAGTTGTGAACTGGTATTTTAAGTTGTGCACTGGTATTTAAAGTTGTGAACTGGTATTTAAAGTTGTGCACACTGGTATTTAAAGTTGTGCACTGGTATTTTAAGTTGTGAACTGGTATTTAAAGTTGTGAACTGGTCTATAAAGTTGTGCACTGGTATTTTAAGTTGTGCACTGGTATTTTAATTTGTGCACTGGTATTTAAAGTTGTGCACTGGTATTTTAAGTTGTGAACTGGTATTTAAAGTTGTGAACTCGTATTTAAAGTTGTGCACTGGTATTTTAAGTTGTGCACTGGTGTTTAAAGTTGTGCACTGGTATTTAAAGTTGTGCACTGGTATTTAAAGTTGTGAACTGGTATTTAAAGTTGTGCACTGGTATTTTAAGTTGTGAACTGGTATTTAAAGTTGTGAACTGGTATTTAAAGTTGTGCACTGGTATTTTAAGTTGTGCACTGGTATTTAAAGTTGTGCACTGGTATTTAAAGTTGTGCACTGGTATTTAAAGTTGTGAACTGGTATTTAAAGTTGTGCACTGGTATTTTAAGTTGTGAACTGGTATTTAAAGTTGTGAACTGGTATTTAAAGTTGTGCACTGGTATTTTAAGTTGTGCACTGGTATTTTAAGTTGTGCACTGGTATTTAAAGTTGTGCACTGGTATTTAAAGCTGTGCACTGGTATTTAAAGCTGTGCACTGGTATTTAAAGTTGTGCACTGGTATTTAAAGCTGTGCACTGGTATTTAAAGCTGTGCACTGGTATTTAAAGTTGTGCACTGGTATTTAAAGTTGTGCACTGGTATTTAATATTGGGCACTGGTATTTGAAGTTGTGCACTGGTATTTAAAGTTGTGAACTGGTATTTAAAGTTGTGAACTGGTATTTAAAGTTGTGCACTGGTATTTAAAGTTGTGCACTGGTATTTAAAGTTGTGCACTGGTATTTAAAGTTGTGCACTTGTATTTAAAGTTGTGCACTGGTATTTAATATTGGGCACTGGTATTTAAAGCTGTGCACTGGTATTTAAAGTTGTGCACTGGTATTTAAAGTTGTGCACTGGCATTTTAAGTTGTGCACTGGTATTTAAAGTTGTGCACTGGTATTTAAAGTTGTGCACTGGTATTTAATATTGGGCACTGGTATTTAAAGCTGTGCACTGGTATTTAAAGTTGTGCACTGGTATTAAAAATTGTAAAGTGGATGTAAAAATAGGAAGAATTAAAAGTATTTCATTATCTGTGTTCGTTTATAGGTGTGTACTCACTTATTTATGGTTGCAGGGGTCGGGTCTCATCTGTATGTATGTGCACTCACCTATACGTGGCTGCGGGGTTCGATTCACAGCTCCTTGTGTGTATGTGTGTACTTACCTAGTTGTACTCACCTATTTGTTGTTGCAGGGGTCAAATCACAGCTCCTAGCCCCGCCTCTTCTCTGGTCACTACTAGGTTCACTCTCTCCCTGTACACCTTGTCAGTTCCTCTCAGTATTTTATATGTCGCTATCACGTTCCCCCTATCTCTCCTGTCCTCCAGTGTGGTCAGGTCGATTTCCTTTAACTTCTCGTAGAACATGCCCCCTTAGCTTAGGGGCTAGTCTTGTTGCAAACGTTTGCACTTTCCCAATTTCTTGACGAGTTTGACCAGGTGTGGGTTCCGTACTGTGTTACATACTCCAATATGGCCCTGATGTACAGTGTCTTCAAAGACTCCTTATTTAGATGTCGAAAAGCTGTTCTTAGGTTTGCCAGGCGCCCGTTTGCTGTAGCATTCATTTGGGTGATATGTGTGTGTACTCACCTAATTGTGGTTGCAGGGGTCGAGTCTCAGCTCCTGGCCCCGCCTCTTCACTGATCGCTTCTAGGTCCTCTGTCTCTCTGCTCCCTGACCTTTGTCATACCTTGTCGTAAAGCTATGTGTGCTTCCTGCCTCCACTACATCACTTGCTAGGCTATTCCACTTCCTGATGACTCTGTGACTGAAGAAATACTTCCTGACATCCCTGTGACTCGTCTGAGTCTTCAGCTTCCAATTGTGACCCCTTGTTTCTGTGTCCCCTCTCTGGAACATCCTGTCTCTGTCCACCTTATCTATTCCAAGCATTATTTTGTATGTCGTTATCTTGTCTCCTCTGACCCTCCTGTCGTGTGTGTGTGTGTGTACTCACCTATTTGTGGTTGCAGGGGTCGAGTCATAGCTCCTGGCCCCTGTGTGTGTGTGTGTGTGTGTGTGTGTGTGTGTGTGTGTGTGCGTGTGTGTGCGTGTGTGTGTGTGTCAAAGGACTAGCTACGGATCAAAAACACGCAATGAATCCAATCCTTTGTTGTTTGCTTGTTATTTGCTATTTTCAAGTGCACTGGAGTAGACTTGTCAAGCGTAACATTCTCATGACAGACTTGTAAAGGGAGACATGCCCTTGAAGGAAGACATGTTCTTGCTAGAGCCACGTTGATGCTTACTTGTTTCTCTCTCTAATTATATTTTCCAACTCTTTGCATAGTGTGCACGTTACTGATACTGACCTCTAATTTTGTCCCATCTCTCTCATTACGTGTGTGTGTGTGTGTGTACTCACCTATTTGTGTGTGTGTGTGTGTGTGTGTGTGTGTGTGTGTGTGTGTGTGTGTGTGTGTGTGTGTGTGTGTGTGTGTGTGTGTACATTCCCTTAACCCAGTCTACAGGTATTGAGCTCTAGCTATCGGACCCTTCTCTTCTGCTGTCATTAGCATGTATGGCAAACTCTCTGCCTCCCTTTTGGCCCTTGTCATATCTACATTTTGGTTCACATATATATTGAGTTGCCTTCCCTACAGCCCTCGCTAATGCATTCCATTTGTTCACTACCCCTTACATTGAATTTCTTTCTTATGTCACTGGCGTTCAGTTGAACCTCTAACGTCTATTATATTTCCCTGCGTGCGTGCGTGAGTGTGTGTGCGTGAGTGAGTGAGTGTGTGTGTGTGTGTGTGTGTGTGTGTGTGTGTGTGTGTGTGTGTGTGTGTGTGTGTGTGTGTGTGTGTGTATGTGTGTGTGTTTTCGTGAGTGTGTGTTTGTAAAAATATCTCTTTTGTATACTCCCATAAGACATTATACCCTCATACCAATACATAATTTATTAAAATATGTCAGTCAGATTGCTCAAATATACTCCATTATACCTCTAAATATAACATGTATATTACTTACACGGATACAAGCATACGAGTAAATATAACAGCCATATTACGTTACTTACAATTACAACAACAAGCTTCTAAATATAACATAAACCTAACGAACATGTATCTCAATAATCTCATCTACAAATCACTTTAATGGTTTTACCTAATTATAAACTAGCATACCGGGTCCTACACGAATATAACACGGATTATATCCCATGAGAATTATATCAATTAGGATTGCACGTCAAACTACAAAATACAGTCACGTATAACCTTGCAATTATACCTCTTATTCACGCATTATATATAAATATATATATGTATATATATATATATATATATATATATATATATATATATATATATATATATATATATATATATATATATATATATATATATATATATATATATATATATACATATATATATATATATATGTATATATATATATATATATATATATATATATATATATATATATATATATATATATATATATATATATATATATAGATAGATAGATAAATAGATAGATAGATAGATAATATACAGAAACTTATCTTATAAAAAAATATTGTTTGGGATGACATTGGAAGTGTTGGTTTTTTTTTTACTTGCGTTTTTTTTTGCGATATTTATGTTTGTTGTTGCCATTGTCTTTGTCCTGGGAATAGTTGTGAGTGGTCATCGTTGTTGTTATTGTTGTTCCCGTTGTTCTTGCTGCTTCTGCAGTTGTTCTCTCCTCCTCCTCCTCCTCCTTTACAGTCACTCCTTCGATTCACCATTATATT
>NC_091304.1:6830023-6875023 GCF_038502225.1 Cherax quadricarinatus | reverse complement strand
CATTGTTACCAGTGTCAGTGTTGTCAATTTCAGGGTTGCCAGTGTCAGTGTCGCCAGTGTCAGTGTTGTGAGTGTTGCCAGTGTAAGTGTTGCTAATGTCAGTGTTGTCAGTACTACCAGTGTTAGTGTTGTCAGTGTCAGTGTTGCCAGTGTAAGTGCTGTCAGTATTGTCAGTGTTAGTGTTGTCAGTGTTGCCAGTGCAATTGTTGCCATTGTCAGTGTTGACAGTGTCAGCTTTGTCAGTGTTACCAGTCTGATGTCAGTGTTGTCAGTGTTGACAGTGTCATTGTTGTGAGTGTTGCCAGTTTCATTGCTACTAGAGTCAGTGTTGTCAGTGTTGTGTTAGTGTTTCCAGTGACATTGTTGTCAGTGTTGTAAGTGTTGGTGTTTTCTGTGTTGTCAGTGTCAATACTGACAGTACTGCTAGTGTTGTAAGTGTCAATGTTGTCAGTATTGTAAGTGTAAGTGTCAGTGTTGTTAGTGTTGCCAGTGTCATTGTTGTCAGTATTGTCAGTGTCGGTGTTGTCAGTGTCAGTGTTGTCAGTGTCAGTGTTGTCAGTGTCAGTGTTGTCAGTGTCAGTGTCGTCAGTGTCATTGTTGTCAGTGTCAGTGTTGTCACTGTCAGTGTTGTCAGTGTCAGTGTCGTCAGTGTCATTGTTGTCAGTGTCAGTGTTGTCACTGTCAGTGTTGTCACTGTCAGTGTTGCCAGTGTCATTGTTGTCAGTAATGTCAGTGTCGGTGTTGTCAGTGTCAGTGTTGTCAGTGTCGGTGTTGTCAGTGTCAGTGTTGTCAGTGTTGTCACTGTCAGTGTTGTCAGTGTCAGTGTCGTCAGTGTCAGTGTTGTCAGTGTCGGTGTTGTCAGTGTCAGTGTTGTCAGTGTCAGTGTTGTCAGTATTGTCAGTGTCGGTGTTGTCAGTGTTGTCAGTGTCGGTGTTGTCAGTGTCAGTGTTGACAGTGTCAGTGTTATCAGTGTCAGTGTCAGTGTTGTCAGTGTCGGTGTTGTCAGTGTCAGTGTTGCCAGTGTCAGTGTTATCAGTGTCAGTGTTGTCAGTGTCAATGTCAGTGTTGTCAGTGTCAGTGTCAGTGTTGTCAGTGTCGGTGTTGTCAGTGCCAGTGTTGTCAGTGTCAGTGTTATCAGTGTCAGTGTCAGTGTTGTCAGTGTCGGTGTTGTCAGTGTCAGTGTTGTCAGTGTCAGTGTTATCAGTGTCAGTGTCAGTGTTGTCAGTGTCGGTGTTGTCAGTGTCAGTGTTGCCAGTGTCAGTGTTGCCAGTGTCAGTGTTGTCAGTGTCAGTGTTATCAGTGTCAGTGTCAGTGTTGTCAGTGTCGTTGTTGTCAGTGTCAGTGTTGTCAGTGTCAGTGTTGTCAGTGTTGTCAGTGTCAGTGTTGTCAGTGTCGGTGTTGTCAGTGTCAGTGTTGTCAGTGTCAGTGTTGTCAGTGTTGTCAGTGTCGGTGTTGTCAGTGTCAGTGTTGTCAGTGTCAGTGTTGTCAGTGTTGTCAGTGTCAGTGTTGTCAGTGTCGGTGTTGTCAGTGTCAGTGTTGTCAGTGTCAGTGTTGTCAGTGTCAGTGTTGTCAGTGTCAGTGTTGTCAGTGTCAGTGTTGTCAGTGTCAGTGTTGTCAGTGTCAGTGTTGTCAGTGTCAGTGTTGTCAGTGTCAGTGTTGTCAGTGTCAGTGTTGTCAGTGTTGTCAGTGTCGGTGTTGTCAGTGTCAGTGTTGTCAGTGTCGGTGTTGTCAGTGTCAGTGTTGTCAGTGTCGGTGTTGTCAGTGTCGTTGTTGTCAGTGTCAGTGTTGTCAGTGTCGGTGTTGTCAGTGTCAGTGTTGTCAGTGTCGGTGTAGTCAGTGTCAGTGTTGTCAGTGTCAGTGTTGTCAGTCTTGTTCAGATTTCGCGAAAATTTTAAATTTTATCATTTTAAGAAATATATAATTTTTGATTAAAATTTCCTCTTAAAAATCATGGAGAATTGATTTTATACCCTGATTTTATACCCTGTTTATATACCCTGATTATATACCCTGATTATATACCCTGATTATATACCCTGATTATATACCCTGATTATATACCCTGATTATATACCCTCATTATATACGCTGCTTATATACTCTGCTTATATATCCTGCTTATATACCCTGTAAAATCTTCAAAGAACATATTAATATATTGGGTATAACAACATATAGAATTACAGATTATTGACTACTGAGGTTATTTAGCATAGTTACCCAAAATATATTGTTTTGGAGATTTATATATACCAATAATGAATTTTTATCATATTTATGGAGGGATAAGGCACAGGGTATATACACCGAAGGGTATATTTTCACTTACAGTATATTTCTCCCTATTTTACTGATTCAAGAATTATTAAACTGGTTTCGTAGAGGAAAAACGCTGTCTCGGTGACCCTCGTGCAGTCGATAGGCTTGAAACCTACCAAACCAACATACGGATATGCGATAATATATCCGTGCCGTGTGAATAACTCACTTCCTGGACAATAACCTAATTAATGTCTGTATTTTTTATGAAAAAAAAAATTAATACAATTAGTACCCTCAGCAAAAACGTGTCCTCCCATCATCCTCAGGAGAGTATGTTCTGTGGCGGGTGGGTATGAGCGAGTATAACCTCTAAAAGGGCTATGAAAACATAATGAAGCTGGGTATACTGCTATAAAGCTGGTCTAATAGTTACCAAATTGATTATAACTCGCGCAGCGTATGCTGGGAGACCGTCAGTGTGAAGCAGCTTTGTCCAGGGCTGGTATAACCGTGATACTTGGTGTATATAGCCTTGTTGCTTGGTATATATATAGCCTTGATGGTTGGTATATAACCATGATACTTGGTGTATATAGCCTTGTTGCTTGGTATATATATAGCCTTGATGGTTGGTATATAACCATGATACTTGGTGTATATAGCCTTGTTGCTTGGTATATATATAGCCTTGATGGTTGGTATATAACCATGATACTTGGTGTATATAGCCTTGTTGCTTGGTATATATAGCTTTGATGGTTGGTATATAACGATGATACTTGGTGTATATAGCCTTGTTGCTTGGTATATATAGCCTTCATGGTTGGTATATAATCATGATACTTGGTGTAGCCTTGTTGCTTGGTATATATAGCCTTGATGGTTGGTACACAATCATGATACTTGGTATATATAGATTTGATTGTTGGTACATATAGCCTTGATGGTTGGTATATATAGCCTTGATGGTTGGTATATATAGCCTTGATGCTTGATAAATATAGCCTTGATGCTTGGCATATATAGCATTGATGGTTGGTATACAACAATGATACTTGGTACATATAGCCTTGATGGTTGGTATATATAGCCTTGACGGTTGGTATATAACCATGATACTTGGTATATATAGCCTTGATGGTTGGTATATAACCATGGTACTTGGTATATATAGCCTTGATGGTTGGTATATATAGCCTTGATGATTGGTATATAACTATGATACTTGATATATATAGCCTTGATGCTTGGCATATATAGCCTTGATGGTTAGTATATAATCATGATACTTGGTGTATATAGCCTTGATGGTTGGTATATAACCATGATACTTGGTATATATAGTATTGATGGTTGGTATATAACCATGGTATTAGGTACTATATATATAGCCTTGATGCTTGGTATATATAGCCTTGATGGTTGGTATATTACCATGATACTTGGTATATATAGCCTTGATGGTTGGTATATAACCATGATACTTGGTATATATAGCCTTGATGCTTGGTATATATAGCATTGATGGTTGGTATATAACCATGATACTTGGTATATATAGTCTTGATGGTTGGTATATAACCATGATACTTGGTATATATAGCCTTGATGGTTGGTATATAACCATGATACTTGGTATATATAGTCTTGATGGTTGGTATATAACCATGATACTTGGTATATATAGCCTTGATGGTTGGTATATAACCATGATACTTGGTATATATAGCCTTGATGCTTGGTATATATAGCCTTGATGGTTGGTATATAACCATGATACTTGGTATATATAGTCTTGATGGTTGGTATATAACCATGATACTTGGTATATATAGTCTTGATGGTTGGTATATAACCATGATACTTGGTATATATAGTCTTGATGGTTGGTATATAACCATGATACTTGGTATATATAGCCTTGATGCTTGGTATATATAGTCTTGATGGTTGGTATATAACCATGATACTTGGTATATATAGCCTTGATGCTTGGTATATATAGCCTTGATGGTTGGTATATAACCATGATACTTGGTATATATAGTCTTGATGGTTGGTATATAACCATGATACTTGGTATATATAGTCTTGATGGTTGGTATATAACCATGATACTTGGTATATATAGCCTTGATGGTTGGTATATAACCATGATACTTGGTATATATAGTCTTGATGGTTGGTATATAACCATGATACTTGGTATATATAGTCTTGATGGTTGGTATATAACCATGATACTTGGTATATATAGTCTTGATGGTTGGTATATAACCATGATACTTGGTATATATAGTCTTGATGGTTGGTATATAACCATGATACTTGGTATATATAGTCTTGATGGTTGGTATATAACCATGATACTTTGTATAACGGAGTGACAGAGTGCCATGTAATACAAAATACAATACATAAAAATACAATATCCCGGTTAATATCAGCACAGCACACAAAAAAAGTCATTAAACGACGTTGTAATAATAATGTGTAATTATCCCCACATTAAGTGATTATATTATGTAAATATTGATACGAAATACAATAAACAAACATAAAATGACAAAGGAAAAAAGTTCATAAATTAGTACATATATATATATATATATATATATATATATATATATATATATATATATATATATATATATATATATATATATATATATATATATATATATATATATATATATATATATATATATATATATATATATATATATATATATATATATATACATATTCTGCTCCCCCCAACAACTACAAACAATCGCACTGGGATGGTCCAATAATGGAGAATATAGCCTCAACAATGCTTCAGAGTGTGTCAGGGAAGGATAGAGTCCGCCTCCTGGCAGTGAGAGCACATCATGCAGGGGATTTTCTGTTGGCTGTTCCCAACTCCAGCCTTGGCACACGCCTCGACCCACAGACCATCCGCATCGGTGTTGCCCTTCGACTTGCCGCCCCTATTCAATTCAAATTCAAATTCAAAGTTTATTCTCTATAAAGATTACAATGTTGAATTTACAGAATTTGGTTGTTGTGTGGTTCACATGTAGTTAAATAATGATTACAGAGTGTACCACTAGAACGCTTAGCATGGCTAGGCATTTCGGGCAGACTTAGTTTAATTCTTTATTTTAAAATATTACAGATTATGAGGTAAGTTGGTATTATGGCTAAGTGACTAAATACTAGTTTGTGAGTTTAGCAATGTGAATGCTTTTGTTTTGGCACAGTACATAGTTTCAGTATTGGAGTATCATAGGATTCATTATTTTAAGATTCAGATTAATATTTCTGTTTATGGTCAAATGGGTGAGTGAGTGTAAGTGTGAACCACCAGGTGGTATTCGTGTAGTTAGTTGATGGGGTTTATCAGGGAGATAAGATGTTTTCTAATGGTAGTTTTGATGGTGATGAATGTGTCTGCAGTTCTAAAGTTCTCAGGTAGGGTGTTCCAGATTTTAGGGCCTTTGACATACATTGAATTTTTGTAAAGGTTTAGTCGGACACGGGGAATGTCATAGAGATGTTTGTGTCTGGTGTTATGCCTGTGGGTTCTGTCACAACTATCAAGAAAGCGTTTTAGGTCAAGGTTGATATTGGAGTTTAAGGTCCTGTATACATATTCTCGCCGAACACAGGTGTATTTGTGACAGTGAAGCAGCAGACCGATTCGGGTACCATGGTCTTGTGTGCTGTAAATCCGAGGGAAAGATTGCAAGACATGAGGAGGTTAATAACATTATCAAGAGGAGCCTCACAACAGCCGGATGCCCAGCAGTAAGGGAGCCACCCCAGCTATGCAGACCTGATTGCAGCCAGAAGCGTCCAGATGGCATCACCCTTCACGCCTAGACAGATGGGAAGCAGGTGGTGTGAGACTATACATGTGCATCCACCTTGGCTGATACCTATCTCCAATACACCAGAGAGGAAGGAGGGGCAGCTGCCAGCTTCAGGGAGTCCCAAAAGTTTAGAAAATATGGAGAACTTGCCCATCATTATATGTTTGTTCCCATAGGCTCAGAGACCCTTGGCTCATGGGGAAAGAATGCATCTAAATTCCTTAAGGAGCTGGGAAAAAGACTCATCAGGGTAACAGGGATCCCAGGGCAGCTAGTTTTCTGTTCCAGCGGCTCAGTGCGGCTGTTCAAAGGGGTAATGCCTGCTGTATTTTGGGCACACGCCCCAGCTCTGAGGAGCTGGATGAGATTTTCACCCTATAATCGGTGATACACACGTAACAACATGTACCGTATATGCCACCTTTATATCAACAATGTATCTCTTAAATATTTTGTACCATATTATGTAATAAAATATTCCTTCTGGTAAAGAAAAAATATGAAAAGATGGGGTGGCAGGGAAAGTGGAATATTCAAATGGCTTCAGGAAGAAATCCAAATATTCTTCCTTGAAGCCTTTTTATCCACTTCTCCGAGGCTGTGGGTCCCACAATTTACACCAGAGGTGGACCCCATCCTATATATATATATATATATATATATATATATATATATATATATATATATATATATATATATATATATATATATATATATATATATATATATATATATATATATATATATATATATAATATATATATATATATATATATATATATATATATATATATATATATATATATATATATATATTTATATATATATATATATATATATATATATATATATTATTTATATTTTATCTGTTTTTTTGTTGTGACAGATATAAAAGTTTTGTACATAGCATTTAGTTGAGGAACATACCGTCTTCCACTTAAGTAGCAACAAGTGGTAGTTCCTCGACCACATTTCATTGCAGATCTTGTTAATTTCCACTTTGATTCGCGGTGGTTCGTGCATTTTCTTCTCTTGTCTTTCTTCATCTCTCAAAATGTTCCGCTTCTTTGTTTTTTCTTCCTTCTGATCTCTGACGGAAGTAGATGAGAATTCTCCTCACACAGCTCAGTGTGTCTCAGGTGGCGATTAAATATTAAGAAAAGAGAGTTTGTTTACTTCTCCTCTGTAATCAAACCACAGAACGGATGGGGATCGAACCCGGGCAGGGAAGAGGAGGGGGTGGCTTGACGCTGGCGAAAGGCTCCTGATCCAAGAAATTAAGGCAACCTCCTTTATATCTCGGAACACACTTAATTGCTCCCTTTCCCCATGCAGTGCGTGGTCCAAGTGGGTTTAGCGCATTCCCATAAATATATAAATAAGAGATACTTGTCTTTTTGCCACGAATAAAAAACAATAAAAATTTGAAAACAGTTTTTTATGAAATGGTCGCACATGTAATAAATGTGCAGATGTTTGCTTTTGTAATGATAAAAATAGTTAAACATGTCCGTCACAGAAAATATGGATAATTTAGCAATGAGGAATGAGAGTTAAAAGTATTTGAGTGGGACGGAGTATGAGTGGGACGGAGTATGAGTGGGACGGATTGCATGTAATTAATTCGGGTGTATACACATAATCGTGAAGACTAGACACATGTTACACACATGCGCTTTATATAGACAACGTTTCGTTCTGTGCGTAAGTTCGTCTTGATTTGATAAAGTGAAACGTGCCGCGTTCTTCACAGGTCCTGCATAACTAGTCCAATAAGCCGTCAAGGACTGAAATGATGCGGCATCAGTGTTGTGATTAACAACATTCTCTGGTATAAAAGGCAACAGTACTGCTTCACCTGACTGTGTGGAGAGTGAAGATGATGGAGTCTCTGAGTCAAATGGTTCGTGACTATTTAGACAGTCTAGAGAATAATTGTCTGTGGTGCTTGAAGAACAACAGTGTGAGACACTGCCCTGGAAGAAAAGTCTGGACGGTCTGGAATACCAAGCATAAGTGGTAACGGGATAATTTGATCTCAAACGTGTATATGAAGAGGTGTAATAATAACGAATACGTTATTTTCAAGAAGAAAATGTGATTATTCGAGGTAAGGTGAAGAGAAACACAGGAGTAGCTCTCTGGGCTGTGGGTTACTTGCAAAAGTGATTGAGTGGGTAGACTTCTGAACGTTCAGTTTTTCAAGGGTGACTGTCTCAAACTTATTTTATGAATATAAATGGTTCAGAGAACCGACAGGGTGTTAGACACTTGTGCAACACTTGGGTATCTTTACTGTGGAAACGTTTCGCCAACCAGTGACTTTCTCAGTCCGATACAAAGAAGAATAGTTGCTAAAGTAAGAGGAAACTGCAACATAAGGCAAACATTTTCAGAGGGTAAAAGAAAAGTGAAAGAGAATGAGCATAATTTGCTAGCCAATGGTTATTGGAAAGAAAGGTTAGGTAGTGTGAAAGTGGCTGTCGAAAATGTGAGTATTTAGAAAAAGTCAGTGTGCATTAGAAATTTAGGGATACACAAGAGTGGGCGAAGGAGAGACGAGACTGTTGGAACGATGAGGTGACACGTTTTTTCACAAAAACAGATTCTGTAATGTATAAAGGGCTTTGTAACGCAAAAACTGAATGGGACAAAAAAAATGGCCGAGGCAGTGTCAACACATTTAACAGACATAAGAAAAAAATAAGTATTGGAAAGATAAATTTGTTGATAAAACGAAGAAAGGAAGAAGATCAGTCTGTTAAGAGTGAAAGAAGTCAGAGGTCGACTGTGCTGGATTACAGTTGAGTGGATTCCAAAGAATTATGTGAGCATGGCAGTGTCTGTGACGGAGATTCACAGCCGGAGTTGAGGTCTGTTGGAATGTACAGTGCCGGTACATTGTTATTAACGGAACTTACAGTGCCTGTACATTGTTTACTCACGGAACGTACAGTACTTGTACATTGTTTACCAACGGAACGTACAGTACCTGTACGTTGTTTACAAACGTTCCGTTAGTAAGCAATGTACAGTGCCTGTACATTAGTAAACAATGTACATGTTCTGTACATTGTTTACTAACGGAACGTACAGTACCTGTACGTTGTTTACTAACGGAACGTACAGTGCCTGTACGTTCCAAGAGGCCGTAAAACTTTTGCCACTTTGTCAACAATGTGTTTACGCCCCCCCCCCAAAAAAAAAGAAAAAAAAAAATGGCCAGAGAGCGAGTAATGGTGGGCGCATCTTCCCCGCTGCCTGGGTATGAAACGGCCCATCTCCAATATGCAAAATAACCACTATGAAAGACGAGCAGTGAAAGGCCATAAGTACTTTGGACAAGCACTTACAACGTTTTTACTGTTCCTTCACAGCAGTTATTTTGCATATGTATATTGATGTAAGCAAAAATTACTACATGAAATACAATGTTATATATATATATATATATATATATATATATATATATATATATATATATATATATATATATATATATATATATATATATATATATACATATATATATATATATATATATATATATATATATATATATATATATATATATATATATATATATATATATATATATATATATATATATATATATATATATATATTATACATAAATGGATAAAAAGAATTCAGGGAAGAATATTTGGATTTCGTCCTGAAACCATTTGAATATTCCACTTCCCCTACCACCCCATCTTGTTAATATTTTTTTTACCAATATGTATATATTACATATGGTACACAAGCTATAAAATGGTACATTGCTGGTACAAAGATGGCATATACAGTACATGACGTTTGTGGGATACATTTCAAGTACATATTGCTTCGTTTTTGTCACAGATTACAATGCAAAATCTCATCCAGTTCCTCAGAGGTGGGGTGCGTACCCAGGATACAGCAGACCATACCCCTCTGAACTGTAGCGCTGAGTCGCTGGAACAGAAAACTAGCTGCCCTTGCATCCCTAGTTACCCTGACGAGTCTTTATGGACAAGCTCACCGTATTTTTTAGACTTTTGGGAATCCCTGAAGCTGGCAGTTGCTAATGTGGACGCACATGTGTATCCCCACACCACCTGCTTGCCGTCTGTCCAGACTTGAAAGGTGGTACCATCTGGACGTTTATGGCTACCATCAGATCTGCTTACTTGGGGTGGCTCCCTTATTGCTGGGCATCCGACTGTTGCGAGGCTCCTTTGGATAATGTTATTAACCTCCTCATATCTTGTAATCTTTCCCTCAGATTTACGGCACACAAGACCATGGTATCCGAATTGGTCTGTCGATTCACTGCCACAAATACACCTGTGTTCAGCGAGAATAGGGCAGCAAGGAGAATGGCAACACCAATGCGGATGGTCTGTGGGTCGAGACGTGTGCCAAGGGAGGAGTTGGGAACAGCCAACAGGAGATTCCCTGCATGAGAAGGTCTCACTCTGAAGTATTGTTGAGGCTATATTTTCCACTACTGGGTAATCCCAGTGTGACTGTTTGTAGCTGTTAGGAGCAGGTCTGGTTTCAGAGCTAATTATATTATCCCAGAGCCTGTCTCCGTCAACTAACTTTTCGCCATGAACTTCAACATTATCCCTAAGATTTTCAGGGAGAATCGCTGCTACCAGTCCACTGGCTGCAACATATGAGGACAATAAAGCAGATAGTGCAATCTGTGATGTCTCGCAGATACCAATAGCTCCTGGGCTAACTGGAAGTGTAGCTTAGTTCCACTGCCCGTCTTCTAGAGTAAGGTTGAGTACTTTCGTAAAAAATCTGCCTCAGGATACTGTGGTATTCATGAAGTAGAGGGTTATCATATGAAGGTGCACATCTTAGGAAATATGTTAACCTGGGCTGACTCAAACACTTTGTGAGAAGGTACAATGCATCGTGGGTGTTAAGATTGCCTATTTATTGTTCCATCCTCCTCAGCTCGTCCAGTTTCTTCCTGAGAATTGAGTCAATGGCATCAGTTCCTAGAATTGCTCCAAGCAAGACGCTATTTGTGGGGGCAATGACTGATGCTCCTAGTAATTTTGATCTCACTTCGTCGATCACTTGTTGACTGACTGAGATGATTTCGCATTTGGATGGATTCAGGATGAGTCCCATTTCCATGTTACTATTATTATTAGTAGTAGTATTTGTTAGGCAGCGTTAAATTCGTCACAGCTTCCAGGGAAAAGGAAAAAAACATCAGCTTTGATCAAAGGAAAGGGAACCTCTTTAATTCCTCGAATCAAGAGCCCTTCGCCTATCCCCTAGAAGGAACAGGGGAGCCTGCAGAGGGTGCCGCTATCCTCTTGGGATACCTGCTGAGGTATAACCTTGGGACACCCAGGTATATTGATCTCACCAGCACATAACGCTACCAGCCAGCGCACACACACACACACACACACACACACACACACACACACACACACACACACACGATGGTGCGGACTACAAGGAGAGAATTAAGAAACTAAATCACACATCACTAGAAGGGTGGAGGTTAAGAAGCAGCATGACACAACATGTATTGGAGACTAGAAAGAGTGGATAAAAAATAGAAATGAGATGCAAGGGGTAAAGCAGCCAGGTGACACAGATGACAAGTAAAGACGCAGATGAAACACAGGGAAATACTATACTACTTTAAACGGAGCTCTAATTAGAGCTTCAGAATTGTGCCTTTTTTCTCTTTAAAGCACATCAGAAGAATAAGAAAAGGAGCTCTAAATGGCTCTCTTATTAAAACCCCAATTAGAGCTCTCTGTTAGTAGGCTACTCTTGTAATAATATACTTTAAATAGCTAAAAGGCACAATACCGTGACTGGAACTATACACAAATAACCCTCACATGGGAGAGAGGAGCTTACGACGACGTTTCTCTCATATGCGGGTTATTTATGCGATGATACACTTTGCAAGTCACCGGTGAAGTGAGGGGCAAAGGTCAGGATGATGAGCTGGTTGAGACAAACGTCAAACGTTGCTTCATGAGTAGATGGGAAGAAATTAGTAAGACCAGTCATTAGTAGTTGAGGAGGAGCCAGGAGCTGTGAATCAGTGGTCCTCCCCCCACCTTGCAAACACAGCTAGGTAATCATTAAATCAATGGTGTACAATACCGCCAAGTTGATGAATTACACACAGGTATTGGACTTGTTTCTAACTCATCAGGAACTAGAGAAATGGACAAGAGTGCTGACACATGCATCCATTTTCTTCCCTCACGCACGTATTAAGTCCTCTCCAAGCCCCATGCTCCTACATTCTTCACATTTAGAACCCCCATCCCTCCACCTATTCCCATTCCCCCACATGCTTCACCTACACCTATCCCTCTCATCCCATCTCCATCACAACCTTACTCGTCTATCTACACCCATCCAGCACACCAATCCTTACCTAAACACTCCCTCTCAAAATTCACAAATCCCACATCCTAACCCCAAACTCGCCTCAAACGTCCCAATCTCCCAAGACTCCAAGAAAAAAAATCTAACACTGAGGCTCGCCAAGAGAAACTTCAATATTTTTCTCACAGATGCTGATGGAATCTCCAACTTAAGACGTATTTAAAATAATAATAACAAAATTATTGGGACCAATAACAAACACAGTATTCCCAGGGGAATACCACATGATTAGTAATCAAAATAAGTGTGAGTTATTTATGAAGTAATGGAAGCCCGAGACTTCAGAGGTTTCGAGGTGAAAATGAATTAAAGGAAAAGGGAAAATGTTATAGACAGAAGCTCCAGACAGATATGTCCCAACGAAAAAGGAAGAAGAAAGACAGAGATAATCCAGGATTCACGTGAAATTCCTCTCAGAGAAAACACATGAAAAGGGGCATATCTTCGAAAAGGGAGAAGAAGGAATTAATTTGAAATGGGAGAAGAGGGTATTGCTTTAAGAGGAAAGAAAAGGTGTTGCTTTGAGAGGAGAAAAAAGGGTAGTGCTCTGGGAGGAGAGAAGAAACAGTATTTTGGGAAGGAAGAAAGGATTCAGAAAATAGAGATAGGTACCTATATGATAATGAGAGTAGAAGAGGGTTGAAAGGGATGCAAAGATGATGTCAAAAGTGGGTAATCTTGAAGACCTGTGTGATGTCTTTCCAGACGTCGGAAGTCCCAGGCGTGACTGAGAGCCAAGGACATCCTATTCGCACTCATGCTAGACATCCTACACTACCCATTTCTAGTTGAAGGACATGGGAGAATATAACACTGTGTGGGTTCATTCAGGAAGAAATCGTAGGTTCCTTCAGAAAAATGTCGTGGGCTCCTTCAGGAAGAAATCCATGAAATGTGCAGCTCACGACAATGTTTGCAACAGATATCGATAAACAGCCTTCACTTGCAACAATTAAGCTGCATCTCGAACCTACATCTTGCACTTGGCAAGGACAGCCGGCACCTACAACAGAAATTTTGCATTTAAAATTAACGTCTTGCATTTAGAACAGATAATTTTGAACTTAGAACAGATTTCTTTTCATTGAAACTCGCTCCTAACACTCAAGCAGAAGACACACATCCCATGCAATTAACATCTAACATTTCGCACTTGCAATCGATACCCGGCAATTTTAAAGCCTGCAAGGAGCAAATATCGCGTGATATCCTGTGGATCTTGTGGGAAGACCTCTACTACCAAGGGAATCCCATTGGTGCTTAGGAAAGCCATCCTGGACTGCTGTGGAAGGGTGTGAGGTGGGTGGTGCGGAATACACTGCCCCCTTGATGACACGCCGGGGAGACGGCACAGTGGTTGTGCGGAAATTTGGAAATGTATGCGTGTGTGTGTGTGTTAAAAGCAGGAGGGAAGTGGGCGGAGAGGTGCGACAGGTAGAAAGGGAGGTAGGTAGGGAAGAAGAAGAAGAGGCAGGCAGAGGAGTATGTTGGAATAAACGGAAAGACAGATTACAGAGTACCTGGAGGAATTTCTACTAAATTACAATTACGATGTTTGTAGATGTAAGAGGCAGGGATAGTAAAGCAGGGAGGTGCGGGAGGGGAAGTAAGGGACACAAGAAGACAGATAAATAAAGATGGGGACAGAGGGTGAAGGTAAATATGAGCACTATTTGGGAAGGGTGTAAGCAGTGAGGAAGGAAGGGAAGGGTGTAAGCAGTGAGGAAGGAAGGGAAGGGTGTAAGCAGTGAGGAAGGAAGGGAAGGGTGTAAGCAGTGAGGAAGGAAGGGAAGGGTGTAAGCAGTGAGGAAGGAAGGGAAGGGTGTAAGCAGTGAGGAAGGAAGGGAAGGGTGTAAGCAGTGAGATAGGAAGGGAAGGGTGTAAGCAGTGAGATAGGAAGGGAAGGGTGTAAGCAGTGAGATAGGAAGGGAAGGGTGTAAGCAGTGAGGAAGGAAGGGAAGGGTGTAAGCAGTGAGGAAGGAAGGGAAGGGTGTAAGCAGTGAGGAAGGAAAGGAAGGGTGTAAGCAGTGAGGAAGGAAGGGAAGGGTGTAAGCAGTGAGGAAGGAAAGGAAGGGTGTAAGCAGTGAGGGAGGAAGGGAAGGGTGTAAGCAGTGAGGGAGGAAGGGAAGGGTGTAAGCAGTGAGGGAGGAAGGGAAGGGTGTAAGCAGTGAGATAGGAAGGGAAGGGTGTAAGCAGTGAGGGAGGAAGAGAAGGGTGTAAGCAGTGAGGAAGGAAAGGAAGGGTGTAAGCAGTGAGGGAGGAAGGGAAGGGTGTAAGCAGTGAGGGAGGAAGGGAAGGGTGTAAGCAGTGAGATAGGAAGGGAAGGGTGTAAGCAGTTAGGTAGGAAGGGAAGGGTGTAAGCAGTGAGGAAGGAAGGGAAGGGTGTAAGCAGTGAGATAGGAAGGGAAGGGTGTAAGCAGTGAGGGAGGAAGGGAAGGGTGTAAGCAGTGAGGAAGGAAAGGAAGGGTGTAAGCAGTGAGGGAGGAAGGGAAGGGTGTAAGCAGTGAGGAAGGAAAGGAAGGGTGTAAGCAGTGAGGGAGGAAGGGAAGGGTGTAAGCAGTGAGGGAGGAAGGGAAGGGTGTAAGCAGTGAGATAGGAAGGGAAGGGTGTAAGCAGTGAGATAGGAAGGGAAGGGTGTAAGCAGTGAGGGAGGAAGGGAAGGGTGTAAGCAGTGAGGAAGGAAAGGAAGGGTGTAAGCAGTGAGGGAGGAAGGGAAGGGTGTAAGCAGTGAGATAGGAAGGGAAGGGTGTAAGCAGTGAGGGAGGAAGGGAAGGGTGTAAGCAGTGAGGAAGGAAAGGAAGGGTGTAAGCAGTGAGGGAGGAAGGGAAGGGTGTAAGCAGTGAGGGAGGAAGGGAAGGGTGTAAGCAGTGAGATAGGAAGGGAAGGGTGTAAGCAGTTAGGTAGGAAGGGAAGGGTGTAAGCAGTGAGGAAGGAAGGGAAGGGTGTAAGCAGTGAGATAGGAAGGGAAGGGTGTAAGCAGTGAGGGAGGAAGGGAAGGGTGTAAGCAGTGAGGAAGGAAAGGAAGGGTGTAAGCAGTGAGGGAGGAAGGGAAGGGTGTAAGCAGTGAGGGAGGAAGGGAAGGGTGTAAGCAGCGAGGGAGGAAGGGAAGGGTGTAAGCAGCGAGGGAGGAAGGGAAGGGTGTAAGCAGCGAGGGAGGAAGGGAAGGGTGTAAGCAGCGAGGGAGGAAGGAAGGAGGCAATAATGGAGGGAGGTGGTAATGGCATAGTGAAGGTAGAAGAGGGAGGAATCTTAAGAGACATGTGAGTTAGCAATGAATAAAAGAAAAAGAGATATTATTATGGGGGAGCGCTAGACCAGTAGGGTTATACAGCGTCTGTGGGGGTGGGATGGAAGGCATTCAGGTTCACTTCAGGGAACTGGAGCACAAATCCAACTCCCTTGATCAAGAGCCATGCACCAGGGGATGGCTAGATAAATAGAGAGAGAGAGAGAGAGAGAGAGAGCTATAGTAGAGATTTTGCATATATATATATATATATATATATATATATATATATATATATATATATATATATATATATATATATATATATATATATATATATATATATATATATATATATATATATATATATATATATATATATATATATATATATAATATATTAACGTATGAAATATGTAGAATAAATACATATTTCATAGTCAAAAGGTCTCCTGCACAGACTCAACAAACTCTAGCAAGTCCAGGTGACGTGTGGGATGTCAGGGGAAAGGAAAAGATGAGCTGATTGTTTTTGGAATACAATATAACACCTAATGATTGTGCTGTACCCTCCTAGTACCTTCCCAGCACCTGCCTAGCGCCTTCCCACCACACCTGCCCAGCACCTGTCTGGCACCTGCATACCCGCCTGGCCGATGCCAGGTGAGAGGCCCGAATTCCGCAGATAATTCACCTGTTGTTCGGCTACATCGATGCAACAATTTAGTTCACCGAGTCACTTCATTCCGTTCGCTCTCTGTTGATTCTGTAAAGTCTGACATTACTGTTATTACCTTCGTTTATCAGGCATGCGTTATTCACGTCTTCTCAGCTATTGTTGTAAATGAAATATATTATCAATACGCCTTTTTTTATCGGCTGAATAACACTCACATATACTATATGTATGAACGAGTGTATTTATTTATATATGTAGATAAATGGTTCAGAGAACCACTAAGTTTGATGAATTACACACATGTGCTATACTTGGTTATATTGACTGAGGAAACGTTTCGCCACACAGTGGAGTCGATGTAATCAGTCTATCAATTTTGTAAAGATTGATGGACTTGTGTATGCATACATGTAAGTATATATATAAATAAATATATATATATATATATATATATATATATATATATATATATATATATATATATATATGTATATATATATATATATATATATATATATATATATATATATATATATATATATATATATATATATATATATATATATATATATATATATATATATATATATATATATATATATATATATATATATATATATATATATATATATATATATATATATATATATGTATGTATATGTGGAACAGAATTCTTCCTCCGTAAGCCATGCGTGTCGCAAGAGGCGACTAAAATGGCGGGAGCAAGGGGCTAGTAACCCCTTCTCCTGTATAAATTACTAAATTTAAAAAGAGGAACTTTCGTTTTTCTTTTTGGGCCACCCTGCCTTGGTGGGATACGGCTGGTGTGTTGAAAGAAAGAAAGAATATATATATATATATATATATATATATATATATATATATATATATATATATATATATATATATATATATATATATATATATATTTATTTATATATATATATATATATATATATATATATATATATATATATATATATATATATATATATATATATATATATATATATATATATATATGTATGTATATATAGATGGGGTCCACCTCTGGAAAAAGAATGAAATTCCAAGCGCTTTCGTGACTTCTCAAATTGTCAAGGAACTATTGTTTTTTGTGGCCATCCAGAGGGGAAATGCTTGCTGCATACTTGGCTTGCGTCCGGCTTCGGAGGAGCTGGAAGAGATTCATAATCTTTGGTATAATGTACCAATGTATTCATGTTTGTATTTTTTAGTCAGTGTATTTTGTTTATTACAAAAGTTAACATAAAATATAGAATATAGGGGGTTGTAGAAGAAGAAAATATTCAAAGATCTCCGGGGAGAACCTTGAGTTTTCCCTGAGGTACATTTATTCTCTTCTCTGAAGATGAGGGTCCCCAATAAGTTACTAGAGGTGGTACCTCCCTATACATACACACATACATACATACATACATACATACTTACATTACTGTATCAAAAATCTTGATACAGTAAAAAAACTTTTGATTAAGAATTCCCCCCAAAATGCTGATGGATGTGTCTATAAAATTCCTTGTAAAATTTGCGATAAAGTTTATTACGGTCAAACTGGTAAAAATCTCGAACTAAGATTAAAACAACATAAATATAGCATTAGAACTGGACAAGATTCCAATGCTCTATTTATTCATGTAAGAGATTTTAACCATCCAATTGATTTTCAAAAAGTTGAGAAAGTAGTATCAAGCAAGTCCATGGTCGACAGGAATATAATTGAATCTTGTTTCATAAAAAGCAGTTTTGACAATAATATGAATATTTCCTTTGGTTTATATAAATTAGATCCATTTATAATTAATAGAATTTGGGAAGAATTTAATAATACACTGGACAAATAAATAGCTTGGGGGTGAGTTTTGCAAAGGACCTATCCAAGTTGGCTCGCCGCGCGTCACGTGTTTAACCGTTGTGGGATCTGATAGTGAGGTGCTGGCCGACCCCTTATATAGCTTCCTTGGATGCTTCACTTTCATAGTTCCTTGATAATGTGAGTAGTCACGAAAGCGCTTGGAATTTCTCTATTCTTTCAGAGTGGTTGTTTTGCATATATTATATATATACATTATATATATATATACATATATATTATATGTATATATATATTAAATATATATATATATATATATATGTATATATACATATATATTATAAATATATATATATATATATACATATATATATATATATATATATATATATATATATATATATATATATATATATATATATATATATATATATATATATATATATACATAGCATGTGAAGTGTATAGCGGTGTGTCGTTGATAGTGGGGGTAGTGCACTGAGCATAGTGGTGTATAGTAACATGTGCACTGAGCATCGTGGTGTATAGTGACTTGTCCTGGGAGGGAGTGAGTGCCCTACTCCGCCTCAGCACACATCTTCCACCGCCCACCACAAGGACTGGACACCCCTCTCCTCCCCCCCCCCCACCACCACCACCATGAACCACATGCGGAATGTGCCATGCGCCATTTTCCCTTCAGCTTGTGCTTATCACACAGTTTGAGGTATGGCAGACGATGAAGCCAGCCAGCCACAAAGCCAGGGAAACAATGCACCCAACAATGAAAGAAGAGGCACATGTCAGGTGTGTGGAGAGTTTCGAGCACGCAACAGGGACGGCCGTATTCGTGCACACAATAGGTGTGCGGGATCACATATGCCCCCAGCAGAGAGCAGCCCACAGCCTCCACAGGCAGATGACAATTCCAATGGCAACCTCGTCACTTGCGATAACCTTCTGTTGGCATTCAAATCCACTGCTAGCAGTACACTATCCCACATCCCTAAAGCAGCTCGCCCATATGCAGCAGGGAAATTCACAGACCTTCTTAAGCGGGTGAATGGAGGTTCCACTAACTTAGAAGCCCGAGGCACCATCCAAGCATGGCGCAACCTTCTCTTGTTCGGCAATGTCTGTCTTGCAGTTCCTGAAAGACGAGGCAAACTGCTAACCACGTCAGTTATCAAGGCAGTGCGCAACTACCCAAGAACGGATAACTGTGTCCCCCTGCCCCATCATCGCAGGAATCAAAGAGGCAGACCCAAGAAAAGTCCTACTGAGAACGAGAAAATTTGCGCACAGGTTAGCAAAAAAATTGAGGAAGGTAACACAGTGGGAGCAATAAGAATAATTACAAGTGACGACACTGTAGCCCCCAAGGATGAGACCACGGCCCAAGCACTAAGAGACAAGCATCCAACCAGGGACACCACAGCCATCAACGACAACCCTGAGGAAGACCCTATCACTGAACAATTAATTTTGCCAGAATCGGAAGTCTATAAGGCGATCGTGTCATTTCCAGCAGGATCTGCAGGAGGTTACACTGGAATTCGACCTCAGCACCTCAAAGAGATGGTAAATCCAGTACTCGGTGAATCTGCATCAATTCTTCTCACCGAGTTAACAACTTTCGTCAACAATTGCCTGGCTGGGCGAATCCCAGAAGAAATTAAACCTTTCTTTTTTGGAGCCTCACTATGTGCTTTGAAGAAGAGGGATGGGGGAATCAGACCCATTGCAGTTGGAAACACTCTCCGCCGTCTCGTTGCCAAAGCAGCAGTGAGAAACATTCGCCTAGAAGCTGCCACTTTACTCCAGCCACACCAACTGGGCTTTGGGGTCTCTCAAGGCAGTGAAGCTGCAGCTCATGCGGCAAGGGCCTACATCAGGGACCTACCAGAAGACAAGGCCATAGTCAAACTTGATTTTAGAAATGCCTTTAATATGGTGAGGAGAGATGCTGTTTTGCCAGCTGTTCGGGTTCGGTTCCCCAGTCTCTTTCCCTTCATTTCAGCCGGCTACAGCAAACTCTCAATTCTTTTGTTTGGAGAACATGAAATTCAATCATCAGAGGGTGTTCAGCAGGGTGACCCACTTGCTCCACTTCTCTTCTGCTTGGCAGTAAGAGAACTAACTTCCAGCCTACGCAGTGAGCTCAATATCTGGTACCTGGATGACGGCACTCTGGCAGGTACTGAAGAGTCCCTCGTGGGGGACCTACAACTGGTGAAAACACAGGGAGAAGACTTGGGACTCATCCTCAATCCCTCTAAGTGTGAAATCATCACAGCGAACCAGGAAATAATCAATGCTGTTCGAAGAATCCTCCCGGAAATCTCAACTACAACTCCGTCCAACAGTACCCTCTTGGGGGCACCGCTGGGTCACCAGGCCATCGATACTGTCCTCAGGGACAAATTGAATGACCTTATGAGAATGGAGGAGAGAATAAGCGATCTTGATGCCCATGATGCTCTGTATCTCCTCACAAGGTGTCTTACTATGCCAAGACTCACTTACTTCTTGAGGTGTGCACCCTCTTTTGACAACCCAACACTTGATGAATATGATGCACACCTGAGATCAACTTTTAAGAAGGCACTGAACCTGTCACTAGAGGATGAGCAATGGGATCAGGCAACCCTCCCAGTGCGACTGGGAGGTATAGGGGTGCGTAAAGCAACGCATGTTGCTTTACCTGCTTTTCTGTCTTCGTGTTTGGCTTCCAGTGCATTAGTCAAGAAGATAGTGCCCGAACGCTTGAGAGACTTGGTAGGAGCTCAAGACCCCAGGTTTACTGAAGCAGCAATTCGGTGGGACACCCTTACAGACTCCTCCAGTAGACCAGCTCCTCCCAAACAGCACAAACAGTCCCACTGGGACAAACCGATCATGGAAAAAATCGCCAACACAATGCTCTCCAATGCTTCAGGAAAGAACAAAGCTCGTCTCCTGGCAGTGAAGGCACCACACTCAGGAGATTTCCTGTTAGCTGTTCCCAATTCCTCCCTGGGCACCCGTCTCGACCCACAGGCCATTCGGATTGGTGTTGCTCTTCGCCTAGCCGCCCCCATCCTCACCGAACATAGGTGTATTTGCGGCAGGGCGACAGCTGATCAATTCGGACTCCATGGTCTCGTGTGCCACACAGCAGAAGGGAAGTATGCCAGACATGAGGAGATCAATGACATAATAAAGAGAAGCCTCGCCACAGCCCGTTGCCCAGCTCAACGGGAACCCCAAGTACAGAGGTCTGATGGAAGTCAAAAGCGTCCTGATGGAGCCACTATGCTACCCTGGAAGGATGGAAAGCAGATTGCCTGGGACTACACCTGTGCTGCCACATTGGCAGACACCTACTTGCCATACTCTGTAGTGGAAGGGGGTGGAGCTGCCAGCCACAGGGAGACCCAGAAGATCCGAAAATATGAAGACCTTCCCCCTTGCTATAACTTCATTCCAATAGGGTCGGAGACCCTTGGAGCATGGGGCAAGTGTGCTCTAAAGTTCCTCAAAGAGCTGGGTGAAAAGCTCATCATAGAAACCAAGGACCACAGGGCGACCAGCTTCCTCTTTCAGAGACTCAGTGTTGCGATCCAGAGAGGAAATGCCTGCAGCATTCTGGGCACGCGGCCCACCGCAGGGGAGCTGGACGAAGTATTCGAGATGTAGCTCTGAGTTACCTATGTTGTTTTACTTTGTATCATATTTTTGTGAATGTTTTGTCAATGTATTTTGTCTTTAAATAAAATATATATACATAATATAGGGGGTGGTAGGAGAAAATTCTCAAACAGCTTCAGGGAGAATCTTGAGTTTTCCCAGAAGCAAGTTTATTCTTTTCTCTGAGGATGAGGGTCCCCATAACAGTTCTAGAGGTGGTACCTCCCTATATTTTATATATATATATATATATATATATATATATATTTATATACATATATATATATATATATATATACATATATATATATATATATATATATATATATATATATATATATATATATATATATATATATATATATATATATATATATATATATATAGATATATATATATATATATATATATATATATATATCATGTGGGTGGAAGCAACATCTTGGGGCAGCATTCTTAGTGCTCCCGCGAGATGTCAGTTCCAGCAGCATGCTACGCTGCCTCCATAAGAACATCCTCACAGCCAACTCAAGTGGAATCCGATACTCCTTAAGGTGGGTTTTGTTGGGGATCCAATCTCCCTTGGTAGCTTGTACGCGTCTCTTGTGGTATCTACACTCTTATAGATAAATAAAGAAACCTCTTCATGTATTCATAAATGAATGTGCTTATGTAGTATGTAGGCACACACACGCACGCACGCACACACACACACACACACACACACACACACACACACACACACGCACGCACACACGCACACACACACACACACACACGCACACACACACACACACACACACACACACACACACACACACACACTCACGCACACACACACACACACACACGCACGCACACACACACACACTTCTTCAGTCATAGAGTTGTAAGGCAGTGGAATAGCCTAGAAAATGACGAAGTGGAGGCAGGAACCATACACAGTTTTAAGACGAGGTTTGATAAAGCTCATGGAGCGGGGAGAGAGAGGGCCTAGTAGCAACCGGTGAAGAGGCGGGGCCAGGAGCTAGGACTCGACCCCTGCAACCACAAATAGGTGAGTACACACACACACGCACACACACACACATAAACACACAAAAATCTTGATACAGTAAAAAAACTTTTGATAAAGAATTCCCCCCAAAATGCTGATGGATGTGTCTATAAGATTCCTTGTAAAATTTGCGATAAAGTTTATTACGGTCAAACTGGTAAAAATCTCGAACTAAGATTAAAACAACATAAATATAGCATTAGAACTGGACAAGATTCCAATGCTCTATTTATTCATGTAAGAGATTTTAACCATCCAATTGATTTTCAAAAAGTTGAGAAAATAATATCAAGCAAGTCCATGGTCGACAGGAATATAATTGAATCTTGTTTCATAAAAAGCAGTTTTGACAATAATATGAATATTTCCTTTGGTTTATATAAATTAGATTCATTTATAATTAATAGAATTTGGGAAGAATTTAATAATACACTGGACAAATAATTTTTAAATTTTCTTGGGTAGAATAGTTTGTGGGGTGAGTTGTGCAAAGGACCTATCCAAGTTGGGTCGGCGCGCGTCAGGTGTTTAACCGTTGTGGGATCTGATAGTTAGGTGCTGGCCAGACCCCTTATATAGCTTCCTTGGATGCTTTACTTTCATAGTTCGTTGATAATGTGAGTAGTCACGAATGCGCTTGGAATTTCTCTATTTTTTCAGAGTGGTTGTTTTGCATATTCCGATATCACCTGTTTACTGTGATCTTATTGCATATATATATATATATATATATATATATATATATATATATATATATATATATATATATATATATATATATATGCAATAAGATCACAGTAAACAGGTGATATCGGAATATGCAAAACAACCACTCTGATAAAATATATATGGTAGAAAGGATGAAAGAAGCTGAGGAGAGAGGAAAAAGAAGAAATTAGGCAGGAAAATGGCTGGAGGAAGGAAAGGCGGATAGAAAAGGAGGGAATGGAGGAAAGAAGGAAGGAAGGAAAGAAAGAAGGAATGCAAGAAGGAAGGAAAGAAGGAAAAGAGGAGAGAGGGCAGGAGAGGGATGGCTGCAGGAGAAAGTCTAGAGAGCTACTGACACACCTCGTCCAGGTGATTGGTGTTGCTCCACCATCTACTACTCCACCACGGTGCCAAATTGACTGTGCATCGCGGCACCGGGTCGTTTGAGGTCGTTTGACGAAGCGTTCGCGCTCGTTTAAGGTCGTTTTATTTGTTTGGGTCGTATCTCAGGGTCGTTACCGTGCCGTTTAGGCGGTTTCGTTTACTCCCAATTGATTTGTTCACTAGTTTAAAGCGGTTTCTCTAGTTTTGGCTCCTATCACGAGCCACGTTAAGCTTATAGAAACCTTATTCTTAAACTTCAGGCTAACATATGTTAAAACCAACCTGTATTAATGGACGTTTTAGAATTATTTTCTGTGTGTGTGTGTGTGTGTGTTATATATATATATATATATATATATATATATATATATATATATATATATATATATATATATATATATATATATATATATATATATATATATATATATATATATATGCAATAAGATCACAGTAAACAGGGGATTTCAGAATATGCAAAACAACCACTCTAGAAGAATAGAGAAATTCCAAGCGCTTTCGTGACTACTCACATTGTCAAGGAACTATGAAAGTAAAGCATCCAAGGAAGCTACATAAGGGGTCTGGCCAACACCTCACTATCAGATCCCACAACAGTTAAACACCTGACGCGCGCCGGCCCAACTGGATAGGTCCTTTGCACAACTCACCAACAAACTATTCTACCCAAGAAAATTTAAAAATTATTATTTGTCCAGTGTATTATCAAATTCTTCCCAAATTCTATTAATTATAAATGAATCTAATTTATATAAACCAAAGGAAATATTCATATTATTGTCAAAACTGCTTTTTTAATCTTGTTTCATAAAAAGCAGTTTAGACAATAATTTGAATCTTGTTTCATAAAAAGCAGTTTAGACAATAATATGAATATTTCCTTTGGTTTATATAACTTAAATCCATTTATAATTAATAGAATTTGGGAAGAATTTAATAATACACTGGACAAATAATAATTTTTAAATTTTCTTGGGTAGAATAGTTTGTTGGTGAGTTGTGCAAAGGACCTGTCCAGTTGGGCCGGCTCGCGTCAGGTGTTTAACCGTTGTGGGATCTGATAGTGAGGTGTTGGCCAGACCCCTTATATACCTTCCTTGGATGCTTTACTTTCATAGTTCCTTGATAATGTGAGTAGTCACGAAAGCGCTTGGAATTTCTCTATTCTTCTAGAGTGGTTGTTTTGCATATATATATATATATATATATATTTATATATATATATATATATATATATATATATATATATATATATATATATATATATATATATATATATATATATATATATATATATATATATATTTATATTCGAAGATTTATTGTTTAGGCCAAACTCTCCGGTTCAGCTTTATTCGGCATGAAATATACCATCAGTGGCCACATTATTAGGTACACCTTTGTAATACTGAATAGGGCTCCCTTTGCCTCCAGAACAGCCTGATTTCTTGTTGGCATGGATTTAACAAGGTGCTGGAAACATTCCTTAGAGATTCTGGTCCATGTTGACCTAACAGCATCACGCTGTTGCTGCAGATTCGTGCTGCGAATCTCCCGTTCCTCCGCATTCCTGCGTTAACCCAGAGACTAACTCAGGGGATGCCACCAAGTGATCAAGCATTAATCACAATCTTGGATATTTCATCTGCAGTAGTTTATTGACAGTTTGCAGCAGGGACAAAATGGCGAGAAGGACGTAGAAAAAGGATGAAGGAAAGGTGACAGTGTGGCTTTGGGTTGAAATAAATGGTATAAAATACCGACACAATGGCAATATAAACACAAATGCAGTATAATGTGATCCTTTATTGACTACGTTTCGCCCACACAGTGGGCTTTTTCAAGTCACAAACAGAACTACCTGGGGTGGAAGGAACGCGAGTATTTATAGTCCGGCTGAGGTCAGGTGAAGAATGCTGCATCTGATGATGTACCGAGTGGGGTTGTAGAGTCTAAAAACTTATCCAATCTCCTTTCCAAGCTACCCAAGTTTTTAGACTCTACAACCCCACTCGGTACATCATCAGATGCAGCATTCTTCACCTGACCTCAGCCGGACTATAAATACTCGCGTTCCTTCCACCCCAGGTAGTTCTGTTTGTGACTTGAAAAAGCCCACTGTGTGGGCGAAACGTAGTCAATAAAGGATCACATTATACTGCATTTGTGTTTATATTGCCGCCGTGGCTTTGGGTTAAAACCGCAGCAGCAGCAGCAGCAGCAGCAGTAGCAAAAACACCATTACCTATATTAATCCTGAGACAAAATAGGGAAAAGGCCCTCAGGTAGTCTGAGTGAGATCAGTGACAGTCGGTGAGAGTCAACCAACCTTCTCACCGCCTACAACTCACGCCATCTGGATTTCAGTTTTCTCAATTCATGAATCTGTCACTTCTTATAACTGCTAGATCTCACTTGCCAATCATTAACTAATCTGCATGTTACTGAACACTCCCCAATCATGAAATATAAATGTATGTCACTTCTCATGAACTTATTATTATTATTTCTGAAACAGAAGCTTTGAAGTATAGTCGTAGCCCAGTGGTGAGAGTCGTAGCCCAGTGGTGAGAGTCGTAGCCCAGTGGTGAGAGTCGTAGCCCAGTGGTGAGAGTCGTAGCCCAGTGGTGAGAGTCGTAGCCCAGTGGTGAGAGTCGTAGCCCAGTGGTGAGAGTCGTAGCCCGGTGGTGAGAGTCGCGCCTCTCACCACTGAAGTCCCGTCATCGAAACCCCTGACTGAAAAGCAAAAAAGAAAAAAAATAATTGTTCCTTTTACTTTCCTCATTACCAGTTCCCAGTTTTACCCTCAGAGTTACATTTTAAAAGGAATGGTAAATCTCAGAGTGAATATACGATGATATATCTTTTCCAAAAAAAAAAAAATAGAACATAACCATTGTTATGAACACAAAAACACTGAAAATATAATTACTACTTAAGAAACTTAATGGGTAATTTTACAATACTGGACAAGGTTCTGACGGAAGAAAAGAACAAATTACGCGGGGAACAAATGAGAGAAGAAGAATATTAAGTTAGGATTATTAAATGAGCGAGTTAGTAACCCAGGATAACAAACTGATGGTTTTTAATCTTTTTTCCTGAAAGAGGCTATCGCAGATTAGCTAATGCTGACTTCCTTTCTTACTCCTGTGAGATGAGCTCAGGGGCAGCATAAGATAGGAAACAAGCCCAGCATTTTCACTCATCCTAGGATGGAACCCAGATCAGTGTGTAAGCGCAGCGTGTTCGTTACCTTTCCAGCCACTGTTATGTTCCAGGAGGCCAGCAGCATAAGAAACAGGAGTTGCCTATGCTGTTTCCTCTCCTTAGTTATAAATACAAGGTGCAACAGAAGTAACTCCGTGTCTGGGGCCTATGAAAGGGAGAGAAATGATGGGGAGAAAAAGAAAGGTTTTTTTTTTTTGGGTTGGACAGAAGCAGGAAAACTGCTAGTCTTCTCATTTCTCTCTGCTCAGCATTTCTCTATTTAACATGAGACTTTCCTGAGGTAGGGTCAGCAAGCATTGGAAGATCAGTATTAACCTGGGATATTTCCTCTGCTTAATCATACAGAGGGAATATAGTTGAAACATAGTCTGGAGACTATGGAAAGGAAAGAGGAGGAGAAGGTAACTGTGTGTTTTATTGGAAGAAGAGAAGCAGAAAAAAGTTTCCCCCTCCTCTCTCTCTATCTCTCTCTCTCTCTCTCTATTATTCATTCATTTACCACCACATTAAATGAGGGAAGGCCGGTAAGCATTCGAAGATCAGTAATGACCTATTATATTTTCTCTGCGTGTTTAAAAGAGGATGTGCAGATTATATAAATTCATGGATGGGAAAGTGAAGGCGGAAAAGGCGTCACAGTTTCACTGGGGTTGAACAACAGCAGCAAAAACACTAACCGGTTCACTCACTTCTCTACCAAATATTCCTTCACTAACCCAGATACTAACCAAGGAGATGCCAGCAAGTGGTCAGACATCAGTCACAGTCTTGGGTTTCCCTCTGCATCAGTTTATTGACGATTTGCAGTAGAGACAACAGGGCGAAAGAACGTAGGAGAAGAATGTGGAAAAAGCTACAGCGTGTTTTTAGTTTATAGCAACAACAGCAGTAACAAAATCTCCATTACCCACATTAATCCCAAAACAAAATTCGGAAAGGCGAGGATGTAGTCAGGGATCAGTTAAAGTAGATCCAGGTGGATCAGCGTCATCCAACCCCTCACCACCAACCATAGGTTTTTACCTACGTTATTCCTTCTGTACACCTGCAACTCACACCATCTGACTATCGGTTTTCTCATTTTTTTTAATTTATTCATTTGTCGCTTCCTCCACCCCGTGCTAACTCTCACCTGTCACTCATTAATTAATTTGCAAATAACTGGACATTCCTCCTGCTTGAAATATTAAATAGCATTTAAGTATTACATCTAGACACTTTGCTGCTTCTCAGGGACGTCAGTTTTTCCTGACATACATTCTGGATAATGTCATGGATGGTACTACAACTCTACATACATTATTAGGAAGTAAAAATAGCCAAACCAGTAATGTGTCTCGAGGTTAATAGTATTAAAAAAAGTCCTTTGACCATTCCATCGTTGCCTAGTCCCTGTCCCTGTGATCATTCTTTAAGTCAGTGACTCTCAGCCAGGGGTAAATTTACCCCTTGGAGGTAAAAAATTACATGGCAAGGGGTAAATATTTGTGTGCTATTTTTGTGCTAAACCTGAATAATTTATTTTATCTGACATTCTTATTTTTCTGTCCCTTTATGGTGGGGATAATTTTTTTGTATGGGAGGGGGTAAATGGAGAAATACATCAAGCCGAGAGAGGTTATGATGGAGGAAACGTTGAGAATCACTGCCACTGAGGGATGGTAAGGCAGTGAAAGAGCGAGGGAACGAACAAGGAACTGCACAAGATGGAAGGAGATAAGGTGAATGTTAGGAAGAAAGGTGTAATCATGCTTAAATAGAAGCTCTAACTAATATTTGTATACCAGCATTCGAAGCTCAGTGCTAAGAGGCGCGATTCTCATCACTCAAGTGACGGATCGAATCCCCGGTCTGAAGAGGAAAATAAAAATTGCTCGTATTTCTTTGAACATTACCAGTTCCTAATTTTGCCACCAAAGTTACACTTTAAAAGGAGTGATATATCCCAGAGTGATTATACGACGATCTTATCTTCCAAAGAATAAAAAATGAAGCAATAACCATTTACATTGCTTTGAATAATATTAGAAACAATGCAGGAATAATTGCTTCATAAACAACTTGATGGTAATTTTACAATATTGGACCGGGATTTGACCCAAATTTTAATAAGACAATAACATGAAACACACGAGAGAAAAAGTTAGTATTAGAGAGAAAGAGAAAGTGAGAGAAAGAGCAATGATTTCTTTATCATATAACAACTTCATGTACCCAAATTCTTCTTATAATAGATGAAGGAAAGAGGAAAGATGTAAGTTACTCAGGGAACATGTTACAGCAGAAATCACGATTCGTCAGAACAGGGGACGTTTTTTCCAATCTTCAACTGCCAATTCTAGGGAAACGGTGCCCACTGTAGCCTCAGTTTCCTGTTCTTAGCTGACAGGAGTGGAACCCGGTGTGGTCTTCTGCGGTTGTATCCCATTAACTTCAAGACTTGACGTGTTGTGCGTTCAGAGATGCTCGTCTGCATAGCACTGTTGTAACGCGTAGTTATTTGGAATCCGTCTGGCCATTTCCCTTTGACTATTTACCGACAACCAGTCGATACGATATTAGACTGTACTTAAATGTGGGACAGGAAAATCACTAGTAACCTGAACAGTTTTTGGTAAAATGTTTGTTGTCGTTAAGTCTCAGCTGTGTAGTCGTGTCCATGTTTCTGGATTACTTTTAAACACCAACTCCATTAATTACATTGTCCTCTTTCCTTTTAAAAGGTTTTATCGAAGTTTGTCTCATTAACTAAGTTTAATGGTCATTATTTGCACGTGCACATTTCAGCTCGATGCAACGTCTTAGCTAGTTGCAGCTCAATTACAGTAATTTAAAGCTAATTAGTACCCTTATAATTTGTTCTTTCGCATAGCCTAAGTGAAACTCAATGGGTCAAGACCAATCATATACTCTTTATTCATGTTTAAATACACTTCAATATTTCTCATATTCGTCTCAGTTCATTTTATATCGTTAATTATTATTAGACTTACGAGGAAAAGTGGGAAATGCGATGGGGCCGCCCAGAGCCTGGGAAATGGAAGGGAGAAAAATTTGATCCCTGGAATGCGAAGGCTGTCTCCAGTTCCCTGGATTAAGAGCCCTTCGCCGGCATCAAGGCATCAATCCTCCTCTCCCACCTGAAGGATATAATCCGATAACAAGAGGTTATTACGGTAGTTTGCAATCATGTCCACCTGTTATAACTAGTGCCAGGTAGTGCCAAGTAGTGCCAGGCTCTACCTCCAACTAATTTAAACTTGCCACCTCACACACACGCACACACACACACACACACACACACACACATACACATACACACACACACACACACACTTACACACACACACACACACAAACACACACACACACACACACACACACACACACACACACACACACACACACACACACACACACATACACACACACACACACACACACACTCGCTCCATCTTTTCTGCTTTGTTTTTCGCTGACGAGTGCCATTGGGTGCCAGGCACTTTATGGAGAGTGGGAGTGGAGGGAAGTGGAGGGGGTTGAACCTGACAGACAAGTGCCACCAGTTTTCGCTTACAGCTGTCAGTTGGTAATCCCTCTGAGGGTTATTGACAGCTGCGAGGTAAAAGGATTTGACTGCTGCCAGCCACAGTACAGTGTCTCTCTCGCTACTACACACGGAGGATCAAGCCTACACCACTTGTTCTCAGTGACCCACACTACTTTGACGCTGCATGTAATCATAATAATAATATAATAATAACAATAATAATAATAATAATAATAATAATAATAATAATAATAATAATAATAATAATAATAATAATAATAATAATAATAATAATAATAATAATAATAAAATGATAATAATAAAATAATAATAATAATAACAATAATAATAATAATAATAATAATAATAATAATAATAATAATAATAATAATAATAATAATAATAATAATAACAATAATGTAGACGGGAAAAGGGGAAAAAGAGGGAGGAAAGAGGTAAAAGGAAGGAGGGAAGACACTATGTATAGGGAGTGAGGTTAGGAAGATACGTGAAGGAGAGAAGTAAATGAGAATACGAAATAGGCTGAGAGAGAGAGAAAGAGAGAGAGAGAAGACAGGAGACAAGAGAGAGGCGTCGGAAGCAGAGAATTACAAGTGACATTTCATGTTTTCTTTTCATTATGATATTTTCACAGCCTGAAATTTTATTGACTGATATTTATGAGTTAAGAATTATCCTGTGGGATACGAACATATAACTTTTCCTTCTGAAAATAGTGTTTTAAAATTATGGTTACATTGTCGGTGATATCAATTTATTTCCTGTATTGTTTTTACTTGGAAAGACTACCGTGTATTATCTAGGTATTTTAGTCAAGGACAGAAGAGTAGAAGGCTCTCTTCCCATCCTCCACTCCCTCTGACCACAGCCGCCATGAAAAATGGTGGGAAAATGTACCATACCATATTGGAAAAAATACTTGGAATTTGCAGGAGAGATGGAAGTAGATGAAAGATTTAGGGGTTACAACTATTTCAACTTAATGAGTGCTGTTACTAGCTTGAATTACTCATGTTGCTCTACTGCCACTCAGAGAGGCGTGTATACCAGTGGTTCTACCATGACTATCACAGTTCTCTAATTATACCACTATTCGCTATTACTATTATTGACTCAGTTGCCTCATTGTCAACTGATCTTCCTGGTACAGTTGCTGAACAAATATTAATCCATTAAGTTCAGATTGCCCCATCTTTTGTCTGTATGTGTGGATTTAGTGAGTGAGTGAATCAGGTAGCGAGTGCACCAGGCAACATCTCGCTCCTGTCCTCCCTCAACATACCATGTTGGTCTCTCTGTGACTTATCATCACGTTTTCTGACATATAAAACAATTTGGGATGACAGAGTAAACATGTAGGTGCTGAAGGGTCTGTCAGCTCCTCTGACTAGACCACGATGCATTTCTGCAGTTGCACTTGCTACCGCATTGTATGACCCTTGTAGGTTTAGCGTTACTTTTTGATAATAATAATAATAATAATAATAATAATAATAATAATAATAATAATAATAATAATAATAATAATCGCAGCTAACATTCGAATATTTCATGTCTAACTTCTATAGATGTTATCGATGTGAGTTGTTGTTTGTGCTGACTTGCTGGACTGTAAGGTGAAATATTTAAATGTTCACAGTTTTTATATAAATACATTTGACAGTCATGTCTGCCTATCACTCAGCACCTCAGTAGCGAATGTGCTGGTGTATGTGTTCTATTGTGTCATGTATCCCAACCAGCACCTCAGAGCCATGTGTTTACTGCTGTAGGTGGCTCATGTGTCATGAATCCCTATTAGAACCATTGTGTGCTGGTGAAGGTCGGTAATGTGTCATGTATCCCTATCAGAAGCATGTGTGTGCTTGTGTAAGCTCTTCACGTGTCATTTAGTGAGCGTCCTGGAGAGTGGGATCCATACGTCGATACTGTTACCAATACTGTCACGTATTATTGGCATTGTCTGGCGGGGGTCCACCGCGGCTCTCACAGTACTGGCTACACTGTTCTCATCCTCGACTGTGACCCTGACTTACACCACTACACCGCTCCCGTCCTCGACTGTGACCCTGACTTACACCACTACACCGCTCCCGTCCTCGACTGTGACCCTGACTTACACCACTACACCGCTCCCGTCCTCGACTGTGACCCTGACTTACACCACTACACCGCTCCCGTCTTCGACTGTGACCCTGACTTACACCATTACACTGTTCTCGTCCTCGTCTCCCCTCTCCCTCCCCCCTAACCAAACCCCCTGCCCCCTCCCCCTCCCTCCCCCCTCCCCAGAGAAAAAGTCACAAGATTGAATCTCACATTTTATTGCGAATTAAATAAATCTTTAATGCAGCGAAATACGATTTCCTGTTACTCTATATTTCACCTCTTCTTCTCCTCCAGTTCACCTGTTCTCCTCTCTAGTTCACTTGTTTTCCTCCAGTTCGCTTGTTTTCTTCTGGTTCACCTGTTATCCATTCCCCCCCCCTGTTTTCCTATAGTTCCCCCGTTTAGTTCCTCTGTTCTCCTCTAGTTCACTTATTCTGCTTTTGCTCACCTGTTCTTTTGTTATGCTGTTATACTTTTGTTCATTTATTCTACCCTAGTTTTTCCCCTATTAGTATCTCTTAAAATCCTTCGATTTTTTTTTTGCAGCTGTTCTTCCTCTATCCTTCTATCTTCATTGCTTCCCCCATCCTCATCCTCCTTTATCCATTTCCTTTGCTCACTCTTCTATTCTCTTATTCTCTCACATAGACTACCCAATTTTATTTTTTTTCGGCTCCAATATACATACATATATATATATATATATATATATATATATATATATATATATATATATATATATATATATATATATATATATATATATATATATATATATATATATACATATATATATATATATATATATATATATATATATATATATATATATATATATATATATATATATATATATGCGTGTGTGTGTGTGTCGTGCAGAATGGGTAAAATTGGTCAATTAGCCAAAACTCATTTAAAAATTAAGTCCTTCCTAAATTTTTCTCTTATACGTTTAAAAATATTTTTTCATTTATGTTAATGTAAAAATTAATAATTTTGTATCAAAAGAATCTTAGAAAACTTACCTAACCTTATTATAACAAGAACAATTTAATTTAGCCTAATCCAACTAAATATACTTTAGATAAGTTTAAAATAATTTAATAATACACAAACACAATGAAATATATTTTTTTCGATAGGTTCAGAATGATTTTTGTGAAATTATTGCATACACAAATTTTCACTTGCCTTATTCGGCAAGAAGAGCGTTGTTATTTAAGCCAAAATCGCACGACAGACAGACAGACAGACACACACACACACACACACACACATACACACACACACACACACACACACACACACACACACACACATACACATAACACACACACACGCACACACACGAACACACACACACACACACACACACACATACGCACACACACACACACACACACAAATACACACACAAATGCACACAAATACACACACACACACACACACACACACACACACACACACACGCACACGCATACACACATGCATATACTACAGGCCTAGTGTCTAATCGACATGTGCCTAGGACAAAATGGTAACTAACACATACACACATACACACGCACACACATACATACACACACACACACACACACACACACACACACACACACACACACACACACACACACACACACACACACACACACACACACACACACACACACACACACACACACACACAGAGTATACCTCGACCGCGACAGAACACAAGAAGAAAGGACTACACTGAAAGAGAGGGTACAGAGACGCAAGGAGGAACGAGAGGCAATGACGAAGATGAGCAGGACCCAGACACAGGAGGAAGGGCAAACACACCCCACAGAATCTCCCATCAAAAGACTCCAACTGCGACATTCCCAACGCAACTGAGCAACCTATACTATAAACCCACTCACTGTTCCCTCTGCCACCAACCCCCATATCACAAACCTCACCCCAACAGCTGTCCCTTATGGACATTCTGACCCCACCCCCATCATCACAAACCCCACCTACACCACAGCCCCATATAGGCCCCCACCAAGGCTCTCGCTCCCCCAACCCCAATATTCTTGCATGACCACAATGATAGAAAAGAAACTGAGAGTTTGGTACACAAACGCGGATGGAATAACGAATAAACATGAGGAGTGGAACGAAAGAATCAGTGAGAAATCCCCAGACATCATAGCAGTCACAGAAACAAAACTCGCTGAGACAATAACAGACACAATCTTCCCAACGGGATATCAGATCCTGAGGAAAGATAGAAGGAGTAGAGGGGAAGGAGTGGTTGCACTGCTCATAAAACACCGATGGGGATTTGAGGAAATGGAAGGCATGGACATGATTGGAGAAAGAGACTACATTGTAGGTACAATTCAGTCCGGAGAACATAAAGTAGTCATTGGAGTGATGTATAACCCACCACAGAACTGCAGGAGGCCAAGAGAGAAGTACGAAGAAAACAACAGGGTGATGGTGGACACACTGGCTGAGGTGGCAAGAAGAGCTCACTCGAGCAGAGCAAAGTTACTGGTAATGGGCGATTTCAACCACTAGGAAAACCTGGAGCCACATGGGGGTCCCGAAACATGGAGAGCCAAGATGATGGATGTGGTACTTGAAAACCTCATGCATCAACATGTCAGGGAAACTGCCAGAGAGAGAGGGGAGGATGAGCCAGCAAGACTGTGTTCACCCTGAGCAGTTCAGACATTGAGGACATCACTTACGAGAGGCCCATTGGAGCTAGCGATCACGTGGTTCTGAGCTTTGATTATATAGTAGAGTTACAAGTGGAGAAGGTAACAGGAACTGAAGGGGACAGGACAAACTATAAAAGGGGGGACTACACAGGTATGAGAAACTTCCTGCAGGAGGTTCAGTGGGACAGAGAAATGGTAGGAAAATCAATAAACGACCTGATGGAATATGTGGCAACAAAGTGCAAGGAGGCAGAGGAAAGGTTTGTTTCCAAGGGAAACAGAAATAATAGGAAGACCAAAACGAGTCCTTCGTTTACCCGAAGGTGTAGAGAGGCAAAAACTAAGTGCAACAGAGAATGGAAAAGGTACAGGAGGTATAGGACCCAGGAAAACAAGGAGATTAGTAGAAGAGCCAGAAACGAGTATGCACAGATAAGGAGGGAGGCCCAGCAACAGTATGAAAACGACATAGCATCGAAAGTCATATCTGACCCGAAACTGCTGTATAGCCACATTAGGAGGAAGACAACAGTCAAGGACCAGGTGATAAGGCTGAGGAAAGAAGGTGGAGAACTCACAAGAAACGATCAAGAGGTATGTGAGGAGCTCAACACGAGATTTAAGGAAATATTTACAGTAGAGACAGGAAGGCCTCTGGGGGGACAGACCAGATGGGGACACCAGCAAGGAATACACCAACAAGTGTTGGACGACATACATACAGATGAGGAGGAGGTGAAGAAACTGCTAAGGGACATCGATACCTCAAAGGCAATGGGACCGGACAACATCTCCCCGTGAGTCCTTAGAGAGGGAGCAGATATGTTGTGCGTGCCACTTATCACAATCTTCAACACGTCCCTGGAAACTGGGCAACTACCTGAGGTATGGAAGACGGCAAATGTAGTTCCCATTTTTAAAAAAGGAGACAGAAAAGAGGCACTAAACTATAGACCTGTGTCATTGACGTGTATAGTATGCAAAGTTATGGAGAAGATTATCAGGAGGAGAGTGGTGGAGCACCTGGAACGGAACAAGAGTATAAATGCCAACCAGTACGGATTCATGGAAGGCAAATCCTGTGTCACAAACCTTCTGGAGTTTTATGATAAAATAACAGAAGTAAGACACGATAGAGAGGGGTGGGTTGATTGCATCTTCTTGGACTGCAAGAAGGCCTTTGACACAGTTCCTCACAAGAGATTAGTGCAGAAGCTAGAGCATCAGGCGCATATAACAGGAAGGGCACTGCAATGGATCAGAGAATACCTGACAGGGAGGCAACAACGAGCCATGGTACGTAATGATGTATCACAGTGGGCACCTGTGACGAGCGGGGACTCACAGGGGTCGGTCCTAGGACCAGTGCTATTTTTGGTATATGTGAACGACATGATGGAAGGGTTAGACTCAGAAGTGTCCCTGTTTGCAGATGATGTGAAGTTAATGAGGAGAATTAAATCAGATGAGGACCAGGCAGGACTTCAAAGAGACCTGGACAGACTGGACACCTGGTCCAGCAAATGGCTTCTCGAATTTAATCCTGCCAAATGCAAAGTCATGAAGATAGGGGAAGGGCACAGAAGACCACAGACAGAGTATAGGCTAGGTGGCCAAAGACTGCAAACCTCACTCAAGGAGAAAGATCTTGGGGTGAGTATAACACCGAGCATGTCTCCGGAAGCACACATCAATCAGATAACTGCTGCAGCATATGGGCGAGTGGCAAACCTGAGAACAGTATTCCGATACCTTAGTAAGGAATCGTTCAAGACACTGTACACCGTGTATGTCAGGCCCATACTGGAGTATGCAGCACCTGTTTGGAACCCGCACTTGATAAAGCACGTCAAGAAACTAGAGAAAGTACAAAGGTTTGCGACAAGGTTAGTTCCAGAGCTAAGGGGAATGTCCTATGAAGAAAGATTAAGGGAAATCGGCCTGACGACACTGGAGGACAGGAGGGTCAGGGGAGACATGATAACGACATATAAAATACTGCGTGGAATAGACAAGGTGGACAAAGACAGGATGTTCCAGGGAGGGGACACAGAAACAAGAGGCCACAATTGGAAGTTGAAGACACAAATGAGTCAGAGAGATATTAGGAAGTATTTCTTCAGTCATAGAGTTGTAAGGCAGTGGAATAGCCTAGAAAATGACGTAGTGGAGGCAGGAACCATACACAGTTTTAAGACTAGATTTGATAAAGCTCATGGAGCGGGGAGAGAGAGAGGGCCCAGTAGCAACCGGTGAAGAGGCGGGGCCAGGAGCTAAGACTCGACCCCTGCAACCACAAATAGGTGAGTACAAATAGGTGAGTACACACACACACACACACACACACACACACACACACAGTAACAAGGGGACATAGTTGGAAGCTGAAGACACAGATGAATCACAGGGATGTTAGGAAGTATTTCTTCCGCCACAGAGTAGTCAGTAAGTGGAATAGTTTGGGAAGCGATGTAGTGGAGGCAGGATCCATACATAGCTTTAAGCAGAGGTATGATAAAGCTCACGGCTCAGGGAGAGTGACCTAGTAGCGATCAGTGAAGAGGCGGGGCCAGGAGCTCGGACTCGACCCCCGCAACCTCAACTAGGTGAGCACAACAACTAGGTGAGTACACACACACCCAAAAACACACACACACACACACACACACACACACACACACACACACACACACATACACACACACACACATGCACACATACACTTGACACGCAAAAAGAGGCTAAGTGTCTATCGACAAGTGCCTTTGACAAACGGTAACATAAAAAAACTACCATAGTCAGAAACACACACACACACACACACACACACACACACTCAAAAAAAAAAAAAATAGCCAACTTCCCGTAATTTCCAGAGGCGGGTAAAAGCAACACCCGGCACGTCTTTTGCAACAAGACAATTGCAGACTGCAGTCGCTGGCTTCCTTCACTAGTACAGCCGGGCCGAACAAATCCCATTGATTGACCGGTCGCTAGTGATTTAGCGCAATTATCTCCTCCCTCCCCCCTCCCGGTCACACTCCTTCAGCAGCAAGAGCAGCAGCATCAACAGCAGCAGCAGCAACAGCAGCAGCAACAACAGCAGCAGCAGAAAGAGCAGCAGCAGCATCAACAGCAGCTGCATCAACAGCATCAACAGCAGCAGCAGCAACAGCAGCAGCATCAACAGCATCGACAGCAGCAGCAGCAACAACAGCAGCAGCATCAACAGCAGCAGCATCAACAGCAGCAGTATCAACAGCAGCAGCATCAACAACAGTAGCAGCAACTGCAGCAGCATTAGCAGCAGCAGCAGCAGCATCAACAATATCAATACTAGCAGCATCAACAGCAGCAACATCAACAGCAGCAGCTACATCAATAACATCGGCAACATCAACAACAGCAGCATTAGCAGCAGCAGCATCAACATCATCAACATGAGCTGCATCAACATCATCAACGTCAATAGCATCAGCAGCAGAAGAATCAATATTAACAGCAACAGCTCAATCGAGAGCAACAGCACTACCACCGACAAGAATAACGGCAAGAACGCCAACAAACAGCAACAACGACAAATACACTAACAGCTGCAGCAAGAGCAACAAACACGGAGGCCTGTGAAGACAACTGCAGTAACTCTCACAAGATGACGCTTGTGAGCACCTGCTACCCTGGTGGGAGAGTGTGGGAGAGTGTGAGAGAATGTGAGTGTGAGTGTAAAAGAGCGTGGGAGCATATGGGAGAGTATGTGGAGCACAGAATGATGTGTGAGTGGAACTCTGAATGGTGTGTGTGGAACCCAGAATTGTTTGTGTGGAACCCAAGATGGAGTGTGAGTGGAGCCCAGAATGTTGTGAGTGGAGCCCAGAATTGTGTAAGTGCAAAACTGAATTGTGTGAGTGGAGCCCAGAATGGTGTGTGAGTGAAGCCCACAATGATGTGAGTGGAGGGCAGAATGGTGTGTGAATGGAGCCCAGAATGGTGTGTGAGTAGAGCCTAGAATGGTGTGAGTGGAGCCCACAATGGTGTGAGTGGGGCCCAGAATGGTGTGTGAGTGGAGCTCAGAATGGTGTGAGAGTGGAGCTCAGAATGGTGAGTGGACCCTAGAATGGTGTGTGAGTGAAGCCCATAATGGTGTGAGTGGAGGCCAGAATGGTGTGTTAGTAGAGCCCATATTGATTATATTATTAAAATTAAGAGCCTCCCTCGTGCGCATGGAGGTCCTCTTCAGAGGATCACGGTCATTTTACCAGCCATTTTTGCTTCTCCATTCAGTTTGGCTCAGTCTGCCGAACCGTTTCCTGAGATTAAAAGACCTTCTCACTTTTTTAACGTCTGTTTGATCTGTTTAACCTCCCGTTTGATCTACTCTTTAACATCGCATCTGTTTACGGTCTTGAACAGCCCTGTTAAGGCTGGTTAGAGACGGTCACGACAGTATTATGGTACGATGCTCACGCTAGCAAGCGCACACACACACGCACATAGGTAGTAATATAGAGCTTGTAGTTTAACTAAAGACGAAGAGAGATAGAGAGAGAGAGAGAGAGAGAGAGAGAGAGAGAGAGAGAGAGAGAGAGAGAGAGAGAGAGAGAGAGAGAGAGAGAGAGAGAGAGAGAGAGAGAGAGAGAGAGAGAGAGAGAGAGATGAGGGAGAGAGAGGCAGCTAAGTTATGCTGGTCACGTCTTAAGGTTTCTGGTTTACGACGGCTTTTTCTGTTAACATTATGTTCCTTTTCTCTCTCCCTACCTCTTTCCCTTCCCCCTCCGTTTTTTTTTTTTGTACCCTCTCCTCACCTCCGTCTTTCTTTCCCTTTTGTTTTCTCTCTCTCTCTCTATCTCCATCTCGTTCTCTCTCTCTCCCTTCCTCTGTCTTCTATCTCGAATTCCTTTTCATGTATTTTGGAACCAAGAGCTTTAATCAAGACCCTGAAGCAAGAGCTTGAACCAAGAGCTGTAGCCAGGAGCTGGAGCTAAGATCTGGAACCAAGATCTGGAGCCAAGAGCTGGAGTCAAGAGTTGGAATCAAAAACTGTCTTTAAAATTCAACAATTATTCTCATTTGCTACATTATTCTAATTATCTCGCGCGAGTTAAAGTTAGAACTCCCCTCCACTATCTTGTTTGTCATGATAAAATATGAGAGAATGAGGCGCCGAGTGACTGATTGCTGATTGAGTGATGTCCTCCGACAACTCTCACATTATTGTGCCTGTGACTGCCCGTCTTGTGGCGTAAGAGCTATTTAAGTGTGGCGTAATAGATATTTAAGTGTATCTTATTGTAGCACAATATTTCTGCAATAAATACACTAGTTTGCTACAGAAGCTCATTTAATGGCCTTCCCTAACGTTATATACGTGTGAAATGGTTGACATATTAGGACCATTAATGGCTTTATGTATCAAATGGGCTTACGTATATATAGAATTGAAATATTCTTTATATTATAAAATATAAATATTTAATTCCTTCCGGTAATGTATGGATGACTTTCAAGATTGAAAGTGCAACAATCCACAAAATTGAGAAGCTGATTTAAAATATACACGTATTGTTAGTAATAAATCAATGGCGAAATTTTGAGTTTTCTTCTCAACCAAAACTTGATTTATTGATTTAGTTACATAGAGCGTTAAAATAGTAACATTATATTTATGAAACGTACAAATAGGGAAGAGGATAAAAAACGTAGCCAGCTGTGGGTCAAAGATTAATGTTTGAATGCCGTAGAATATATTCAAACACGAGTCATTCTAGGAATGATCGTAGACGTAGTGATGTTCATTAGGGAGGAGCTGCCCGTTTTGTGGAATAAAAGTGTGGTACTGTGATAACATTCAGTCTGAACGTATAAGTAAGGCCACCTACGTCTCTCTGATGGTGCAGGTTCTACTGAAAAGATAGCTCTAACGAAACTGTATCCAGACGAGTGATAAGTCGCCTTGTACGGTTCTCTGTGCTGTCCAGAAGTCTCAGATGAGACGAATGGCAGACAAGCTTTGCAGCCTCTGCTGTCAAACAGTTACGAGATGCGTCTTAGTGCTATAAACCTCTTGGCTGCCTTGCTTGCAAGATTTACCTCGTGATTCTTTATAGGCATTCTGAAATCAAATTTCTCGCCTAGGATTCCACCTCATCCCTCTTCCAGTCATTATTATCACAGCTTCTGATATCAACATCATGCTGTCTAGAGACCAGCATATGTGCTTTCTCAGACGTACATGCATTCTTCCATGGATGGTTCTCATCAGCTTGATAAAACTGTAGGCTGGTGGTTAATATGTCTGATAACGGTAGGCATCTTCCTTGTTAAGTAAATGTCAGAGCAAAGTCATGCGGATCTGTGATGAGTTGAAGTAAGATACTGAAGAAGATATTCCATGACGTAACATATCACTACCTTGTGGAACACTGGCTCTGCTCCATTAAGAACTACTATAAGAGACGTATTATTAAAGTAGTCACCAAAATGTAGTGTAAAACAGAAGACTCCATGAGCTTGTAGTTTTACTAAGAGTCTCTGGTGCTTTATACGGACGAAAGCGACAGCAATGTCCAGTGCTACTACACAGCTGATCTTAGATACATCATATAGTAGTGAGGTTTAACAGTTCAACTGTAGATTCTCTCTCTCTCTCTCTCTCTCTCTCTCTTTCTCTCTCTCTCTCTCTCTCTCTCTCTCTCTCTCTCTCTCTCTCTCCTCTCTCTCTCTCTCTCTCTCCTCTCTCTCTCTCTCCTCTCTCTCTCTCTCTCTCTCTCTCCTCTCTCTCTCTCTCTCTAACTCTCTCTCTCTCTCTCTTTCCAACACACAGCTTCAGACGAAATACTTCTCCAGATCTCAAATACCATGTATGAATCTTGCAGACTCGTGATCTTTCACTGCCTTCCCAACTCCTTCTCCTTCCCTTACTACCTCCCTCCTTCCCTCCCTCACTACCTCCCACCTTCCCTCCCTCACTACCTCCCTCCTTCCCTCCCTCACTATCTCACTACCTCCCTCCTTCCTTCCCTCGCTACCTCCCTCCTTCCCTCCGTCATTACCTCCTCCCTTCCTCCCCTCCCCACTACCTCCCTCCTTCCCTCCCTCACTACCTCCTCCTTCCCTTCCTCACTACCTCCCTCCTTCCCTCCTCTACTACCTCCCTCCTTCCCCTTCTACCTCACCTCCTTCCCCTCCTTCCCTCCCCACTACCTCTTCCCTTCCCTCCTCACTACCTCCCTCCTTCCCTCCCCTCACTACCCTCCTCCCCTCCTTCCCTCCCCTCACTACCTCCCTCCTTCCCTCCATCACTACCTCCCTCCATCCCTCCCTCCTACCTCCCTCCTTCCTCCCTCACCACTCCCCTCCTTCCCTCCTCACTACCTCCCTCCTTCCTCCCCTCACTACCTCTCTCCTTCCCTCCTCACTACCTCCTCCATCCCTCCCTCACTACCTCCCTCCTTCCCTCCCTCACTACCTCCCTCCTTCCCTCCCTCACTACCTCCCTCCTTCCCTCCCTCACTACCTCCCTCCTTCCCTCCTCACTACCTCCTCCCTTCCCTCCATCACTGCCTCCTCTTCCCTCCCCTCACTACCTCACTCCTCCCTCCTTACCCTCCCTCCTTCCCTCCCTCACTACCTCCCTCCTTCCCTCCCTCACTACCTCCCTCCTTCCCTCCATCACTACCTCCCTCCTTCCCTCCCTCACTACCTCCCTCCTTCCCTCCCCTCACTCCCTCCCTCCCTTCCCTCCCCTCACTACCTCCCTCCTTCCCTCCAACACTACCTCCCTCCTTCCCTCCATCACTACCTTCCTCCTTCCCTCCCTCACTCCCTCCCTCCTTCCCTCCCTCACTATCTCCCTCCTTCCCTCCCTCACTACCTCCCTCCCCCCCTGCTCCCTGTCTCTATTTCTGATTGAAACTTCATCTTCACATTTCACGAGTAATATCCGGAAAAGATTACTGAGCTGTATAGAGTGGCGGTGTTAAGCGTTTACGAGAGAGAGAGAGAGAGAGAGAGAGAGAGAGAGGGAGACAGACAGACACAGATAGATAGATAGATAGATAGATAGATAGATAGGTAGATAGATTGATATATAGATGGATATATATATTATATATATATATATATATATATATATATATATATATATATATATATATATATATATATATATATATATATATATATATATATATATATATATATATATATATATATATATATATATGACCACACCTGAGCGTCACTAGCTGCAAAGCAATATGTTTCTTATACCAATGGACAACAAGAGTCATTATCACAGTAATTAACCAAACATTGCAAGTAATAACATAGGTTTTGTTATAGGAATCAAAGTCAATTTGAAGTGGATAAATCTCGATAGATGATCAATTCTAAGTGTACAGTACCTGAGTCATCCCTCTCAGTGTACAGTACCTGAGTCATCCCTCTCAGTGTACAGTACCTGAGTCATCCCTCTCAGTGTACAGTACCTGAGTCATCCCTCTCAGTGTACAGTACCTGAGTCATCCCTCTCAGTGTACAGTACCTGAGTCATCCCTCTCAGTGTACAGTACCTGAGTCATCCCTCTCAGTGTACAGTACCTGAGTCATCCCTCTCAGTGTACAGTACCTGAGTCATCCCTCTCAGTGTACAGTACCTGAGTCATCCCTCTCAGTGTACAGTACCTGAGTCATCCCTCTCAGTGTACAGTACCTGAGTCATCCCTCCCCAGTGTACAGTACCTGAGTCATCCCTCTCAGTGTACAGTACCTGAGTCATCTCCTCAGTGTACAGTACCTGAGTCATCCCTCTCAGTGTACAGTACCTGAGTCATCCCCTCTCAGTGTACAGTACCTGAGTCATCCCTCTCAGTGTACAGTACCTGAGTCATCCCTCTCAGTGTACAGTACCTGAGTCATCCCTCTCAGTGTACAGTACCTGAGTCATCCCTCTCAGTGTACAGTACCTGAGTCATCCCTCTCAGTGTACAGTACCTGAGTCATCCCTCTCAGTGTACAGTACCTGAGTCATCCCTCTCAGTGTACAGTACCTGAGTCATCCCTCTCCAGGTGTACAGTACCTGAGTCATCCCCTCTCAGTGTACAGTACCTGAGTCATCCTCTCAGTGTACAGTACCTGAGTCATCCCCTCTCAGTGTACAGTACCTGAGTCATCCCTCTCAGTGTACAGTACCTGAGTCATCCCTCTCAGTGTACAGTACCTGAGTCATCCCTCTCAGTGTACAGTACCTGAGTCATCCCTCTCAGTGTACA
>NC_091304.1:6810023-6825023 GCF_038502225.1 Cherax quadricarinatus | reverse complement strand
GACGTGCTTGGCCAGGTGAGAGTTCCAAACAGGAGCTGCATACTCCAATATGGGTCTGACACACACGGTGTACAGGGTCCGGAACGACTCCTTACTGAGATGTTGGAATGCTATTCTTAGGTTCATTAGTCGCCCATATGGTGCAGCAGATAATGGTATTATACTCACTCTACTTTGTTAAGAGTGAGGTTTGTAGTCTTTGGTCCCCTAGACTGTACTCTGTCTGCTATCTTCTTTGCCTTTCCTCGATCTTCATGACTTTGCATTTGGTGAGGTTGAACTTCAGGAACTAGTTGCTGGACCAGGCCTGCATCCTGTCTAGATCCCACTGTTGTCCTGTCTTATCCTCCTCCGACTGAATTCTCCTCATTAACTTCACATCATTTGCAAACAAGGACATTTCTGAGTCTATTCCTTCCGTTATGTTATTCACATATACTAGGAACAGCACCGATCCTAGGACTGACCCCTGTGGAACTCAGCTCGTCACAGGAGCCCACTTGGACACCTCGTCACCTACCATGACTCGCTGCTGCCTTCCTGTTAGGTATTCTCTGATCCATTGCAGTGCCTTTCCTGTTATGTGTGCCTTATCCTCTAGCTTTTGCAATAATCTCTTGTGTGGAACTGTGTCAAAAGCCTTCTTACAGTCCAGGAAAACGTCGTCTACCCACCCCTCTCTCTTGTCTTACTGCTGTCACCTTGTCACAGAAGTCCAGTAGGATTGCTACACAGGATTTCCCGTCTGTGAATCTGTCCTGGTTGTTGTTTATAAACTCATTCCTTTGTAGGTGATCCACCACTCTTCTCCTGACAATCTCCGTGATTTTGCATACAATACATGTCAGAGACACTGGTCTCTAGTTTAATGCTGCGTGTTTGTCCCTTTATAAAAAAAAATTGGGACTACATTGGCTGTCTTCCATACCTCATGGAGCGCCCTGCTTCGATAGTTAAGTTGAAGATTGTTGTTCGTGATACACAGAGCATCTCTACTCCCTCTTTTAAGACCCATGGAGAGATGTTATCCGGCCTCATCGCTTTGATATATCTAGTTCGCTTAGCAGCCTCTTCACTTCCTCGTCGGCTGTGTGTATTGTGTCCAGCACCGATTTGTAGTCACCTGTTTGTGGTTGCAAGGGTCGACTCGCAGCTCCTGGCCCCACCTCTTTGCTAGTTGGTATTAGGCTCACTCTATTTGTGTGTGTGTGTGTGTGCGTGTGTGGGGTGAGGGGTGCCAGTCACAGGATATTGCTCTTTAATGATCAGGAAATGACGGAGGAAGTGACAAAACAGGGCTTGCATGTTATCCTAGGGTGAGAGAGGGAGAGAGAGTGTGTGTGTGTGTGTGTGTGAGAGAGAGAGTGTGTGTGTGTGTGAGAGAGAGAGAGAGTGTGTGTGTGAGAGAGAGTGTGTGTGAGAGAGAGAGTGTGTGTGTGTGTGTGAGAGAGAGAGAGAGAGAGTGTGTGTGTGTGTGTGAGAGAGAGAGTGTGTGTGTGTGTGAGAGAGAGAGAGAGAGAGTGTGTGTGTGTGAGAGAGAGAGAGAGTGTGTGTGTGTGTGAGAGAGAGAGAGAGAGAGAGAGAGAGAGTGTGTGTGAGAGAGAGTGTGTTTGTGTGTGTGTGAGAGAGAGAGAGAGAGAAACAGAGACAGAGAGAGATACAGAGAGAGAGAGAGAGAGAGAGAGAGAGAGAGAGAGAGAGAGAGAGAGAGAGAGAGAGAGAGAGAGAGAGAGAGAGAGAGAGAGAGAGAGAGAGAGAGAGAGAGAGAGAGAGAGAGAGAGAGAGAGAGAGAGAGAGAGAGAGAGAGAGAGAGAGAGAGAGAGAGAGTGAGAGAGAGAGAGAGAGAGAGAGAGAGAGAGAGAGAGAGAGAGAGAGAGAGAGAGAGAGAGAGAGAGAGAGAGAGAGAGAGAGAGAGAGAGAGAGAGAGAGACCCGTTTAACCTCCCTCTCCCCCAAAAATAAACGAAACACCAATAAAATTCACATACTAGCAGAGAGAAACATACACACATACATACACACACACATACACACACACACACACACTCACACACACACACACACACACACACACACACACACACACACACACCTGACAGGGAGGCAACAACGAGTCATGATACGTAACGAGGTGTCAGAGTGGGCGCCTGTGACAAGCGGGGTTCCACAGGGGTCAGTCCTAGGACCTGTGCTGTTTTTGATATATGTGAATGACATAACGGAAGGGATAGACTCAGAAGTGTCCTTGTTTGCAAATGATGTGAAATTAATGAGGAAAATCAAATCAGTCGAGGATCAGGCAGGACTACAAAGAGACCTGGACAGGCTACAAGCCTGGTCCAGCAACTGGCTCCTTGAATTTAACCCTGCCAAATGCAAAGTCATGAAGTTCAGGGAAGGGCAAAGAAGACCGCAGACGCAGTATAGTCTAGGTGGCCAAAGATCTTGGGGTGAGTATAATACCGAGCACATCTTCTGAGGCGCACATCAATCAGATAACTGCTGCAGCATACGGGCGTCTGGCAAACCTAAGGATAGCATTCCGATACCTCAGTAAGGAATAGTTCAAGACTCTGTACACCACATACGTCAGGCCCATACTGGAGTATGCAGCACAAGTTTGGAATCCACACCTGGTCAAGCACGTCAAGGAATTAGAGAAAATGAAAAGGTTCGCAACGAGACTAGTCCCAGAGCTAAGGGGATTGTCCTACGAAGAAAGGTTAAGGGAAATTGGCCTGACGACTCTGGAGGACAGGAGGGTTAAGGGAGATATGATAGCGACATATAAAATACTGCGAGGAATTAGCAAGGTGGACAAAGACAAGATGTTCTGGAGTTTGGACACAGAAACAAGGGGTCACAATTGGAAGCTGAAGACTCCTATGAGTCAAAGAGATGTTAGGAAGTATTTCTTCAGTCAAAGAGTTATCAAGTAGTGGAATAGCCTAGAAAGTGTTGTAGTGGAGGCAGGAACCATACATAGTTTCAAGACGAGGTTTGATAAAGCTCATGGAGCAGGGAGAGAGAAGACCAAGTAGCAATCAGTGAAGAGGCGGGGCCAGGAGCTATGAATCGACCCCTGCAGCCACAAATAGGTAAGTACATACACGCACATTAAGAAAAACACTCAACTTGTGTAAAATATATAAACAAAATGAAATAAATTAACTTAAAGTAAATCTTATAAATATATTATATAATTTACTTTAATTAATTGTCTATTGTACAGTGTAATTTATTCAAAAATTCTCAAAAATTTGCATAAATTTTCACTTGAGTCATCCCTCGAAAATTCCATCATTCCTATTTTTCCACTTTATTCCAATTTCTTTACGATTTTAACATCCCGTTTTCTTTAACTCGTTTGTCTTCCGTTTTCTTTACCCTTCTCAACATTTCGTTTTCTTTGCCACCTCAAGATTACATTTTCTTTGCCAGCTCAACATTCCGTTTTTTACCATCCCAACATTCCGTTTTCTTTACCATCTCAACAATCCGTTTTCTTTACGACCTCAACATTCCATTTTCTATACTACCAACATTCCGTTTTCTTTACCACCCATCATTACGTTTTCTTTACTACAAAACACAAACCAATCCATTATCCTTCATTAACGTCTCATTTCTCTTGTTTCCTATTTTTCTTCATCTTATGCCTATTATCTGCCTATTTGCTTACTTTTTTCCCATCTATTGTAGTTAAGAGTTTCTTCTCTTTTTATTATCCTCTTTCTATCTCTTCCTGTCTTTCTCATTCCTACCTTCTCGACCTTATTCTACCCGGCTTTTATCACTGTTTTCCCCTAATTCCTTTTTTTTTAACTTATTTGTGTATTTATTTAGTGTTATTTTTTGTTTCCGTTTTCTGCATGTAAATTTTCCTTCCGTCTTCATTTCTTAGTTTAATTTATTAAACATATTTTACAATGTTAGGTTTAGGGTTCCTAAATTTATTTACAAGATACTTAAATCAGCTCTTTAAAAAGTCTTTTAGTGTTAAGAAGTATAAAGATAAGGAACAGGGTGAAGTTGGAGCCATCTGTGGGCCAGTGATTTCATTGGGTCAAGTGACTTTATTTCGTTGATATCGTTATGCTGTACGAACATGTTCGAGACTCGTGTCAATTGTGTGTTTGTGAGTTTGTGTGTGTGACAAAAAGAAGCAGGGAGGAAAGGCATAATGGATGACCTGTCTAATTCATTACCGCCTTGCTCCACTCTGATACGCCATTGCTTAGCAAGTCAATGGTGTTTAATTTACCTCCACAGCAACTCTGCATTGTTCTGTAGGTCAGTGCTTAATTCACTTCCACTCTTGATGCTGCATTGCACTTTGTATGTATTCCCTGTGTATCTCTTGCAACGTGTATGTGTTGCGAGCGGCAGTGTTTGCGCACTTAAAAGGGCCTACACCTTGCATTTAGGTTAGTTGTTTGTATATATATATATATATATATATATATATATATATATATATATATATATATATATATATATATATACACAAACAACTAACCTAAATGCAATAAATCCAATAAATCCAATAAATGCGTTGAAATCCGTTTGAACATCAGGAGATTTATATATATATATATATATATATATATATATATATATATATATATATATATATATATATATATATATATATATATATATATATACACAAACAACTAACCTAAATGCAATAAATCCAATAAATCCAATAAATGCGTGGAAATCCGTTTGAACATCAGGAGATTTCTATATTTCAACGATTCTTACAGAATATTAAAGAAATTAAGAATGATTTAGCTTGGATGGGATTAATGACTTTCCCTCTAATTCTCCATCACAGAAATACTGAGGGAATTTAGATGCGATTCTAGTATTTTATAGATCTGGCCCTTTCTAGGACATTTTTACTGCTGTGACTTCTATCGTATCTTTCACTGGTGTGAATTTTTCGTTTGGGCGATTCGGAACAGTCTTTAATCCAACTTACAAGCGACTGGATAGGATCCGCTCCCAAGTTTGGTATCGGATACTTTCCAATCTGTTTCACATCCCTGTCACTGCTCTTATGAGAATGACACTTAGTTCGCTTACTGGTCAGAGGAAATCTCAACAATTTCATGTGTCCTGATTGGCCTCTGCAACCTTCCTTGTGTAGACGATGGTCTTTATACACCGTCTACTAACAACCAGGTCTTTACCCTCTCAAGACTGCAGGTCACCTGTTTACTACCAGTCAAAAATCTTTACACTCTCAGAAAAGGGATTAAACTCTCATTGTATATACCCGTAAGGGGTATATACAAAGGGTATACGTCTCCAGGTGTATATCTACAGATATACACCTAGAGATATACATCGAGAGGTATACTCCTAGAGATATAAACCTAGAGATATACACCTAAAAATATACATCTAGAAATATACGCCTACAAATATACATCTCTTATTGTATATAATCTTGACGTCTTATTACGTATTAAAAAATTAATACAAGACAGCAGCTGGTGAAGGTACGTCTCTGCCACACAGCATTATTTACCCAAGACTCATTACGGTCCAAGTTGACATGGTAAATACTGAGAACTCCCGACCTCCGTGACACCCAGAACAGCCTTTTATTGTCCGTGGAAAACTATTGTTGTTTCATTCTCTTTATCTTTTTTTTTCCACCGACTTGACTCTAAAATTTTCTTGGTTAGTTACTAGTTGTCAGAGGCACTTGTTAATAGACACTATATATATATATATATATATATATATATATATATATATATATATATATATATATATATATATATATATATATATATATATATATATATATACGAACCTGATTAGAATTTGTAACAGTGGCTCTCAGTCTCCTAGATTCTAAGTCTCCAAGAGTCTCCTAGTATCTTACAGAATATCAGAGAGTCTCACAGATTGTCGTGATCTCTCACAGAGTCTGAAACAATCTGACAGTGTCTCCCAGACACTTCCTCTTGCCTGAAGTTCCCCACAAGAGGCTCCTCGCCAACAGCTCTCAAACTTCACACTCGGGGAACTATAAACAGATGTAAAAACTACACACGGCATTCTCATCCATGGTAAAAAATAAAAAGTACTTTTTTCCAACAAATGGTAAAATTTATGGCCACGTAAAAGTTTCCCACTCATTCACTTTTTTTTTAAAAATCTCTGTGTATGATTCTGTATACTTTGTCCCTATAGAAATACAAATATTCACAAGAAGTTGGAAAAAAATATGATTATATACTATTAGTGGCGTATATCTCTTAGTATATATACACCAAGAGGTGTATATACACGGAGAGGTGTATATACACTGAGAGGTATATGCCTCTTAGTGTATATACACTGAGATTTTCTTCTGAATGCCTCTTAGGGATTGAAAAATTCTTGCCTGGTAGTGCACAGGCGACTTTCAACCTTAATGACCCTCGTTAAGTCGACAGAAGAATTAAACCCACAAAATAAGCAGGAGAAAAACGATTGATAAATTAGAGACATATGCAGCTCTTGGGTATCTTTACTGAGGTATCTTTATTCCTCAATAAAGATACCCAAGAGTTGCACATGTGTCTAATTTATCAACATGTCGGTTCTCTGAACCATTCATCTAGAAAGAAACGATTAGTGAGAGAGAGATATAAAATCTTTTTCAAATGACTTTTATAACCCAGTGGTTAATCCAGCTGGTTGGTAAGCTAGTGGTTAATTCAGCTGGTTGGTAAACCAGTGGTTAATCCAGCTGGTTAGTAAGCCAGTGGTTAATTCCGCTGGTTGGTAAACCAGTGGTTAATCCAGCTGGTTGGTAAGCCAGTGGTTAATTCCGCTGGTTGGTAAACCAGTGGTTAATCCAGCTGGTTGGTAAGCCAGTGGTTAATTCCGCTGGTTGGTAAACCAGTGGTTAATCCAGCTGGTTGGTAAACCAGTGGTTAATCCAGCTGGTTGGTAAACCAGTGGTTAATCCAGCTGGTTGGTAAACCAGTGGTTAATCCAGCTGGTTGGTAAACCAGTGGTTAATCCAGCTGGTTGGTAAACCAGTTTTTAATCCAGCTGGTTGGTAAACCAGTGGTTAATCCAGCTGGTTGGTAAACCAGTGGTTAATCCAGCTGGTTGGTAAACCAGTGGTTAATCCAACTGGTTGGTAAACCAGTTTTTAATCCAGCTGGTTGGTAAGCCAGTGGTTAATTCCGCTGGTTGGTAAACCAGTGGTTAATCCAGCTGGTTGGTAAACCAATGGTTAACCCAGCTGGTTGGTAAACCAGTGGTTAGTCCAGCTGGTTGGTAAACCAGTGGTTAATCCAGCTGGTTGGTAAACCAATGGTTAACCCAGCTGGTTGGTAAACCAGTGGTTAATCCAGCTGGTTGGTAAGTCAGGGGTTAACCCAGATATTTGGTATGCCAATGGTGTCTTATCCCAGCTGGTTGGCAAGCCAATGGTGTCTTATCCCCGCTGGTTGGCAAGCCAATGGTGTCTTATCCCAGCTGGTTGGCAAGCCAATGGTGTCTTATCCCAGCTGGTTGGCAAGCCAATGGTGTCTTATCCCAGCTGGTTGGCAAGCCAATGGTGTCTTATCCCAGCTGGTTGGCAAGCCAATGGTGTCTTATCCCAGCTGGTTGGCAAGCAAATGGTGTCTTATCCCAGCTGGTTGGCAAGCCAATGGTGTCTTATCCCAGCTGGTTGGCAAGCCAATGGTGTCTTATCCCAGCTGGTTGGCAAGCCAATGGTGTCTTATCCCCGCTGGTTGGCAAGCCAATGGTGTCTTATCCCAGCAGGTTGGCAAGCCAATGGTGTCTTATCCCAGCTGGTTGGCAAGCCAATGGTGTCTTATCCCAGCTGGTTGGCAAGCCAATGGTGTCTTATCCCATCTGGTTGGCAAGCCAATGGTGTCTTATCCCAGCTGGTTGGTAAGCCAATGGTGTCTTATCCCAGCTGGTTGGCAAGCCAATGGTGTCTTATCCCAGCTGGTTGGCAAGCCAATGGTGTCTTATCCCAGCTGGTTGGCAAGCCGATGGTGTCTTATCCCAGCTGGTTGGCAAGCCAATGGTGTCTTATCCCAGGTGGTTGGCAAGCCAATGGTGTCTTATCCCAGCTGGTTGGCAAGCCAATGGTGTCTTATCCCAGCTGGTTGGCAAGCCAATGGTGTCTTATCCCAGCTGGTTGGCAAGCCAATGGTGTCTTATCCCAGCTGGTTGGCAAGCCAATGGTGTCTTATCCCCGCTGGTTGGCAAGCCAATGGTGTCTTATCCCAGCTGGTTGGCAAGCCAATGGTGTCTTATTCCAGCTGGTTGGCAAGCCAATGGTGTCTTATCCCAGCTGGTTGGCAAGCCAATGGTGTCTTATCCCAGCTGGTTGGCAAGCCAATGGTGTCTTATCCCAGCTGGTAGGCAAGCCAATGGTGTCTTATCCCAGCTGGTTGGCAAGCCAATGGTGTCTTATCCCCGCTGGTTGGCAAGCCAATGGTGTCTTATCCCAGCTGGTTGGTAAGCCAATGGTGTCTTATTCCAGCTGGTTGGCAAGCCAATGGTGTCTTATCCCAGCTGGTTGGCAAGCCAATGGTGTCTTATCCCAGCTGGTTGGCAAGCCAATGGTGTCTTATCCCAGCTGGTTGGCAAGCCAATGGTGTCTTATCCCAGCTGGTTGGCAAGCCAATGGTGTCTTATCCCAGCTGGTTGGCAAGCCAATGGTGTCTTATCCCAGCTGGTTGGTAAGCCAATGGTGTCTTATCCCAGCTGGTTGGCAAGCCAATGGTGTCTTATCCCAGCTGGTTGGCAAGCCAATGGTGTCTTATCCCAGCTGGTTGGCAAGCCAATGGTGTCTTATCCCAGCTGGTTGGCAAGCCAATGGTGTCTTATCCCAGCTGGTTGGCAAGCCAATGGTGTCTTATCCCAGCTGGTTGGCAAGCCAATGGTGTCTTATCCCAGCTGGTTGGCAAGCCAATGGTGTCTTATCCCAGCTGGTTGGCAAGCCAATGGTGTCTTATCCCAGCTGGTTGGCAAGCCAATGGTGTCTTATCCCAGCTGGTTGGCAAGCCAATGGTGTCTTATCCCAGCTGGTTGGCAAGCCAATGGTGTCTTATCCCAGCTGGTTGGCAAGCCAATGGTGTCTTATCCCAGCTGGTTGGCAAGCCAATGGTGTCTTATCCCAGCTGGTTGGCAAGCCAATGGTGTCTTATCCCAGCTGGTTGGCAAGCCAATGGTGTCTTATCCCAGCTGGTTGGCAAGCCAATGGTGTCTTATCCCAGCTGGTTGGCAAGCCAATGGTGTCTTATCCCAGCTGGTTGGCAAGCCAATGGTGTCTTAGCAGACACTTGTTCTCTGAGCTGAGGAACGAAACACCACAATACACTTGCCACACACAATAAATTATTCGGTCTAATACAACATGCAGGATTCTATCATTTATAATTAAATGCATTATGTATTACTGCAAATATATAATTCTGAATGTATTAGATACAACAAATTGTAGAATTACGATGAGGAATTGATTGTGTGATAATTATCGAAATTATATTTTATTTAAGTTATCACGTTTAAAAGAGTGTGTGTGTGTGTGTGTGTGTGTGTGTGTGTGTGTGTGTGTGTGTGTGTGTGTGTGTGTGTGTGTGTGTGTGTGTGTGTGTGTGTGTGTGTGTGTGTGTGTGTGTGTGTGTGTGTGTGTGTGTGTGTGTGTGTGTGTGTGTGTGTGTGTGTGTACTCACCTAGTTGTGGTGGTTGCAGGGGTCGAGTCACAACTCCTGGCTCTCCTCTTCACTGGTCGCTATTAGGTCACTCTTCCTGCTCCACGAGCCTTATCATACCTCTTCTTAATGCTATGTATGGATCCTGCCTCCACTACATCACTTCTCAGGCTATTCCACTTCCTCACAACACTGCGACTGAAGAAATACTTCCTAACATCCCTGTGATTCATGTGAGTCTTCAGCTTCCAACTGTGACCACTTGTTGCGGTGTTCCATCTCTGGAACATAATGTATCTGTCCACCTTGTCGATTCCTCTCAGCATTTTGTATATCGTTATCATATACCCCCTATCTCTCCTGTCCTTCAGTGCCGTCAGGTCGATTTCTCTTAACCTCTCCCCGTAGGACATACCCCTTAGCTTAGGGACCAGTCTAGTTGATAACCTTTACACTTTCTCTAGTTTCCTTACGTGCTTGGCTAGGTGTGGGTTCCAAACTGGTGCTGCATACTCCAATTTGGGCCTAACGTAAACAGTAGACAGGGTCCTAAACGATTCCTCATTAAGATGTCGGAATGCTGTTCTTAGGTTTGCCAGGCGCCCGTATGATGCAGCAGTTATTTTGTTGATATGCGCCTCAGGAGATGTGCTCGGCGTTATACTCACCCTAAGATCTTTTTCCTTGAGTGAGGTTTGTAGTCTCTGACCCCCTAGACTGTACTCTGTCTGCGGTCTTCTTTGCCCTTCCCTAGTCTTCATGACTTTGCACTCGGTTGGGTTGACCTCCAGGAGCCAGTTGCTGGACCTGGCCTGCAGCCTGTCCAGGTCCCTTTGTAGTTCTGCATAGTCCCCGTCCGATTGCATTCTTCTCATCAACTTCACATCATCTGCAAACAAGAACGCTTCGGAGTCTTTTGCTTCCATCATGTCGTTCACAAATACCAGAAACAGCACTGGTCCTAGGACTGACCCCTGTGGAACCCTGCTTCTCACAGGCGCCCACTCTGACACCTCGCCACGTACCATGACTCGCTGTTGTCTTCCTGACAGGTATTCCCTGATCCATTGCAGTGCCTTCCCTGTTATCCCTGCCTGGTCATCTAGCTATTGCAATAGTGTTGTGTGGAACTGTGTCAAACACTTTCTTACAGTCAAAGAAAATGTTATCTACGCACCGCTCTCTCTCTGTCTTACTGTCTTATTGATGTGGCTCTCCAACAGCTTCGTGTCAGATTTAGCTTACGCTGCTCTGTCATTTTGTATTGCCGTCGTTTCTTGCTCTAAGACTTTCCTTATTCTCCTGGGTCCTTTGCCTTCTGTACTTCTTCCATTCTCTGGTGCACTTAGTTTTGGCTTCTCTACACCTTTGGGTGAACCAAGGGCTCATCCTGGCCTTCTCGTTATTTCTGTTACCCTTAGGTACAAACTTCTCAGCTTCCTTGCATATTGTTGTCACATATTCCATCATCTTGTTTACTGACTTCCCTACCAGTTCTCTGCCCCACTGGACCCCATGCAGGAAATTCTTCAAGCCTCTGTAGTCCCCTCTGTTGTAGTTTGGCTTCATTCATCTTGCCCTTCCTGCTTCCTTCTCCACTTGTAACTCTACTATGTAATAGAAGCTCGGAACCACATGATCACTGGCCCCGATGGGTTTTTCATATGTGATGTCCTCAATGCCTGCACTGCTCAAGGAGAATATTAGGTCCAGTCTCGCAGGTTCATCCTCTCCTCTCTCTCTCTAGTAATGTTCTTCACGTGTTGGTGCATGAGGTTTTCTAGTACCACCTCCATCATCTTAGCCTCCCATGTTTCTGCGTTCCCATGTGCTCCTGCTTTTCGTAGTCTATTTCCTTGTGGTTGAAGTCACTCATAATCAACAGCTTTGACCTGCTTGCGTGGGCCCTTCTGGCCACTTCAGTCAGTGTGTCAACCATTGCTCCATTACTCTCATTATACTCCTGCCTTGACCTCCTGCTGTTCTGTGGTGGGTTATACATCAGAGCAATTACCACCTTGGGACCCCCAGACTGAAGTGTTCCTATCATGTTCCTATCAGGATCTGATACCCCGTTGGGAAGATGACATCTGTTATCCCTGTGAGCTTGGTTTCTGTGAGAGCTATGATGTCCATTGATGCCTCTGACTCTTTCGTGCCACTCCTCCCACTTGTTCGTTATTCCATCACTGTTGGTGTACCATACCATAAGTTTTCTCTCCACCACTGTGTTCTGGGGAGGGGGGTGTCTGTGAGGGTGGGGGACCTGGCAGTATGCTGTGGGATTCTACTGAGTAGTGTGGTAAGGGTACTGCAATTGTGGATTGTGGTTTGTGTTGGGATAGCATGTTTGGTTGTGGGGTTCCAGTGGTTGTTCTGTGTGTGCCTGCGTTTGTTGCTCTGCCCTGCTCTAATTTTCCTCTGTTTTTTCTATCCTTATCTCTCCTCCTAGCCCCTCTCGCTTCTGTGTGTGTGTGTGTGTGCGAAATTGTGTATATATATATATATATATATATATATATATATATATATATATATATATATATATATATATATATATATATATATATATATATATATATATATATATATATATATATATATATATATATATATATATATATATATATATATATATATATATATATATATATATATATATATATATAATTGGTCAAGTAGCATGAACCCATCTAAAATTAAGTACTTTCTAAAATTTTCTCTTGTACGTTCAAATATATATTTTTTTCATTTATGTTCATGTAAAAATTAATAACCCTTTACCAAAAGAACGTTAGAAAACTTACCTAACCTTATTATAACAAGCGCAATTTAATTTAACCTAACCCAACTAAATTTATTTTAGATAAGTTTACAATAATTTATTAATAAACAAACACAATAAAATATATATTTTTTTCGTTAGCTTCAGAATGATTTTTGCTAAATTATTGAATACACAAATTTTTGCTTGCCTTATTCGGCAAGAAGAGCGTTGCTATTTAAGCCAAAATTGCAAGTTATACCTTTTCCTGCACGACACACACACACGCACACACACACACACACACACACACACACACACACACACACACACACACACACACACACACACACACACACACACACACACACACACACACACACACATACACACAGAAAGGAGATTGAGAACATCATCACAGAAATAGGTGAAGAAAACCTGGACGAGATTGTAAATTTTCAGAGAATAGGGGGGTACTTGAAGAGGAGAAAACAACCGATCAAGCTGATTCTCAGGACAGAAACAGTGTGGAATAGGATCCTCCAAGAGAAACCACGGTTGAAGTACTCGGAAGAGTACAAGAGGGTGTTCCTAGACAGAGACCGAACACAAACAGAATGACAGCAGCTGATGGAGAGGACAAAAAAGTGAAAGGAGCTAGGAAAGGAGACAAGGACGGAACCAGCAGAGGTCAATCAGAGCAGGACAGAACAGCAAGGGCAAGCACACACAGAACCATCCTCAGAACCCCACAACCTATTATACCATCCCAACACTACAATCTACAATCCATACTCACAGCTTCCACCCAACACCCAGCTATAGAATCCCACAGTATGCTACCAGGTCTCCCACCTCACAGGCCCCCCAAACCACAGTGTTGGAGAGGAAACTGAAGGTATGGTACACAAACGCTGATGGAATAACAAATAAGTGCTAGGAGTGGCATGAAAGAGTCAAGGAGGCATCACCGGACATCATAGCTCTCACAGAAACCAAGCTTACAGGTATGATAACAGATGCCATCTTTCCAACGGGATATCGGATCTTGAGGAAAGACAGAGGGAACAGGGGGGTGGAGGAGTGGCACTGCTGATCAAGAAAAGATGGAATTTTGATGAGCTGGAGAGAGGAGACAGCGGAGAAGCAAGCGATTACATAGCAGGAACGCTTCACTCTGGAGGTCCCAAAGTGGTAATTGCAGTGATGTATAACCCACCACAGAACAGGAGGAGGCCAAGGCAAGAGTATGATGAGAGCAAAGCTTCTGATCATGGGTGACTTTAACCACAAGGAAATCGATTGGGAGAACTTGGAGCCGCGTGGTGGCCAAGATACATGGAGGGCTAAGATGATGGAGGTGGTACTGGAAAACTTCATGTACCAACACGAAAGGGACACTACAAGAGAGAGAGGAGAGGATGAAACAGCAAGACTGGACCTAGTATTCACCTTGAGTAGTGCAGATATTGAGGACATCACGTATGAAAGACCGCGTGGGGCCAGTGACCATGTGGTTTTAAGCTTCAAATACACAGTAGAGCTACAAGTGGAGGGGAAAGCAGGAAGGCCAGGGCGAATGAAGCCAAACTACAAGAAAGGGGACTACACAGGAATGAGGAACTTCCTGAATGGGGTTCAGTGGGACAGAACTGGCAGGGAAGCCAATTAATGAGATGATGGAATATGTAACAACCATGTGCAAGGAGGCTGAGGAGAGGTTTGTACCCAATGGTAACAGGAATAATGAAAAAGCCAGGATGAGCGCATGGTTCACCCAAAGGTGCAGGGAAGCAAAAACCAAGTGTGCTAGGGAATGGAAGAAATATAGAAGGCAAAGGACCCAGAAGAATAAGGAGAGCAGTCGTAGAGCCAGAAATTAATATGCACAGATAAGAAGGGAGGCCCAACGACAATATGAAAACGACATAGCAGTGAAAGCCAAATCTGACCCGAAGCTGTTATACAGCTACATCAGGAGGAAAACAACAGTCAAGGACCTGGTAATCAGGCTAAGGAAGGAAGGAGGAGAGACAACAAGAAATGACTGTGAAATATGTGAGGAACTCAACAAGAGATTCAAAGAAGTGTTCACAGAGGAGACAGAAGGGGCTCCAGAAAGACGGAGAGGTGGGGTACACCACCAAGTGCTGGACACAGTACACACAACCGAGGAAGAAGTGAAGAGGCTTCTGAGTGAGCTAGATACCTCAAAAGCAATGGGCTGGATAACATATCTCCATGGGTCCTGAGATAGGGAGCAGAAGCTATGTGTACCCCTAACAACAATATTCAATACATCTATCGAAACAGGGAGATTGCCTGAGGCATGGAAGACAGCAAATGAAGTCCCAATCTTTAAAAAAGGAGACACACATGAAGCACTAAATTACAGACCAGTGTCACTGACATGTATAGTATGCAAAGTCATGGAGAAGATTATCAGGATAAGAGTGGTGGAACACCTAGAAAGGAATGAGCTCATCAACAGCAGCCAACATGGTTTCAGGGACGGGAAATCCTGTGTCACAAACCTACTGGAGTT
>NC_091304.1:6790023-6802523 GCF_038502225.1 Cherax quadricarinatus | reverse complement strand
GGGGAGGTTATGGAGTGGAGACACAGGTGGTGGGGTGGTTATGGAATGGAGACAAAGGTGGTGGGGAGGTTATGGAGTGGAGACACAGGTGGTGGGGTGGTTATGGAGTGGAAACACAGGTGGTGGGGTGGTTATGGAGTGGAGACACAGGTGGTGGGGAGGTTATGGAGTGGAGACACAGGTGGTGGGGTGGTTATGGAGTGGAAACACAGGTGGTGGGGTGGTTATGGAGTGGAAACACAGGTGGTGGGGTGGTTATGGAGTGGAGACACAGGTGGTGGGGAGGTTATGGAGTGGAGACACAGGTGGTGGTAAGGTTATGGAGTTTGTCTTGCTTCCTGGACACACCCACGGAAGAATCGGAAATTCCAGCTGGCTACCATGCCGTTAATATTATACAGCTGGTCATTCCAGCTGGCTCCTTCGCCGTTAATATCGCCCAGAGGTACAGTGTTACACTTACATCAACACAGTGTTGCATGAACACAGTGTTACATCAACACAGTGTTACATCAACACAATGTTACATCAACACAGTGTTACATCAACACAGTGTTACATCAACACAATGTTACATCAACACAGTGTTACATCAACACAGTGTTACATCAACACAATGTTACATCAACACAATGTTACATCAACACAGTGTTACATCAACACAGTGTTACATCAACACAGTGTTACATCAACACAATGTTACATCAACACAGTGTTACATCAACACAGTGTTACATCAACACAATGTTACATCAACACAGTGTTACATCAACACAATGTTACATCAACACAGTGTTACATCAACACAGTGTTACATCAACACAATGTTACATTAACACAGTGTTACATCAACACAATGTTACATCAACACAATGTTACATCAACACAGTGTTACATCAACACAGTGTTACATCAACACAGTGTTACATCAACACAGTGTTACATTAACACAATGTTACATCAACACAGTGTTACATCAACACAGTGTTACATCAACACAATGTTACATCAACACAGTGTTACATCAACACAGTGTTACATCAACACAATGTTACATCAACACAATGTTACATCAACACAGTGTTACATCAACACAGTTTTACATCAACACAGTGTTACATCAACACAATGTTACATCAACACAGTGTTACATCAACACAGTGTTACATCAACACAATGCTACATCAACACAGTGTTACATCAACACAATGTTACATCAACACAGTGTTACATCAATACAGTGTTACATCAACACAGTGTTACATCAACACAATGTTACATCAACACAGTGTTACATCAACACAGTGTTACATCAACACAATGTTACATTAACACAGTGTTACATCAACACAATGTTACATCAACACAATGTTACATCAACACAGTGTTACATCAACACAGTGTTACATCAACACAGTGTTACATCAACACAGTGTTACATTAACACAATGTTACATCAACACAGTGTTACATCAACACAGTGTTACATCAACACAGTGTTACATCACCACAGTGTTACATCAACACAGTGTTACATCAACACAGTGTTACATCAGCACAATGTTACATCAACACAGTGTTACATCAACACAATGTTACATCAACACAGTGTTACATCAACACAGTGTTACATCAACACAGTGTTACATCAACACAGTGTTACATCAACACAATGTTGCATCAACACTGTGTTACATCAACACAGTGTTACATCAACACAATGTTACATCAACACAATGTTACAATTACATCAAAACTGTGTTACACCACCATCAACAGTGTTACACATCAACACTGGTACAGTGGTACACCCAACATCTGGTTCCTACTCCGTTCATTACACAGCTGGTCATTCCAGCTGGCTTCTACTCCCTTAATATAATCCAGCTGGCCATTCCAGCTGGCTCCCACCCCGGCTGGTTGCTTCTAGGTCACGAATATTTAAGGTGAGATGTTACAGACCAAGAACAATTAAAAAAGATTCTAATACGAAAAGAATTTAAGCTTTATTGTGAACAATTCTGTTCAAAGTGCAATATATATATATATATATATATATATATATATATATATATATATATATATATATATATATATATATATATATATATATATATATATATATATATATATACATATACCCAATAGGCATATTCACACACAACTAGAAACAGACACAGACACTCACAGAGATAACAGACACACACAGGAACAGACAAGGCCATAGAGCTAGAGATGGGAGTGCGATACCTTCACGCGGCTTCGCCCAATGCCAAGATGAAGAAAAATACAGAATAATTAAAGAGGTTCAGTTAAAACTAGCTCATTAACCAGCGCTCTAACTCAACAACCAGTCTCTAAACAACAACCAGCGCTCTAACTCAACAACCATCGCTCTACCTCAACAACCAGCGCTCTAACACATCAAGCAGCGCTCTAACTCAACAAGCAGCGCTCTAATTCAACAATAACCTTCGCTCAAACACAACACCGCTTCACTTCCCACTAGTCTTCCCTCCATTAACGCAATTTTCTTCACCTTCGTTGAGACGCAGCGGAAGAGAGCGGGAGAAATCTTCCCTCCAGCTGCGCTTGGTCTCGCGTTTTCTCTGGTCTCGTAGCTCGTCTGGTCTCGCAGGTCGTTTGATCTCGAATCTTCCTAGGTCTCGCGTCTCGTTAGATCTTGTAGTTGTAGCAACACGATCATTTACGACAGAAAGAACGCTAATTAAGCCAAGGTATTGCATCCCACGACTTACATCTGTCGAGTTAAATTTCACGTCATTGTGTTGACAGGATGAGACTTACCAAGGCTCAAAACTTAGAAGAGGAACCTCACGGCGATGTTTTACCCCCTCCTGGACCATTGCCAAGTGGCAACTGTACGTGACACTGGTCCACCGAAACGTCTCCAGGTAGACTGTACAGATGTAGAATGTACAAAGGTAGAATGTACAAAATTATCGACAGTACGTTGGGTAAAAGGATACACGTATATGTGTCCTATTACCCAACATGTGGAATTCCCCACCTGTCCATTGCTTCTTTGTTTTGTCAATAGTTCAGTCGTCGCTGTATTTGACTGCCATGTGGGCGAAACGCTTCGGAAATAAAGATACCTAGTTGATGCACATTTCTCTTATTTGTCTACCAGCGATGGTTATACTGGCTCCTGTGACGGGCCTAAATTAAAGGATTTTTAAGCCGAAGGTAACAATGTAAACAAAGGGAGGTAGGCTATTATCTGTTTATCTTTCACGTAGTGTAATCCTGAACTAGAATAACTGGGCAGATTACAAATTATAATTCATTTCCCTTCCCCCATATACTGTTATTTATGTTATCTTATTCTAGAGATAATCCTGTTATTTAGCCATTTTACGGGGGGATTTATGATTGATGATGAATTTTCAATCCTGCGAACCCCCATTCACGACATGGTTAGTTTTAGTCTTCTCTCATATATCGTAAATTTTCAGGTCTCGTTTCTCGTTGGGTTTCGTGTCTCGTTGGGTTTCGTATCTCGTTAGGTCTCGTGTCTCCCACGGGGATGATGTCTGGTCAGCTGACCAGCACTGCTGGCGAGTCACTGATCGATTTCGTGTAAAATTCAGTCAATTTCAACAGGAATAATTGATGGCTTCGACCGGGACGCCGGCTGTGATGGAAGCTTTGGCTGGTATATCCTTTGCTCCAAAGGTGAGTCAGCTCCCTCCCTCGTGGGATGACTAGCTTTGGGTGGGGGTGGAACAAGGGTGATCTCGAGTGGATAGAGTCGACATGGGTGAGTGAAATGGATGAGAGGTAGGGGTTGGGAGTGGGGTGGGTGAGGAGATATCCAGGCAGGTGAAGAGATATCCATGCTTGAGAAAGCACTAAGAGAAGAGATAACACACAGGGTTATTATACCTATAAAGGAGACGGAGGAGTTTATAAGTGAAAAATCCTCAGTAAAACCTGGATCCAATTTCGGAGGAGAAAGAAGAGAGAGAGAGACAGAGACAGAGAGACAGAGAGAGAGAGAGAGAGACGCTGCACAACGCTGGAACAACATTTCACCCTGTGTAGAGCAGTGCTTTACCAAGAGGTAGAGCAACTTGACAAAGCTTCTTGCAGGCGAAACGTGGTGTTAGTGAAACGTCCTCCACGCACTACACGAGTCACTTTTAGCCATATTCCAACCAGCTCCATCAAGTCACGCCTGCGTTGGTAGTGGGCGAAATGTTGTCAATAAAGGACCGCATTATACTGCATGAGTTTCTTTATTCAAATCACACCTGCAAAGAGCGAAACGTTGTTTCAATAAAAAAAACTTGTTCTACAACGTGTGTCTTCGATGTTGCCAGTAATATTCCATCTGGAATCGTTATCAAAAAGCACAACCTAAAATTGAAAGGTTGTGGTAGATAGTGAGCTTGTGGTAGATAGGGAGGTTGTGGTAGATAGTGAGCTTGTGGTAAATAGTGAGCTTGTGGTAAATAGGGAGGTTGTGGTAGATAGGGAAAACTAGAAACTGGAAGTTACAAAAGAAAAGGCGTGGAAAGGCCTGATCTGCTACAGGAACCACAGGGGCAATGACCCTACGACAATTTATAATGAATCGACAGATAGACACAGATGAGAACAACATCTTCACTGATTTAGTAAAAGATGATACAAAAGGCATAAAGAGAAAAGTGAAGTTACTGAGAAACACAACTCACTTCATGTCACAAAAAGAAAAAAGGTATGTGGACCCTCTCCTGGGAGGAGAGGGTTAGACATGATAGAAATGAAGCGGCTACGATAGGACGACGTCCGAGTTGAAGGTTGATGGCTAAATATGGGGATTGGAGATTTAAGAGACTATGTAGCCCACGGGTTTAACAAGACCTGTGGAGCAGCCTTACCTTGTAAAACAACGGGAACCTTTTAGTTAAATATCTGATTTTTCCTTAATTTATAAAGATGTGGACCGGTGATCAAGAAGTCTGGTTTACCGGTACTACCAGCCACGCTGGAGGGAGATTCGTCTATAAAAACTTGCATTTGTGGCGACAGTGGTGGCCCATGCTAACCTCCCTACGGTGTATCAATATACCTAGTTGGATGGTTCTTATTGTAGCCAGCTGGCCTAGTGGCTTACGCACTAGCCTGAGTTCAACCCCCACCCGTTCAATGCTCAATAGAAAGTTTTGTGACAAATCCAACAATAATCTAAATTTTGAGGAAAAAAATGGGAATCACCCAAGAAATAATTGATTTTTCCCAATATGCAGCGAGGGCAAGAAATAAGTTAGTTCCAGCAGGGAAGGAATCTAAGTTAAAGGAAATTAAGTCATGAATCAAGAGTTGTTATATCGAGAGAGAAAGAGCAATAAAAACCAAACGAAAGAGAACCTTTAAAATCTGACGAGAGAGAAAACAATAAAAACACACGAGAGAGAGAACAATAAAAACCGGACGAAAGAGAGAGAAATGACAATAAAAACCGGACGAGAGAGAACAATAAAAACCGGACGAGAGAGAACAATAAAACCCAAACGAGAGAGATCAATAAAAACCGCACGAGAGAGAGAGAGAGAGAGAGAGAGAGAGAGAGTGAACAATAAAAACCGCACGACATCGATGTGCCGGTTAAAACGACAAATAAAACCAACGCTCCTCCCTAGCCACACCAGGAAAAAAAATTGGACAATAAAGCACCAAGAGACATCCTTGAAAAAAAAAAACTAAGAGGTTGACTGACGAGAAATAACACTGGAGTACGCAACGAGTCCAGTGCAAGATTGCACTGTGCATTTGCAAAGGAGCAAAACCCGTTGCCAGAGATGGGGAGGGGGGGGAGGGTAAGAGGACGAAACCAAGAACATCTGTGACCACCAAAGAAGAAGCGAGGACACTTCTTTTGTAACTAGACGCATCGAAGATGCTGGGACCTGATGCACCATCAGTGGTGATTTCAAGAGGAGCTCAGATGCTCCCAGGAGGAGCTCTGATGCTCTCAGGAGGAGCTCGGATGCTCTCAGGAGGAGCTCGGATGCTCTCAGGAGAGCTCGGATGCTCTCAGGAGGAGCTCGGATGCTCTCAGGAGGAGCTCAGATGCTCTCAGGAGGAGCTCAGATGCTCCCAGGAGGAGCTCAGATGCTCCCAGGAGGAGCTCAGATGCTCCCAGGAGGAGCTCAGATGCTCCTAGGAGGAGCTCAGATGCTCCCAGGAGGAGATCAGATGCTCCCAGGAGGAGCTCAGATGCTCTCAGGAGGAGCTCAGATGCTCCCAGGAGGAGCTCGGATGCTCCCAGGAGGAGCTCAGATGCTCTCAGGAGGAGCTCAGATGCTCTCAGGAGGAGCTCAGATGTTCCCAGGAGGAGCTCAGATGCTCCTAGGAGGAGCTCAGATGCTCCTAGGAGGAGCTCAGATGCTCCCAGGAGGAGCTCAGATGCTCCTAGGAGGAGCTCAGATGCTCCCAGGAGGAGCTCAGATGCTCCCAGGAGGAGCTCGGATGCTCTCAGGAGGAGCTCAGATACTCCCAGGAGGAGCTCAGATGCTCCCAGGAGGAGCTCGGATGCTCCCAGGAGGAGCTCAGATGCTCTCAGGAGGAGCTCAGATGCTCTCAGGAGGAGCTCAGATGTTCCCAGGAGGAGCTCAGATGCTCCTAGGAGGAGCTCAGATGCTCCTAGGAGGAGCTCAGATGCTCCCAGGAGGAGCTCAGATGCTCTCAGGAGGAGCTCAGATACTCTCAGGAGGAGCTCAGATGTTCCCAGGAGGAGCTCAGATGCTCTCAGGAGGAGCTCAGATGCTCTCAGGAGGAGCTCAGATGCTCCCAGGAGGAGCTCAGATGCTCCCAGGAGGAGTTCAGATGCTCCCAGGAGGAGCTCAATTGCTCCCAGGAGGAGCTCAGATTCTCCCAAGAGGCGCTCAATGCTCCGAAGAGTAGCTCAATGCTCCCAACAAAACTCAAATGCTTCGAAGAGGAAGTTAGATACTCCCAATAGGAGCCCAAATGCTTCCAGGTGGAACAAAACACTCCTAAGAAGAGTTCAAATGCTTCCAAGTGGAGCTCAAACGCTCCCAAGAGGAGCTCAACTACGCTCTCTCTCTCTCTTGAAGATCTTCTGTAAATTATTAGACAAGGCTGTACTGCTCGAAGTGCCACATGAGACACCAATATTTAAAAGGAAGCAGGCAAGACGCCCTGAATTCCAGTGGCTCTGAATTACAGATCAATGTCCTTGAATTACAGACCAGTGTGAAGGATCAAACACACCTGGAACACCTGGAACATTAATGTCTGAACTTGTCCGCACTGGATGCCAGTTATACAATGATACGGTGACCAGTGTCGTCCTTGAATTCCAGGGCAGTGACCCTGAATTCCAAACCAGTGACCCTGAATTCCAGACCAGTGGCCATGAACTCCACACCAGTGACCCTGAATTCCAGACCAGTGACCATGAATTCCGGACCAGTGACCCTGAATTACAGACCAGTGACTCTGAACTCCAGACCAGTGGCCATGAACTCCAGACCAGTGACCCTGAATTCCAGACCAGTGACCCTGAATTCCAGACCAGTGACCCTGAATTACGGACCAGTGACCCTGAATTAAACACCAGTGTGCCTGAATTACAGACCAGTGGCCTGAATTACAGACCAGAGGACCGAGGTCCTCTGGAACGTATTCACGTGGAAGCCCTTCTCTTTTCTGCAATTACGCAAACTTCTGATGCTGTATTGATTGCAACACGAAAGGTCTAGAGCTATCATTCTACTCCCCCATGGTTGTTTTGCACATATATATATATATATATATATATATATATATATATATATATATATATATATATATATATATATATATATATATCAAGAGATTTTGACAAGAGAAAATACTAAATTGAATCTGATTATTGGAAAATGAAATGAGTTTATTAAAGAAGCGTGGGTCTTGCTATTAGTGGAAGCAGGATCGAGCCTTCAGGACTTCTTTTGGTTAATAATAATAATAATAATAATAATAATAATAATAATAATAATAATAATAATAATAATAATAATAATAATTATTATTATTATTATTATTATTATTATTATTATTATTATTATTATTATTATTATTATTATTATTATTATTATTTTTATTATTATTATTATTACAAATGCAGTCTATAAAAACAAAGTTTTCAAGTCAGTCTCAGAGATGGTGTAGAAGACAAGTCAGTCTCAGAGTGGATGTAGAGGGCATCAGCAGGTTATGTTGCCCTCTTAAAACAGCTCTGGTAGGCTGCCCCAACTCAGGCAGATGTTTCCTTTAGTTACTTCCTGAAGAGCAGCGGAAATGTGATGGTGTGTTATTATCCCTCTCTCTTCTTACCCCTCTCCAGCTCTTCAGCTTTCTCCTTCTTGCCTTCTACAACCTTCCACCTCCTCATTTCTTCTCCACAGCCCTCCTCCTCTCTATCCCTCTCTGTTCCCCCGCCTCCTTCCCTCTTCTTTTCCCCCACACCAACTCTCCTCTTTTACGTAAGCAAGATTGATAAGCCATTGCAGCCTGCAACATAATGCAAGCAGAAGGCTTGGTGTGGAATGTGTAGTAGCACTTTATTGCCTCTATAATTCAGCGGTGCCAGCGATATGGTCGTTGTGGCCGTATATTACTATCCCAGATTGGTCCCCATAACCCAATAGATTTCCGGAACGACTCGCCGTCAACAGATTGCAGTCCCTTCTTTTTGGTGCCTCAATCCAGTTCCTGCCCAGAATGGCCGAGTATCAATACTCTGAGTATTCCAGACTGCCTGGGATCTTGTGAGTCAGTCGAAGCTTTAGCAGCAGTGCACTGAGGGTTCTAGACTGCCTGAAATCCAGTCAGTCAGTCGAGCCTCTATTACGAATACACTGAGTGTTCCAAACTACCTAGAACCCTATCATTCAGTTGACTTCATGTGGTCATACAACTCCTGGGGGTGGGATGGGAGGAATGTGAAGTGAGGGTGAGGGATAGCTCCACTTCCTTGAATCAAGAATCCTTCACGGGCCATCAAGGCAACGGCACCACCACACACGCTTCACCTGAGGGGAATTCTTTAAAAAAAAATCCTACCCTCTCGTGTTGACCACCATCCATTCACTCAATATCCGGGGGCAAGCTGACGGCCCCTCGTGAAGCCCGCACTGCAGCCAACTCTCGCGAGGTCACTTTCAAAGTGGCAGCTCCTACAATCACACTGTCTTTCTTCTTGGTTTCCTGCCCAGGTGACCTCGCTATTCAGCTCGCCAGAGCTCGCCAGCGACAGTTTTCCATCAGCGTATACAATATCTCTGCTTTCTGTCCAAGATTCCTGAAGCGTCTCTCCCAACTTTTACGAAATTCGACGGCAAGTTCTCTGTCTACAGGAGGATTCTTGCATCATCTTTAAGACTCCGTCCTGGTGACAAGCTCTTGTTTTCAACGAAGCTTCCACCTAGCTGACAAGCGCCTTCCTTCAACGAAGCTTCCATCTAGCTTACAAGTTCCTTCTTTCAACGAAGCTTCCATCTAGCTTACAAGCGTCTTCCTTCAACGAAGCTTCCATCTAGCTGACAAGCGCCTTCCTTCAACGAAGCTTCCATCTAGCTTACAAGTTCCTTCTTTCAACGAAGCTTCCATCTAGCTTACAAGCGTCTTCCTTCAACGAAGCTTCCATCTAGCTTACAAGCGTCTTCCTTCAACGAAGCTTCCATCTAGCTGACAAGCGCCTTCCTTCAACGAAGCTTCCACCTAGCATAGAAGCCCCTGTTTTCAACGAAGCTTCCATCTAGACAACAAGTTCCTCTTCTTAAGGAATATTCCATCTAGGTACCTCGTAGCTCAGTGACAGCTACATTCTGTTCACAATCCTGGCACACCCAGGATAAGGCGTAGAAGTAAGTCTCCTAACACGTGCTATCCTGGTACCTAGCAGTAAACAGGTACCTGTGGGTAAGGACCCACTAAGAACCCCAACTTAAATTAGCCACACTGCTTGGCTTTTCTGGGGCTTTCCTGCATTATTGACTTTCCTGAGAGAGGTTACTAACGTGAATAATGTCTCCCTCTTTTATTCTTGTTCTTGTTCTTGTTCTTGTTCTTCTTGTTCTTCTTGTTCTTCTTGTTCTTCTTGTTCTTCTTGTTCTTCTTGTTCGTGTTCTTGTTCTTGTTCTTGTTCTTCTTGTTCTTGTTATTGTTGTTATTGTTGTTGTTGTTGTTGTTGTTGTTGTTGTTGTTGTTGTTGTTGTTGTTGTTGTTGTTGTTGTTGTTGTTGTTGCTGTTGTTGTTGTTGTTGTTGTTGTTGTTGTTGTTGTTGTTGTTCTTCTTCTTCTTCTTCTTCTTCTTCTTCTTCTTCTTCTTCTTCTTCTTCTTCTTCTTCTTCTTCTTCTCCTTCTTCTCCTTCTTCTTCTCCTCCTTCTTCTCCTCCTCCTCCTCCTCCTCCTCCTCCTCCTCTTCCTCCTCCTCCTCCTCCTCCTCCTCCTTCGCCTTCTTCTTCTCCTTTTTCTTCTTCTCCTCCTTCTCCTCCTCCTCCTCCTCCTTCTGCTCCTCCTCCTCCTCCTTCTTCCTGGAGACAAGCAGTAAGTGTCTTCTCTCAAACAAGAGTCCATCTTAGTGACAAGTGCCTCCATCTCCACGATGTTAATTGGTTATTTATACATCTAGTGCACCGGGAAGATTTTGTTTTTCCACACGTCAGTTTCTCCACTTCTTTTCTTCACCTAGATTAGTTGTTAGGTAAGACACATATGCAACAGTTAGGTATCTTTATTTCGAAACGTTTCGCCTACACAGTAGGCTTCTTCTGTACTCGACTGAAGAAGCCTACTGTGTAGGCGAAACGTTTCGAAATAAAGATACCTAACTGTTGCATATGTGTCTTACCTAACAACCTGTCGGTATTTTATACCATTTTAATGTTCACCTAGATTAGTTAGCATTCACTTTTCCTTCACTTAGATTAGTTAGCACCATTCTTACCTCACTGAGTACCATTTTTCCTTCACTGAGTGTCATTTTCTTTCATTTACATTAGTCAGCACCATTCTTACTTCACTGAATGCCATTTTTCATTCACTTAGATTAGTTAGCACCATTCTTACTTCACTAAGTGCCATTCTTCCTTCAATTAGATTAATACCATTCTTCCTTAAATTAGATTAATACCATTCTTCCTTAAATTAGATTAATACCATTTTCTTTCTTCACTTAGATTTGCTAATGTGACCTTTCCTTCCATTAGTTACCCCTCTCCTTTCTTTGAATCACAGCTGATTACCACTTATTCCCCACTGCTACCTGAGAAAGTTAAGTCCTTCCTTCCCATGGTGAATTTGATTCTTGTATAACTGCACTATACTTTCCTTCACTTGACAAACATTCTATTAAGCCTACTACTGCTGCTGCTTCTAGCATGGGTCAGTAGGCCTATTGTAGTGCTTACTTTCTTAATACGTGAATATCCTGCTGTTTTCTTTGTGAATTAGTCATGTGCAAGACTTGGGTATCTTTCTCGTGAAGACATTTGGCCAACTGGTGGCCTTTATCAATTCAAAACAGAGATTATTAACTGGAGAAAGTAAAAGATAATGTCTCTTAGTCTTCAATGTTTAGAAATTGGAGACAATGAAAGATGAGGTAGTAATCAGTCCGTCAGCCTTAAATGTTTAGAAATTAGAGACAGTGGAAGATGAGGTAGTAATCAGTCCCTCAGCCCTGAATGTTCAGAAATTGGAGACAATGAAAGATGAGGTAGTAATCAGTCCCTCAGCCCTGAATGTTTAGAAATTGGAGACAGTGGAAGATGAGGTAGTAATCAGTCCGTCAGCCTTAAATGTTTAGAAATTAGAGACAGTGGAAGATGAGGTAGTAATCAATCCCTCAGCCTTGAAGAATCTTAGATTCACCAAGACTAACGTGGTAAACACCCTCAAGACTGAAGGACTGATTACTACATTATCTTCCACTGTCTCCAGTTTCTAAACATTCAAGACTGAGGGACTGATTAGTGTTTACCTTCTCCTGTATTAATAAAGCCACTGGTGGGCGAAACTTCATAGCAAAGATATTCAGATTTTGCGTATGTCTCTTATTAATCAACTGTTAGGTAAATGGATACAGATACAACTAATATGACATTTTTTTGTAGCAACGTTTCGTTCTCCAGGAACTTTGTCAAGCCTACTGAAGTAATTATGCTTTTACATCTCTGTTACCTATATATACTCTCTGTGTCTATGTATTGTTTGTAACGGCTTGACAAAGCTACTGGAGGCCGAAACGTTGCTACAATATAATGCTACATTATTTGCATCTGTGTTCACTTACCATTAATGTTATGATACCATTCGCTTTGAATATCCTTTGCATTCTTGTTTTGATTACGTTGGCTGGAAGATCCTGGAGAGCGGAGCCTAGTTTCACTGTTAATAATTTTGCTTACATTTATCGACTGAAATTAAATAAAAATCCAAGATATATTTTCGTGCCTGCAAGTTTAAACGATGTCGTCTCAG
>NC_091304.1:6777523-6785023 GCF_038502225.1 Cherax quadricarinatus | reverse complement strand
CATGTCTCTTACTCTCTGGAACGTGCACCTGAATACCTACGTAGGAGCTAAAACTTATACCTAAATACCTACGTAAGAGCTGGAACGTGAAACTGAATACCTACGTAAGAGCTGGAATATGTACATGAATACCCACGTAGGAGCTAGAACGTGAACCTGAATACCTACGTAGGAGCTGGAACATGCACCTAAATACCTACGTAGGAACTGGAACGTGAACCTGAATACCTACGTAGGAGGTGGAACGTGAACCTGAATACCTACATAAGAGCTGCAACGTGTACATGAATACCAACGTAGGAGCTAGAACGTGAACCTGAATACCTATGTAGGAGCTGGAACATATACCTGAATACCTACGTAGGAACTGGAACGTGCACCTGAATACCTACGTAGGAGCTGGAACGTAGGTTTGGAGAAGACTGAGATGCTTATTCTTCGCCTGATTGCCACTTCTCCAAGATGCTTGTCTTCTGGTAGAGAGACATCATGAAGTCTGTGTGGGCGAAATGTGTCGTCTTAAAGCCCCCTGTGTGGGCTCCAGCACTGAAGATGAGACTGTATATTCCGACTCCCAGCTGGAGTCCTCATCATCTGTCACTTCGTCAGTGCTTCTGAGTATGTTGTATGTTGTTATCATGTCTCACCTGGCTTTTGTGTCCCCGTGTGTCGTCAGGTTCAGCTCCTTAAGAATCTCCTTATAGCTCATACGCCTTAGTTGAGGAACTTGTCTTACTACAAACTTTTGCATTTGAGTTAGTTTCTTTTTTTTATGGGTGTGAGTTCCAGGGTCATAATTGTGTGTGTCACATTAAAAGTTTAAAAATATACAAATTGGAAATTATAAATGATTACTTCAGTCCTGTCTCTCTCTCTCTCTCTCTTTACTACTTCTCCATTCTTCTCCCCCCGCTTCCTTTCTCTATCTCGCCTTTGTCTCTCCCTTCGTCTCGCTCTCCCACTTACCCTTCACCAAGACATCCACTTAATTGCTCAAGGAACGAGGCCCTCCAAGTGCATGAGGCCACACTAAGTGTCTCCCCACGTCTTGTTAACTCAGAGAAGCCTGAAGATATTGAATCCAGGACCAGCCCGGCAGGACCATGCACGTCTGAATTTTGTCATGGGGGAAAATGATGGCTATCTTGACATGGACATGTCCAATACATGCTGATACGTGATATGTAATGTTTCTCTTTTTATAATAATAATAATAATAATAATAATAATAATAATAATAATAATAATAATAATAATAATAATAATAATAATAATAATAATAAATAATTATTATTATTATTATTATTATTATTATTATTATTATTATTATTATTATTATTATTATTATTACTGTTTCAATTATTATTATTAGGAGCGATAGTGAAAATCATTGACAGTGAGAGTGAGAGACATAGAGAAATATATTAGAAACACACGGTAAGATACACAGTGACAGTGAAAGAGACACTGAGAGACACAGTGACAGAGATAGTGAGAGAGATAGACACTGTTCTCCGGCTAAGCCGGTACGAGACAGCCGCCAATTTCACTATTTTACGATACGACCTCTCACAAGCCGGATCAGTCGTGGTGTGAAAGAGGTGCGTGAGACGGGGGCGGAGGGTGAGAAAAGAGTGAGATAAGTAAAAGACTGGCAGAGAGAGAAAGAGAGAGAGAGACACGGTGGAACACGGCCCATATATATATATATATATATATATATATATATATATATATATATATATATATATATATATATATATATATATATATATATATATATATATATATATATATGTATGTATATATATATATATATATATATATATATATATATATATATATATATATATATATATATATATATATATATATATATATATATATATATATATATATATATATATATATATATGCAAAACAACCACTCTGAAAGAATAAATTCCAAGCGCTTTCGTGACTACTCACATTATCAAGGAACTATGAAAGTAAAGCATCCAAGGAAGGTATATAAGGGGTCTGGCCAACACCTCACTATCAGATCCCACAACAGTTAAACACCTGACGCGTGCCGGCCCAACTGGACAGGTCCTTCGCACAACCCACCAACAAACTATTCTACCCAAGAAAATTTTAAAAATTATTATTTGTCCAGTGCATTATTAAATTCTTCCCAAATTCTATTAATTATAAATGGATCTAATTTATATAAAGCAAAGGAAATATTCATATTATTGTCAAAACTGCTTTTTATGAAACGAGATTCAATTATATTCCTGTCGACCATGGACTTGCTTGATACTACTTTCTCAACTTTTTGAAAATCAATTGGATGGTTAAAATCTCTTACATGAATAAATAGAGCATTTTAAGAGATTTTAACCATCAAATTGATTTTCAAAAAGTTGAGAAAGTAGTATCAAGCAAGTCCATGGTCGACAGGAATATAATTGAATCTTGTTTCATAAAAAGCAGTTTTGACAATAATATGAATATTTCCTTTGGTTTATATAAATTAGATCCATTTATAATTAATGGAATTTGGGAAGAATTTAATAATACACTGGACAAACAATAATTTTTTAAATTTTCTTGGGTAGAATAGTTTGTTGGTGGTTGTGCGAAGGACCTGTCCAGTTGGGCCGGCGCGCGTGAGGTGTTTAACTGTTGTGGGATCTGATAGTGAGGTGTTGGCCAGACCCCTTATATACCTTCCTTGGATGCTTTACTTTCATAGTTCCTTGATAATGTGAGTAGTCACGAAAGCGCTTGGAATTTCTCTATTCTTTCACAGTGGTTGTTTTGCATATTCTGAAATCACCTGTTTACTGTGATCTTATTGCATATATAAGAACATAAGAAAGGAGGAACACTGCAGCAGGCCTGTTGGCCCATACTAGGCAGGTCCTTTACAATTCATCCCATTAACAAAACATTTGCCCAACCCAATTTTCAATGCTACCCAAGAAATAAGCTCTGATGTGCAAGTCCCACTCAAATCCAACCCCTCCCACTCATGTACTTATCCAATCTAAATTTGAAACTACCCAAAGTCCTAGCCTCAATAACCCAACTAGGTAGACTGTTCCACTCATCAACTCCCCTATTTCCAAATCAATACTTTCCTATGTCCTTTCTAAATCTAAACTTATCTAATTTAAATCCATTACTGCGGGATCTCTCTTGAAGAGATATCCTCAAGACCTTATTAATATCCCCTTTATTAATACCTATCTTCCACTTATACACTTCGATCAGGTCTCCCCTCATTCTTCGTCTAACAAGTGAATGTAACTTAAGAGTCTTCAATCTTTCTTCATAAGGAAGATTTCTAATGCTATGTATTAATTTAGTCATCCTACGCTGAATGTTTTCTAACGAATTTATGTCCATTCTGTAATATGGAGACCAGAATTGAGCTGCATAATCTAGGTGAGGCCTTACTAATGATGTATAAAGCTGCAGTATGACCTCTGGACTTCTGTTGCTTACACTTCTTGATATAAATCCCAGTAATCTATTTGCCTTATTACGTACGCTTAGGCATTGCTGTCTTGGTTTAAGGTTGCTGATCACCATAACCCCCAAGTCCTTTTCGCAATCTGTATGGCTAAGTTCTACATCATTTAACTTATAAGTGCTAGGGTTATGGACACTCCCGAGCTTCAGAACCTTGCATTTATCTACATTGAACTGCATCTGCCACTTTTCTGACCAAGAATAGAGTTTGTTTAAATCCTCCTGAAGTTCCCTAACATCTACGTTTGAATCAATTATCCTACCTATCTTTGTGTCATCGGCGAATTTGCTCATATCACTAGTAACACCCTCATCAAGATCATTGATATATATTATAAACAACAACGGGCCCAAGACTGATCCCTGTGGAATGCCACTTGTTACAGATCCCCACTCTCTGCTTCCTGTCTGTGAGCCATGACTCGATCCACGAGAGCACTTTTCCCCCAATGCCATGAGCTGCCACTTTCTTTAACAGTTCTTGGTGCGGAACTCTATCAAAAGCCTTACTAAAATCTAAGTAAATAATATCAAATTCTTTATCGTGGTCAACAGCCTCAAAAGCTTTACTGAAGAAAGTTAATAAATTAGTTAGACAAGACCGGCCTCTTGTGAATCCATGCTGAGTATCATTAATCAAGCTATGCTTATCGAGATGGCTTCTTATAATCTCAGCTATAATTGACTCTAGTAATTTGCCTACAATTGAGGTCAGGCTTATTGGGCGGTAATTTGACGGTAACGACTTGTCCCCTGTATTAAAAATAGGAATTACATTAGCCATCTTCCACATATCAGACGCTACACCTGTTTGAAAAGATAAATTAAAAATATTAGTTAATGGTTCACAGAGTTCCATTTTGCATTCCTTAAGAACCCTTGAAAAAACCTCATCAGGACCCGGTGACTTATTTTGCTTCAGTCTGTCTATCTGCTTCACAACCATTTCACTAGTGACTGTGATGTTACATAATTTATCTTCTTCTGGCCCACTATAAAAATTAATTGCTGAAATATTATTAGTGTCTTCCTTTGTAAAAACCGAGAGAAAATAATTATTTAAAATCGAGCACATTTCATTCTCTTTGTCAGTAAGATGCCCATAGTTATTTTTAAGGGGACCTATCTTATCTCTGACTTTTGTTCTATATACCTGGAAAAAACTTTCTGGGTTAGTTTTAGAATCCCTAGCAACTTTAATTTCATAGTCCCTTTTAGCTTTTCTTATCCCCTTTTTAATGTCCCTCTTAATGTCAATATACTGTTTCATAAGATGACCCTCACCTCTTTTGATACGCCTATAAATTCCTTTCTTATGCCCTAGTAGATATTTCAGCCTATTATTCATCCATTTTGGGTCATTTCTATTTGATCTAATTTCTTTATATGGGATAAACGTTCTTTGAGCCTCATGTATAGTGTTCAGAAAACTGTCATATTGATAGCTTTCTTCGTTACCCCAGTCAACAGATGATAAGTGTTCTCTAAGCACATCGTAATCTGCTAAGCGAAAATCTGGGACTGTTACTGAGTTATCCCTACTATCATACTTCCATTCAATGCTAAATGTAATTGATTTGTGGTCGCTAGCACCCAGTTCCTCTGAAACTTCTAAATTATTAACAAGGGATTCATTGTTTGCCAGAACTAAGTCAAGCAGGTTATTATCCCTTGTAGGTTCTGTCACAAACTGCTTCCAAAAACAATCCTGAACTACTTCTAAGAAGTCGTATGATTCTAAATTCCCAGTCAAGAAATTCCAATCAATATGACTAAAGTTAAAGTCTCCTAGAATTACTACATTATCGTGTCTTGTGGCCCTAACAATTTCCTCCCACAGTAGTCTCCCCTGGTCCCTATCTAAGTTTGGGGGACGGTATATCACACTTAAAATTAATTTTTCATGCCCCTCTGAAAATTCTATCCAAACAGACTCTGTATGTGTTACTTCAGACTTAATACCCGCTTTTATGCAACAGTTCAAGCGATCTCGGACATACAATGCCACCCCACCCCCCTTCCCGACACTTCTATCTACTTGGAACAATTTAAAACCCTGAATGTGACATTCCGCAGGCATGTCCCGACTTTTTGAATTAAACCACATCTCAGTTAAGGCAAATACATCAGTGTTACCCGCACTAGCAACTAGTCTCAACTCGTCCATCTTATTCATAGCACTGCGACTATTTGTGTAATATATATTTAAAGACCCTCCTCTCTCTTTACTCTTCCTGCTCCTTTCTGTTATTCCACTAAACCTATTACTGTCCTTGTCAATTAGTGCCACTGGCTTCCAATATCCACCTCATTTTGCCTATTACTAGTTCTCCTAGTACTCATATTACTACACTGCGACTTCACTGTTTTCCCGCCAAAACCCATACCACTAACTATTCCTAGTTTAAAGACCTAACAGCTCCCTCCACTGCGTTGGCCAGTGCTCCCACCCCACACCTATATAAGTGAACCCCATCCCTGGCATACATGTCATTTCTGCCATAGAAGAGGTCCCAGTTGTCAATGAATGTTACCGCATTTTCCTTACAGTATTTGTCCAGCCAGCAATTGACACCAATTGCTCTGGACAACCATTCATTTCCAACTCCTCTCCTTGGCAAAATGCCACATATGACAGGTTTCCCACCCTTCCTCCTAATTATCTCTATTGCTGACCTATACCTGCTAATCAGGTCCTCACTCCTACGTCTGCCAACATCGTTGCCTCCAGCACTGAGACAGATAATAGGATTGCTCCCATTTCCTCTCATGATGTTATCCAGATGGCTAACAATATCCTTCATCCCAGCCCCAGGAAAACACACTCTCTGCCTCCTACTCCTATCCTTCAAGCAGAATGCCCTATCCATGTACCTAATCTGGCTATCCCCAACAACAACAATGTTTTTATCTTCCTTGGCGTCGTCCGTCGTGATGCTCCCAGTAGTCGACTCACATTCGTCAGGTAGCATTACACCACTTGTAGAATTCGTCAAGACGTTCTCGATGGTCTTCGTTGGGGTTTCTAGGGATGTCTCACTCACGTCTGCCAATGCTTCCTTGGTGCTCGTTGTGGCATTCCCAGTATCAACACTCACATTCGTCAGGTAGCACCGAGAATGGGTTGGAAGTTTCCACGGTAGTCTTCTGGTTTCTCGTTGTTTCTGCCTCTCCAACGGTTTTCTTGATCCTCAGCTTGGTTCCATGTTGCCCGGCCACTGACCAAGTTCCCCTCTTAACCTGGGGACTCACAACAGGAGGATTACTACGAATCCTCTTGTTCTCCTCCGTTAATCGCCGTATCTCCAGCTTAGCAACTCTGAGCTCTTCTCTCAGCTGCTGGTAAAGTTGCTCAAGAGAGGGCATCCTGGTTCAGATTCACAGAGAGCACACAAACAGGTCTTCACAGAGCTAAGTACACGTCACCACTGGAGCTAAGTACACGTCACCATATATATATATATATATATATATATATATATATATATAGATATATATATATATATATATATATATATATATATATATATGTATACTATACACACACACTCACATACTGTGTGTCTGCGCTTGAGTATGTGTATGTGTGTACTCACCTAATTGTACTCACCAAATTGTGGTTGCAGGAGTCGAGACTCAGCTCCTGGCCCCGCCTCTTTACTGATCGCTACTAGGTCCTCTCTCTCTCTGCCTCCTGAGCTTTGTCATACCTCGTCTTATAGCTATGTATGGTTCCTGCCTCCACTACATCACTTGCTAGGCTATTCCACTTCCTGACGACTCTATGACTGAAGAAATAATTCCTAACATCCCTGTGACTCGTCTGAGTCTTCAGCTTCCAATTGTAACCCCTTGTTTCTGTGTCCCATCTCTGGAACATCCTGTACTCACCTAGTTGTACTCACCTAGTTGAGATTGCGGGGGTCGAGTCCGAGCTCCTGGCCCCGCCTCTTCACTGATCGCTACTAGGTAACTCTCCCT
>NC_091304.1:6762523-6772523 GCF_038502225.1 Cherax quadricarinatus | reverse complement strand
TCTTATCTGTCAGCACGCACGCACGCACCCACGCACGCACGCGCACACACACACAAGTACTCAATAAGGAATAGCAATTGGTAATTTATAGAACAAGGTGAGACAGGATTCTGTAAGACTAGGTGGAAGTAAAAGCATAGAGGACGCAAAATAGTAGGTAGGTGTGGGTCAGGTCACAGGAGGGTGTGGTCAGGTAAGGGAGCACTGCAAACACATACACACTCAAACACCACAACACACAATTCCACCTACTTTTCAGACACTTAATAAACCCACATATAGTTACACACACGCACACACACACACAAGCACACACACACACACACACACACACATACACACACACACACACACACACACACACACACACACACACACACACACACCACACACACACACACCACACCCACCACAGAACTACAGGAGGCCAAGAGAAGAATACGATGAGAGCAACAGAGCAATGATCGACACACCCCATGGGGGTCCCGAAACATGGAGAGCCAAGATGATGGATGTGGTACTGGAAAACCTCATGCATCAACATGTTAGAGACACTACCAGAGAGAGAGGAGAGGATGAACCAGCAAGACTGGACCTTGTATTCACCTTGAGTAGTTCGGACATCGAGGGTATCATGTATGAAAGGCCCCTGGGAGCTAGTGATCATGTGGTTCTGTGCTTCGACTACATAGTTGAGCTCCAAGTGGGAAAAAACAAACTACAAAAGGGGGAACTACTCAGGCATGAGGAACTTCCTTCAAGACATTCAGTGGGAGAGGGAACTGACAGGAAAACCAGTACAAGAAATGATGGACTATGTGGCAACAAAATGCAAGGAGGCAGAGGAGAGGTTTGTTCCCAAGGGAAACAGAAATAGTGGGAAGAACAGAACGAGTCCTTGGTTCACCCAAAGGTGTAGGGAGGCAAAAACTAGGTGTACTAGAGAATGGAAAAGGTACAGAAGGCAGAGAACTCAGGAAAATAAAGAAATTAGCCGAAGAGCCAGAAACGAATATGCACAGATAAGAAGGGAGGCTCAGAGACAATATGAAAATGACATAGCATCAAAAGTAAAGACTGACCCGAAGCTGTTGTACAGCCACATCAGGAGGAAAACAACAGTCAAGGACCAGGTAATCAGACTGAGGAAGGGTGATGGGGAATTCACAAGAAACGACCAAGAGGTATGTCAGGAGCTCAACACAAGATTTAAAGAGGTATTTACAGTGGAAACCAGCAGGACTCCAGGAAATCAGAACAGGGGGGCACACCAGCAAGTGCTGGATGAGGTACATATAACCAAGGAGGAGGTGAAGAAGCTGCTATGCGAACTTGACACCTCAAAGGCGGTGGGACCAGACAACATCTCTCCATGAGTCCTTAAAGAGGGAGCAGAGATATTGTTTGAGCCATTAACAAAGATCTTCAACGCATCATTTGAAACTGGGCAACTCCCTGAGGTATGGAAAATGGCAAATGCAGTCCCAATTTTTAAAAAGGGAGACAGACATGAGGCACTAAACTACAGACCTGTATCACTAACGTGTATAGTATGCAGGAGGAGAGTGGTGGAGCACCTGGAAAGAAACAAGTGTATAATTGACAACCAGCACGGTTTCAGAGAAGGAAAATCCTGTGTCACAAACCTACTAGAGTTTTATGACAAGGTGACAGAAGTTAGACAAGAGAGAGAGGGATGGATCGACTGCATATTTTTGGACTGCAAGAAGGCCTTCGACACAATTCCTCACAAGAGGTTACTGCAAAAGCTAGAGGATCAGGCACACATAACAGGAAAGGCACTGCAATGGATCAGAGAATACCTGACAGGGAGGCAACAACGAGTCATGGTACGCGACGACGTGTCAGAGTGGGCGCCTGTGAAAAGCGGGGTTCCACAGGGGTCAGTCCTAGGACCTGTGCTGTTCTTGGTATATGTGAACGACATAACGGAAGGGATAGACTCAGAAGTGTCCTTGTTTGCAGATGATGCGAAGTTAATGAGAATAATCAAATCGGATGAGGATCAGGCAGGACTACAAAGAGACCTGGACAGGCTACAAGCCTGGTCCAGCAACTGGCTCCATGAATTTAACCCTGCCAAATGCAGTCATGAAGATTGGGGAAGGGCAAAGAAGACCGCAGACACAATATAGTTTATATGGCCAAAGACTGCAAACCTCACTCAAGGAAAAAGATCTGGGGGTGAGTATAACACCGATCATATCTCCTGAGGTGCACATCAATCAGATAATTGTTGCAGCATATGGGCGCCTGGCAAACCTACGGATAGCGTTCCGATACCTCAATAAGGATTCGTTTAAGACTCTGTATACCATTTACGTCAGGCCCATACTGGAGTATGCAGCAGCAGTTTGGAATCCACACCTAGTCAAGCACGTCAAGAAATTAGAGAAAGTGCAAAGGTTTGCAATAAGACTAGTCCCAGAGCTACGGGGATTGTCCTACGAAGAAAGGTTGAGGGAAATCGGCCTGACGACACTGGAGGACAGGAGGGTCAGGGGAGACATGATAACGACATATAAAATACTGCGCGGAATAGACAAGGTGGACAAAGACGGGATGTTCCAGAGAAGGGACACAGACACAAGAGGTCTCAATTGAAAGTTGACGACTCAGATGAATCAAAGGGATGTTAGGAAGTATTTCTTCAGTCATAGAGTAGTCAGGCCGTGGAATAGCCTAGAAAGTGACGTACTGGAGGCGGGAACCATACATAGTTTTAAGGCGAGGTATGAGAGCTCATGGTGCAGGGAGAGAGAGGACCTAGTAGCAATCAGCGAAGAGGCGGGGCCAGGAGCTGTGAATCGACCCCTGCAACCACAAATAGGTGAGCACACACACACACAGACTCACACACACACACACACACACACACACACACACACACACAGACACACGCCTTCCGTGCTTCGCGAATATAAGTGTTTTCGAGGGCTACCCAAGTGATCTGAAGGGTAACTAAGTGTGCTAGGGTAGTGAACAATTCCTTGAAGTGATTTATAATCTGCCTGAGCCACAAAAGCGTAGGGAGAGCCGCAATTTTGTAAGTGATCTAGAAAGTTAAACGAGGTGCGAAGTCAGAGCGGGCAGGGCAGGCGACGTTGCCACGTGTCACCCAAGAAAGATAATAAAGTGAAACAATCGTGTGACCAGTGAGAGAAATACAGTGAATAGGGCACATTATATAACGAGAAGAAATTGAGGTGGATCTACGCCAGGACATCTCATCGAGCTGGACAATCTACAGGCTGCTACAGCTGCATTGCAAGTACCGTATTCACCTATGAGTGGTTGTATGGGTGTGGGGTTTCAGGTTCCAATTAACCGCCAAGCTGATTGTGAATGGTCCAACTCTCATAGCACGATAAAGAATAGGCACTCAAGTATTCAATAAGGAATAGCAATTGGTAATTCATTGAACAAGGCGAGTAAGTTGCTATAAGCTAGGTGGCAGGACAAGCATAAAGGGCAACATTGCAAGTAGGCGCGGGTCAAATCCCAGGAGGGTGGGGGCCAGGTCACAAGAGGTTGTGGTCAGGCAAGCGACCACTGAGACTCCACATTACACTCCCACGCACAATTCAACTACTTTTCAGACACAAACTAAAACCACACATAATTCCACACATTATTACACACACACACACACACACACACACACACACACATGGAAGATGGCAAATGTAGTCCCAATTTTTAAAAAGGGAGACACACATGAGGCACTAAACTACAGACCTGTATCACTAACGTGTACAGTATGCAAAGTCATGGAGAAGATCATCAGGAGGAGAGTGGTGGAGCACCTGGAAAGAAACAAGTGTATAATTGACAACCAGCACGGCTTCAGGGAGGGAAAATCCTGTGTCACAAACCTACTGGAGTTTTATGACAAGGTGACAGAAGTAAGACAAGAGAGAGAGGGGTGGATCGACTGCATTTTTTTGGACTGCAAGAAGGCCTTCAACACAGTTCCTCACAAGAGGTTACTGCAAAAGCTAGAGGATCATGCACACATAACAGGAAAGGCACTGCAATGGATCAGAGAATACCTGACAGGGAGGCAACAACGAATCATGGGACGTGACGAGGTGTCAGAGTGGGCGCCTTAACAAGCAGGGTTCCACAGGGGTCAGTCCTAGGACCTGTGCTGTTTTTGGTGTATGTGAATGACATAACGGAAGGGATAGACTCAGAAGTGTCCTTGTTTGCAGATGATGTGAATCAAATCGGTCAAGGATCAGGCAGGACTACAAAGAGACCTGGACAGGCTATAAGCCTGGTCCAGCAACTGGTTCCTTGAATTTAACCCTACCAAATGCAAAGTCATGAAGACCGTGGAAGGGCAAAGAAGTCGGCAGACACAGTATAGTCTAGGTGGCCAAAGACTGCAAACCTCACTCAAGGAAAAGATCTTGGGGTGAATGTAACACCGAGCACATCTCCTGAGGCACACATCAATCAGGTAACTGCTGCAGCGTACGGGCGCCTGGCAAACCTAAGGATAGCGTTCCGATACCTCACAAATGAATCATTCAAGACTCTGTACACCATTTACGTCAGACCCATATTGTAGTATGCAGCACCAGTTTGGAATCCACCCCTGGTCAAGCACGTCAAGAAATTGGAGAAAGTGCAAAGGTTTCCAGCAAGACTAGTCGCAGAGCTACGGAGATTGTCCTACTAAGAAAGGTTAAGGGAAATTGGCCTGACGACACTGGAGGACAGGAAGGTCAGGGGAGACATGATAACGACATATAAAATACTGCATAGAATAGACAATGTGGACAAAGACAGGATGTTCCAGAGATGGGAAACAGAAACAAGGTATCACAATTGGAAGTTGAAATCTCAGATTAGTCAAAGGGATGTTTGGAAGAATTTCTTCAGTCACAGAGTTGTCAGGCCGTGGAATTGCCTAGAAAGTGACGTAGTCGAGGCGGGAACCATATATAGTTTTAAGACGAGGTTTGATAAAGCTCATGGAGCAGGGAGAGAGAGGACCCAGTAGCAATTAGTTAAGAGGCGAAGCCAGGAGCTATGACTCGACCCCTCTAACCACAAATAGGTGGGTACAAATAGGTGAGTACACACACACACACACACACACATACACACACACACATACACACACACACACACACACACACACACACACACATACACACACACACACACACACACACACACACACACACACACACACACACACACACACATACACACACACACACACACACACACACACATACACACACACACACATACACACACACATACACACACACACACACACACACACACACACACACACACACACATACACACACACACACACACACACACACACACACACACACACACACACACACACACACACATACACACACACACACACATATACACACACACACATACACACACACACACACACACACACACACACACACACACACACACACACACACACACACACACACACACACACACACACACACACACACACACACACACACACACACACACACACATACACACACACATACACACACACACACACACACACACACACACACACACACACACACACACATACACACACACATACACACACACACACACACACACACACACACACACACACACACACACACACATACACACACACACACACACACACACACACACACACACACACACACACACACACAAGCGTTACCATAAAACACCAGTTTTTATTCCCACGTCAAGGGACTGTACTTAAGCTGCGCCTCTTTCTTCTTCTTCCCATCTCTCTCATCCCCTCCCTATCTTTCATATTCATTGCCTGTCCTTCTAATCACTCCCATGCTTCCTGCTCCTTTTCTTCTTCCTTCTTATCCGCCCCATCTTTTCCATTCCTCCCCATCATTCTCGTCCCCTTTCCTATTCGTCCTCTCTCCTCCCCTCCCCTTCCATTCCTCTCCTTTTCTCCATTACCTCCTATTCTCCCCATCCCTCTTTCAGGCAGACAGACAGTCACCCACACACAGTCAGAAGGTAATTATAACTTTACACTCAGTTGACACCTGGAATAAGTACAAGAAGAGAGTTGAGAGCTGAGGGACTTTTCTGAGGTGAGGAGAGAGAGAGAGAGAGAGAGAGAGAGAGAGAGAGAGAGAGAGAGAGAGAGAGAGAGAGAGAGAGAGAGAGAGAGAGAGAGAGAGAGAGAGAGAGAGAGAGAGAGAGAGAGAGAGAGAGAGAGAGAGAGAGAGAGAGAGAGAGAGAGAGAGATTTTTGAGGGAGTCTTGGCCCGAGGCAGCAAAAACGTTGATCGTGAACGATAAGATTATCACATTTTTTTAATAAATCGCTGGATTGTTAATGAAGTAGATTGCAAGAGTCGGAAGATATGGGTCAGCTGGTGGATATAACCTGTTATCAAGACTGAGACTGAGCACTATCTGTCAAGCGTAAGGGACTGACCACCTTCTATCAAGAATAAGGGACTGACCACCTTCTATCAAGAATAAAGGACTGACGACCTTAATAAAAAACTCTACAATGGCCAGTTAACAAGTTAAATAATTGAACCAGCCATGATTAAATCCACAACCAAATGTAATTTCTTCCAAGGAGACTGGCGGCAACAGACATCTACCAAATATTCACTGCAACCTTAAATCCTGGTATCCAGCCTCATAGAAGTACACTAAGTGTTCTTGAAAAACTTTCCACTCCGGTGAACACTACGATCAGCCATTATTAACAAAAAATTCCCGTTCACTTGACTACGACACCTGACTCATATATATATATATATATATATATATATATATATATATATATATATATATATATATATATATATATATATATATATATATATATATATGCAATAAGATCACAGTAAACAGGTGATTTCAGAATATGCAAAACAACCACTCTGAAAGAATAAGAGAAATTCCAAGCGCTTTCGTGACTACTCACATTATTAGTTCCTTGATAATGTGAGTAGTCACGAAAGTGCTTGGAATTTCTCTGTTCTTTCAGAGTGGTTGTTTTGCATATTATATATATATATATATATATATATATATATATATATATATATATATATATATATATATATATATATATATATATATATATATATATATATATATATATATATATATATATATATATATATATATATATATATTTATATTTATATATACCGACCGTCTCCCACCAAGGCAGGGTGACCCGAAAAAGAAAAACTTTCACCATCATTCCCTCCATCACCGTCTTGCCAAAGGCTTGCTTACACTACAGTTATAAAACTGCAACATTAACACCCCTCCTTGAGAGTGCAGATACCGTACTTTCCATCTCCAGGACTCAAGTCCGGCCTGCCGGTTTCCCTGAATCCTTTCAAGAATATTACCCTGCTCACACTCCAACAGCACGTCAAGTCCTAAAAACCATTTGTCTCCATTCGCTCCTAACACGCTCACGCATGTTTGCTGGAAGTACAAGCCCCTCGCCCACAAAACCTCCTTTCCTAGACCGACCCCTACCTCGCCTTACCTCCACTACACATTTATACACTCTCGAAGTCATTCTATTTCGTTCCATTCTCTCTACATGTCCGAACCGCCTCAACAACCCCTCCTCAGCACTCTCCATAAAACTTTTGGTAATTCCGCACCTTCTCTTAATTTCCAAATTAGGAATCTTCTGCATTGTATTCACACACACACATACACACACACACACACACACACACACACACACACACACACACATATACACACATACACACACACACACACACATACACACACACACACACACACACACACACACACACACACACACACACACACACACACACACACACACACACACACACACACACACACACACACACATATGCACACACACACACACATACACAAGCACATATACACTTGACACAAACACGTACCCCTCCCTCCCCTAACCACGTATCCCCCTTCCCTAACCACCTCACCTTAGCCACCTACCCCTCCCCCAAACCATCTAACCCCTCCCCATACCATCTAACCCCCTCCCCCAACTACCTCCCCCTCCAATAACCACCCTCCCCCTCCCCTATAACCATCCATCCCCTCTCTCTCTCAAGCATGTACTCCCCCCTCCCCTAACCACCTCTCCCCCTTCCCTAACCACCTCACCCTAGCAACCTACCCCTCCCCCATACCATCTAACCCCTCCCCCAAACCATCTAACCCACCTCCCCCAACTACCTTTCCCCATCCAATAACCATCGTCCCCCTCCCCATAACCATCCATCCCCTCTCCCCAAACCATCTATTCCCCTCCCCCCAACCACCCCTCCCCCTTCCTTCTGTGGAGCAATGGGGGAACCTAGAACTAGGGTGAGAACAAGGGGCTCAAAGGACGAATCTGGGGGAGAGGACTGGGAAGCAGAGCTCAAAAAAAGGGAGGAAGACTGGGGAAGGAGACTAGAGGAGCTGGCAAGGAAGATGGAAGAGAGGTTAAAAGCAGAATGCAGAAGGTGGAAGCAACATGCCACAACAGCAGAAAACAAGATAAAGAGATTAGAAGAGGAGCTGAGACATCTGAAACAGCATAGAGACAAAGATATTACAGAAGTAGCATCAGCAATGGCTACATCAGACACAGACAACGGGTCTGAAGGGAGCATGGAAACTAAACTGTATGCAGAGGTCCTGTCAAACCCACATGGGGCTAAAACAAAGACAGGGAGCACACTAGGACAAAATGTGAGGTTGGAAGACATTGAAGGAACTAGGACATGTGCAGGGACCTTACTAGACACCTGTGGGGACCAGGAACAGGTGAGCAGGAAGGAGAAACCAAGGAGGATAGGGGCCATAGCTAGGGAAGGGACTGAAGGAAGGAACATTCCACGGGAAGGAATTAAAACACAGAGGATGCAATGGGAGTCACAGTGGGAGGGGGAAAGGGAGAGATCAGTGTCTATGGGCTAGACGAAGCTAAAGGGGAAACTTATGAGGAAAGAAAGCAGGTGGAGAAAAAAGCGATTGAAGATATCATGAAGGTGATAGGCGAGGGGGAAATGATCCAGGTGGCAAATTTTCGGAGAATCGGGTGCTTCACAGAGAAAAGGAATCGGCCTCTCAAAGTAATTTTCAAGGCAGAATCAACCCAAACCATGATCCTGCAGGAGAAAGCACGGTTGAGAGGCAGGCAGGAGTTCATGAGTGTGTACCTCGATCGAGACAGAACACAGGAGGAAAGGAGGACGATGAAAGAGAGAGTTCAGAAACGAAAGGAGAAATGGGAGGAAATGAAAAAGAAGAGCAGAATAACCAAGGAACAAGTGGAAGGACAAGCACACCTTCCAGAAACACCTGCAGAAGGACCCCAGCCACGACACCCCCAAGGCAACTGAACAATCCAAACCAACCATCACACACCGATCCCTCTGTTCCCACCCCCTGCACCACAGTTACAGTATTAGAACAGAAGTTGAAGGTTTGGTACACAAATGCAGATGGATTAACGAATAAACATGAGGAATGGCAAGAAAGAATCAATGAGAAGTCCTCAGACATCATAGCAGTTACAGATCAAAACTCACAGGGACAATAACAGATGCAATCTTCCCACCAGGATACCAGATCATGAGGAAAGATAGAAGGGGCAGAGGGGGAGGTGGGGTTGCTCTGCTAGTAAAAAACAGATGGAAATTCGAGAAAAAGGAAGGCATAGATGAGATGGGAGAAAGAGACTATATAGTAGGTACACTTCAGTCTGGGGAACACAAGGTGGTCATTGCAGTGATGTATAATCCACCACAGAACTGCAGGAGGCCAAGAGAGGAATATGAAGAGAGCAACAGAGCAATGGTAGACACACTTTCTGAGGTGGCAAGAAGAGCTCACTCCAGCAGAGCAAAGTTGCTGGTTATGGGGGATTTCAACCACAGGGAGATTTACTGGGAAAACCTGGAGCCACATGGGGG
>NC_091304.1:6695023-6755023 GCF_038502225.1 Cherax quadricarinatus | reverse complement strand
GAGAGGGATGACTCAGTCATGTACTGTACACAGAGGGATGACTCAGTCATGTACTGTACACAGAGGGATGACTCAGTCATGTACTGTACACTGAGAGAGAGGGATGACTCAGTCATGTACTGTACACAGAGGGATGACTCAGTCATGTACTGTACACTGAGAGAGAGGGATGACTCAGTCATGTACTGTACACAGAGGGATGACTCAGTCATGTACTGTACACTGAGAGAGAGGGATGACTCAGTCATGTACTGTACACAGAGGGATGACTCAGTCATGTACTGTACACAGAGGGATGACTCAGTCATGTACTGTACACAGAGGGATGACTCAGTCATGTACTGTACACTGAGAGAGAGGGATGACTCAGTCATGTACTGTACACAGAGGGATGACTCAGTCATGTACTGTACACTGAGAGAGAGGGATGACTCAGTCATGTACTGTACACAGAGGGATGACTCAGTCATGTACTGTTCACAGAGGGATGACTCAGTCATGTACTGTACACTGAGGGATGACTCAGTCATGTACTGTACACTGAGGGATGACTCAGTCATGTACTGTACACTGAGGGATGACTCAGTCATGTACTGTACACAGAGGGATGACTCAGTCATGTACTGTACACTGAGGGATGACTCAGTCATGTACTGTACACTGAGGGATGACTCAGTCATGTACTGTTCACAGAGGGATGACTCAGTCATGTACTGTACACAGAGGGATGACTCAGTCATGTACTGTTCACAGAGGGATGACTCAGTCATGTACTGTACACAGAGGGATGACTCAGTCATGTACTGTACACTGAGAGAGAGGGATGACTCAGTCATGTACTGTACACAGAGGGATGACTCAGTCATGTACTGTACACAGAGGGATGACTCAGTCATGTACTGTACACTGAGAGAGAGGGATGACTCAGTCATGTACTGTACACAGAGGGATGACTCAGTCATGTACTGTACACTGAGAGAGAGGGATGACTCAGTCATGTACTGTACACAGAGGGATGACTCAGTCATGTACTGTACACTGAGAGAGAGGGATGACTCAGTCATGTACTGTACACAGAGGGATGACTCAGTCATGTACTGTACACAGAGGGATGACTCAGTCATGTACTGTACACAGAGGGATGACTCAGTCATGTACTGTACACTGAGAGAGAGGGATGACTCAGTCATGTACTGTACACAGAGGGATGACTCAGTCATGTACTGTACACTGAGAGAGAGGGATGACTCAGTCATGTACTGTACACAGAGGGATGACTCAGTCATGTACTGTTCACAGAGGGATGACTCAGTCATGTACTGTACACTGAGGGATGACTCAGTCATGTACTGTACACTGAGGGATGACTCAGTCATGTACTGTACACTGAGGGATGACTCAGTCATGTACTGTACACTGAGGGATGACTCAGTCATGTACTGTACACAGAGGGATGACTCAGTCATGTACTGTACACAGAGGGATGACTCAGTCATGTACTGTACACTGAGGGATGACTCAGTCATGTACTGTACACTGAGGGATGACTCAGTCATGTACTGTACACTGAGGGATGACTCAGTCATGTACTGTACACAGAGGGATGACTCAGTCATGTACTGTACACTGAGGGATGACTCAGTCATGTACTGTACACTGAGGGATGACTCAGTCATGTACTGTTCACAGAGGGATGACTCAGTCATGTACTGTACACAGAGGGATGACTCAGTCATGTACTGTTCACAGAGGGATGACTCAGTCATGTACTGTACACAGAGGGATGACTCAGTCATGTACTGTTCACAGAGGGATGACTCAGTCATGTACTGTACACTGAGGGATGACTCAGTCATGTACTGTACACTGAGAGAGAGGGATGACTCAGTCATGTACTGTACACAGAGGGATGACTCAGTCATGTACTGTACACTGAGAGAGAGGGATGACTCAGTCATGTACTGTACATAGAGGGATGACTCAGTCATGTACTGTACACTGAGAGAGAGGGATGACTCAGTCATGTACTGTACACAGAGGGATGACTCAGTCATGTACTGTACACAGAGGGATGACTCAGTCATGTACTGTACACTGAGAGAGAGGGATGACTCAGTCATGTACTGTACACAGAGGGATGATTCAGTCATGCACTGTACACAGAGGGATGACTCAGTCATGTACTGTACAGAGGGATGGCTCAGTCATGTACTGTACACAGAGGGATGACTCAGTCATGTACTGTACACAGAGGGATGACTCAATCGTGTACTGTACACTGAGAGAGAGGGATGACTCAGGTGCTGTACACTGAGAGAGAGGGATAACTCCGGTACTGTACACAGAGAGAGAGAGTGATAACTCAGGTACTGTACACTGAGAGAGAGGGATAACTCAGGTACTGTACACTGAGAGAGAAGGATAACTCAGGTACTGTACACTGAGAGAGAGGGATAACTCAGGTACTGTACACAGAGAGAGGGATAACTCAGGTACTGTACACTGAGAGAGAGGGATAACTCAGGTACTGTACGCTGAGAGAGAGGGATAATTCAGGTACTGTACACTGAGAGAGACGGATAACTCAGGTATTGTACACTGAGAGAGAGGGATGACTCAGGTATTCTACATTGAGAGAGAGGGATAACTCAGGTATTGTACACTGAGAGAGAGGGATGACTCAGGTACTGTACACTGAGAGAGAGGGATGACTCAGGTACTGTACCCTGAGAGAGAGAGATGACTCAGGTACTGTACCCTGAGAGAGAGGGATAACTCAGGTACTGTACATTGAGAGAGGGATGACTCAAGTACTGTACAAAGAGAGGGATGACTCAGGTACTGTACACAGACAGGGATGACTCAGGTACTGTACAAAGAGAGGGATGACTCAGGTACTGTACAAAGAGAGGGATGACTCAGGTACTGTACACAGAGAGGGATGACTCAGGTACTGTACAAAGAAAGGGATGACTCAGGAACTGTACAAAGAGAGGGATGACTCAGGTACTGTACAAAGAGAGGGATGACTCAGGTACTGTACACAGAGAGGGATGACTCAGGTACTGTACAAAGAGAGGGATGACTCAGGTACTGTACAAAGAAAGGGATGACTCAGGTACTGTACAAAGAGAGGGATGACTCAGGTACTGTACAAAGAGAGGGATGACTCAGGTACTGTACACAGACAGGGATGACTCAGGTACTGTTCAAAGAGAGGGATGACTCAGGTACTGTACAAAGAGAGGGATGACTCAGGTACTGTACACAGAGAGGGATGACTCAGGTACTGTACAAAGAAAGGGATGACTCAGGTACTGTACAAAGAGAGGGATGACTCAGGTACTGTACAAAGAGAGGGTGACGCAGGTACTGTACAATGAGAGGGATGACTCACATACTGTACAAAGAGAGGGATGACTCAGGTACTGTACACAGAGAGGGATGACTCACATACTGTACAAAGAGAGGAATCACTCAGGTACTGTACAAAGAGAGGGATGACTCAAATACTGTACAAAGAGAGGGATCACTCAGGTACTGTACAAAGAGAAGGATGACTCAGGTACTGTACAAAGAGAGGGATGACTCAGGTACTGTACAAAGAGAGGGATGACTCAGGTACTGTACAAAGAGAGGGATGACTCAGGTACTGTACAAAGAGAGGGATGACTCAGGTACTGTACAAAGAGAGGGATGACTCAGGTACTGTACAAAGAGAGGGATGACTCAGATACTGGACAAAGAGAGGGATGACTCAGGTACTGTACACTTAGAATTGATCATCTATCGAGATTTATCCACTTCAAATTGACTTTGATTCCTATAACAAAACCTGTTATTACTTGCAATGTTTGGTTAATTACTGTGATAATGACTCTTGTTGTCCATTGGTATAAGAAACATATTGCTTTGCAGCTAGTGACGCTCAGGTGTGGTCATATATATATATATATATATATATATATATATATATATATATATATATATATATATATATATATATATATATATATATATATATATATATATATATATATATATATATATATATATACATATATATATATATATATATATATATATATATATATATATATATATATATATATTATATATATATATATATTTATATATACAGAGAGAGAGAGAGAGAGAGAGAGAGGACAGCGTGAAGCAAGCTTTTGTGCCACAAGACGGGCAGAAAGCAGCAACTTCACTCTGGCTGTACCCTTCTCCAGAACATCACTCCATCTGAGATCAAAAATACCCAGGATGACTCGAGTATGGAACACATTCGTACAGCATAATGATGTCAACGAGATAAAGTCAGTTGATCAAATGAAAATGCTGGCCCACAGATGGCTCCAACTTCATCCTGTTCCCTACTTGTATGTCTCATAACAATAAAAATGCTTTCAAATGAGCTGATGTAGGTAACAGCTCTTAGCTTGCCAATAAAGTTAGGAATCCTTAACCTGTAAATAACTTGTCAATAAAGCTAAGGATCCTTAACCTTGTCAAACCCTGTGTAAAAAAAAAAGAGTGAGAGAAAGGGGGGAGAAGATTATAAGAATAATTAAGAAAGGAAATGAAGACGAAGAGGAGAGGGGAAAATGGAAGTAGGTTGAAATGAACTGGTAGAAGAAGTTGAAGAGGCATGTGTAGAGAGGGATTAAGAGGTAGAAAGGGAGGACGGGATAGAGTTTGAGAAAGGTAGAAAGTGGTCGAAAGGGAGAACGAGAAAAATTGGATCGAAAGCAAGAAAGAAAGTGGTAGAAAGGGAGAAAAGAGATGGAGAGAGAGAAAATTCACGAATCATATCTTTTTAAAAAAGGGGGGGGGAATTTTTTTTCACCCTCTTTCCACACTCTTCACCCCTCTTTCCCTCCCCTCTCATTCTTCTCTCCCCTCTCCTCTAATCCCTCTCCCATCCTTCTCATCCATCCTTCCCCCAGCCCTCTCACTCCCTTCTCCCATCCACACTCGTCCTTTCACCTCCCCTCTCATCCACCCATTTCTCTCCATCCCTCATCCCTCCTACTCACTCCCCTCCCTCCTACCCTCCCTTCTTCCCTCCCTCATATCTCTCACGTCTCCTTTCTAAATGAGTTTCCTTTCTATTTCCTCACTTTCAGTTCCTTCTCTTTCAAAAATTTCTCTCTCTTTCTCTCTCTATTTCTCTCTCTCTCTCTCTCTCTCTCTCTCTCTCTCTCTCTCTCTCTCTCTCTCTCTCTCTCTCTCTCTCTCTCTCTCTCTCTCTCTCTCTCTCTCTCTCTCTTTATCTGTTTCTATCTGGAAAATTAATTTACGTGGAACTGAGGGGAGAGGGCAGGTACAGGAGGTAAAGGAGGGGAATGAGGAGGCAGTTGATAGAGGGGAGAGAGAGAAGGTAGAAAGAGTACAAGAGGACGAGGGAGAGAAAGAGAAGGGGAGAGAGAGAGGGGGGAATTAAAGTAGGACTGAGAGGAAGAGAAGATGAGTAAGAAGAAGGTAGAGAGAGGATAAGGGAGTATGGGAGGAGGGAGATGGGGGAGGTAAGAAAGACTCTTCGGTAGACAGAAGGAGAATAAGAGAGAGAGAGAGAGCAGAAGGAAGAATGAGAGAGGAGAGAGAGAGAGAGAGAGAGAGAGAGAGAGAGAGAGAGAGAGAGAGAGAGAGAGAGAGAGAGAGAGAGAGAGAGAGAGAGAGAGAGAGAGAGAGAGAGAGAGAGAGAGAGAGAGAGAGAGAGAAGCAGCCTCTCTTATTTAATGTTATCTCTCTCCCTAATAGATGATACCAGAGTCTCTTGCCGGTTATCTTGATACTGCTATCTCGCTGCAGAGAGAGAGAGAGAGAGAGAGAGAGAGAGAGAGACCACTTAGCCATCAGCAGGTAGCAAGTAACTACAAGCCACTTAAACACAAACACAACACCAGCTGAACATACCCAAGTGCACTAACTTGACCAAATTAACTTGAATAAAAGTTGGCCCTTACTTGTGTCTAGACTTTTATATTCCAGCACTCCCTGGGTGCTACACAAGTCTTCTTACCACACCAAGGGATACTCACAGCAAGCAGGGATACTCACAGGACGTAGGGATACTCATAAGAAGCAGGGATACAAGACACAGGGATGCTCACAGGACGCAAGAATACTCACAATATGTAAGGATACAAGACGCAGAGATACTCACATTACACTAGGATACTCACAAGACGCACGGATACTCACAGCACACAGGGATACTCACAGGACGTAGGGATACTCATAAGAAGCAGGGATACAAGACACAGGGATGCTCACAGGACGCAAGAATACTCACAATATGTAAGGATACAAGACGCAGAGATACTCACATTACACTAGGATACTCACAAGACGTAGGGATACTCACAAGACTCAGGGACACTCACAGGACACAAGGATGCTCACAACACACAGGAGTACTCACAGGATGCAGGGATACTTACAGGACGCAGAGATACTCACAGGACACAAGGATACTCATAGGACACAAGGATGCTCACAACACACAAGGGCACTCACAGGACGTAGGGATACTCACAGGACGCAGAGATACTCACAAGACGTAGGGATACTCACAGGACGCAGGGAGGCACACAACACGTAGGGATACTCACAGGCCAAGCCCATGATGACACTCTTCAGGTCACTTGTTCTACCTTGGCTGGAGTATTGCTGCACACTAACAGCACCTTTCAAGGCACGTGAAATTGCTGACCTAGAAAATGTACAGAGAACCTTCACGGCGCGCATAACGGAAATAAAACACCTCAATTACTGGGAGCGCAGGGGTTCTAAAACTGTATTCCCTGGAATGCAGGCAGGAGAGATACATGATTATATACACCTGGAAAATCCTAGAGGGACTAGTACCGAACTTGCACACGAAAATCACTCACTACGAAAGCAAAAGACTTGGCAAACGATGCAACATCCCCCCAATGAAAAGCAGGGGTGTCACTAGCACGTTAAGAGACCATACAATAAGTGTCAGGGGCCCGAGACTGTTCAACTGCCTCCCAGCATACATATGGGGGATTACCAACAGACCCCTGGCAGTCTTCAAGCTGGCACTGGACAAGCACCTAAAGTCGGTTCCTGACCAGCCGGGCTGTGGCTCGTACGTTGGTTTGCGTGCAGCCAGCAGCAACAGCCTGGTTGATCAGGCTCTGATCCACCAGGAGGCCGGGTCACAGACCGGGCCGCGGGGGCGTTGACCCTCGGAACTCTCTCCAGGTAAACTCCAGGATGCAGGGATACTCACAGCACGCAGGGATACTCACAAGACGTAGGGATACTCATAAGACGTAGAGATACAAGACACAGGGATACTCACAGGACGCAAGGATATTAACAAGACGCAGGGATGCTCACAGGATGCAGGGATGCTCACAGGATGCAGGGATGCTCACAGCAAGCAGGGATACTCAAAAAACGTAGGGATACTCACAGGACGTAGGGATAAAAGACGCAGGGATACTCACAGGACGCACAGATACTCACAAGACGTAGGAATAGAAGACACAGGGATACTCACTGGACGCAGGGATACTCACAAGACGTAGGGATACAAGACGAAGGGATACTCACAGGTCACAAGGATACTCACAAGACGCAGGGATACTTACAGGACGTAAGGACACTCACAGGACACAAGGATACTCACAGAACACAAGGATACTCACAAGACGCAGGGATACGAGGCAGCTGAGTGCCACGATGAGTGAGGCAGCTGAGTGCCACGAAGAGCGAGGCAGCTGAGTGCCATGATGAGCGAGGCAGCTGAGTGCCACGATGACCGAGGCAGCTGAGGGCCACGATGAGCGAGGCAGCTGAGTGCCACGATGAGCGAGGCAGCTGAGTGCAACGAAGAGCGAGGCAGCTGAGTGCCATGATGAGCGAGGCAGCTGAGTGCCATGATGAGCGAGGCAGCTGAGGGCCACGATGAGCGAGGCAGCTGAGTGCCATGATGAGCGAGGCAGCTGAGTGCCATGATGAGCGAGGCAGCTGAGGGCTACGATGAGCAGGCGCGAGTGCCACGATGAGCGAGGCGGCTGAGTGCCACGATGAGCGAAGGCAGCTGAGTGCCACGATGAGCGAGGCGGCTAAGTGCCACGATGAGCGGCAGCTGAGTGCCACGAAGAGCGAGGCAGCTGAGGGCCACGATGAGCGAGGCAGCTGGGTACCACGATGAGCGAGGCAGCTGAGTACCATGATGAGCGAGGCAGCTGAGTGCCACGATGAGCGAGGCAGTTGAGTGCCATGATGGGCAGAGGCAGGCTGGAGTGCCACGATGAGCGAGGCAGCTGAGGTGCCACGATGGGAGCAGGCAGCTGAGTGCCATTATGAGCGAGGCAGCTGAGGGCCACGATGAGCGAGGCAGCTGAGTGCCACGATGAGCGAGGCAGCTGAGTGCCACGATGAGCGAGGCAGTTGAGTGCCATGATGAGCGAGGCAACTGAGTGCCACGATGAGCGAGGCAGCTAAGTGCCACGATGAGCGAGGCAGCTGAGTGCCACGAAGAGCGAGGCAGCTGGGTACCACGATGAGCGAGGCAGCTGAGTGCCATGATGAGCGAGGCAGCTGAGTGCCACGATGAGCGAGGCAGTTGAGTGCCATGATGAGCGAGGCAGCTGAGTGCCACGATGAGCGAGGCAGCTGAGTGCCACGATGAGCGAGGCAGCTGAGTGCCATTATGAGCGAGGCAGCTAAGGGCCACGATGAGCGAGGCAGCTGAGTGCCACAATGAGCGAGGCAGCTGAGTGCCATGATGAGCGAGGCTGCTGAGTGCCACGATGAGCGAGGCAGCTGAGTGCCATGATGAGCGAGGCAGCTGAGTGCCACGATGAGCGAGGCAGCTGAGTGCCACGATGAGCGAGGCAGCTGAGTGCCATGATGAGCGAGGCAGCTGAGTGCCACGATGAGCGAGGCAGCTGAGTGCCACGATGAGCGAGGCAGCTGAGTGCCACGATGAGCGAGGCAGCTGAGTGCCACGATGAGCGAGGCTGAGTGCCACGATGAGCGAGGCAGCTGAGTGCCACGATGAGCGAGGCAGCTGAGTGCCACGATGAGCGAGGCAGCTGAGTGCCACGATGAGCGAGGCAGCTGAGTGCCACGATGAGCGAGGCAGCTGAGTGCCACGATGAGCGAGGCAGCTGAGGGCCACGATGAGCGAGGCAGCTGGGTACCACGATGAGCGAGGCAGCTGAGTACCATGATGAGCGAGGCAGCTGAGTGCCACGATGAGCGAGGCAGCTGAGTGCCATGATGAGCGAGGCAGCTGAGGGCCACGATGAGCGAGGCAGCTGAGTGCCACGATGAGCGAGGCAGCTGAGTGCCACGATGAGCGAGGCAGCTGAGTGCCATCATGAGCGAGGCAGCTGAGTGCCACGATGAGCGAGGCAGCTGAGTGCCACGATGAGCGAGGCAGCTGAGTGCCACGATGAGCGAGGCAGCTGAGTGCCACGATGAACGAGGCAGCTGAGTGCCACGATGATGCCTCGCAACTTTTACTCTTGTGCTGCTGGTAAATTTCCCATTGCAGTAAAATAAATAAATAAAACAATAATTGACAAAGCTGGAATCGCTGACGTAACTTGAGAATGAATCATCCGATCGGCTTCAAATTTTTATCATTAGTGTGTTTTCTTTTTTTCTGAGCACGGGGCTCAAACTGTCATTGGCAGCGGGGGCTTTGACCCCCGCTGCCAATGTTCTATGTTGCCAAGTTCTATGTTGTGTCAAGTTCTATTTTTTTTTTTGGGGGGGGGGGAGGGGGGATTTGAGCCTGATTTAGAATTTGAACCTGATTTAAGCCGGTCACCGGAATCAACTCCTCTAGGGTGAATTAAGAGACTACATCCGGCTTTCATTATCCTCGTGAGATGCTGTAATTTGGTATACTGTCTCCCATAGTTATCCTGCACTTGCAGTCTCTCTCTCTCTCTCACTCTTCCATATATGCTTCACTCCATCTCTATCTCTCTCTCTCTCTCTCTCTCTCTCTCTCTCTCTCTCTCTCTCTCTCTCTCTCTCTCTCTCTCTCTCTCTCTCTCTCTCTCTCTCTCTCTCTCTCTCTCTCTCTCTCTCTCTCTCTCTCTCTCTCTCTCTCTCTCTCTCTCTCTCTCTCTCTCTCTCTCTCTCTCTCTCTCTCTCTCTCTCTTTACTGCATCTCGTGCAAATGTCACTTTAGAGAACCGTATCGAACAAACACAGTTTCGTAATCCGATTCGTCATGGAAGACTCAAGGCTCTTGTTAAAGGATTAAAGTCTACTAAAAGCCCGAGAGAGATTATAAACTCGCAGACAGGAGGGACTGACCAGCGTTTGTTTACTTAGAGACAACATTTTTCGAAAAGAGTTTGAGACGGGATCAGGCAGCGTCCTCCTGAAAAGTGTTCAATACTTCAGATAGGATCAGATTAAGACATAAAAGGAATCGGATACCAAGATCAGGAGGAGGGAGAGAAGAGCATCATATAATAATGTAAATAAAGTCTAACTTTTGAACATAGGAAAGGGAGATCAATGCTTTGAATGGGATCAGAACAGGGAATAAAGAAATCCGATATTCAGGGAAGGAATTGGATTAAGTGTTAAAAAATATAAAAAATATAAAAAATATATGGGGGAGAGTAAAACAGAACTGATAAGGTTGAAACCATTAATGAAATTTGTGTGTAAAAACGTGAATGGTCATCGTGGTGCTTTGAAAATAAATAATTAAATATCCTGTGAGTGTGTGTGTGTGTGTGTGTGTGTGTGTGTGTGTGTGTGTGTGTGTGTGTGTGTGTGTGTGAGTGTGTGTTTGTGTGTGTGTGTACAGAGCACCGAAAAAGATAGAAACGTCTTAATGTGTAATATAACTATAGCAGAGAGCAGCAATATTCCAACCCACCCGAAGAAGCCACTCGTGGAGAGGAGAAGCCACTCGTGGAGAGGGGACGCCACTTGTGGCGAGAAGAAACCACTTGTGGCGAGGAGAAGCCACACGTGATGCGGTGAAGCCATTCGTGGCGAGAGAAGCCAGTTGTGGCTAGGTGAAACCACTTGTGGCGAAGAGAAACCATTCGTGACGAGGTGAAGCCACTTGTGGCGAGGAGAAAACACTTGTGGCGAGGAGAAGCTACTTGTTGCGAGAAACCACTTGTGGCGAAACGTTTACTCTACAAGTGTCTTGAATTGTGCGCATGTGTGACCTCACAATGATAGCAGATATGTGACCTCACAATAATAGCAGAGATGTGACCTCACAATGATAGCAGAGATGTGACCTGACAATAATAGCAGAGATGTGACCTCACAATAATAGCAGAAATGTGACCTCACAATGTTCGCAGATATGTAACCTCACAATGATAGCAGAGATGTGACCTCACCATGATAGCAAAGATGTGACCTCACCATGCTAGCAGAGATGTGACCTCACAATGATAGCAGATATGTGACCTCACAATGATAGAGATGTGACCTCACAATGATAGCAGAGATGTGACCTCACAATGATAGCAGAGATGTGACCTCACAATGATAGCAGAGATGTGACCCCACAATGATAGCAGAGATGTGACCTCACAATGATAGCAGAGATGTGACCTCACAATGATAGCAGAGATATGACCCCGCAATGATAGCAAAGATGAGACCTCACAATGATAGCAGAGATGTGACCTCACAATGATAGCAGAGATGTGACCCCGCAATGATAACAGAGATGTGACCTCACAATGATAGCAGAGATGTGACCTCACAATGATAGAGATGTGACTCCACAATGTGAGCAAAGACTAGGACATATTAAGAAAAACGTTTCGCCCCTAGGTCCTTGATCGTGGCCCCATGACCAAAACGTCTTCTCTAATAAATCCAGGTGTCTGCACATGTGTGTTTTCCAACCACTTAACTTTTCAGTCAATTTAAGAGTGAAATGCTCCAGAAGATTTGTCAAGCCGTTACAATGGGTTGACAAAGTTCTTGGTGAGCGAAACGTTGCCACAATAAAATGCCGCACTTGTGGCCTTTTTACCTAACATATCGTCGGTAATACCACCAATATTATTACCGAGGTAAATTTGTTTGTCAAAATAGCTTTAAATACTCGCATTTTTTTTATGGCTGGAGTTCACTCAACTCTGGATTTTTGTAGTTAAGTTGTGATCAGTATTATTTTTTATATATAAGACTCACTTCTATATTATTTCTGAAGGGGAGTAAGACACATGTGCAACACCTGGCTATCTGTATTATGAAGGCGTCTCTCCAATCAGTTTCTTTATCCAGTCAATACAGAGGTTATTTGAAGGTGTTAAAGCTGGTGACAGTAGGAGATAAGGTAATCAGTCCCTCATCTTAGATGCTTATGCCATTTTTGTCCTGGTCAACACTTTCAGCTAGGCTGAGGGACTGATTACCTCGTGTTCTACTGTCTCCAGTTTAAATACCTTCAAATAACCTCTGTGTCGAACTGATGAAGAATCTGGTTGGCGATACGTCTTCTATAATTTAAAAATTCCCAGGTGTTGTACCTGTGTCTTATTCATCATCATGTCCCGTAGCTCGATTGCTAGATTACTCAGCTCACACACTGAGGTCCGTGGTTCGATCCACGGTACGAATGGAAACATTAGGACCTATTTCCATAAGACACCTACTGTCCATATTCACCTAGCAGCCAAATAGATACCTGGATGTTAGTCGACTGGTGTGGATCGCATCCTGGGGACAAAACTGACCTAATTTGCCCGAAATGTTCTGCTTAACAAGGGACTTTCTATATAATAAGATGTCAGCTAGGCCTATATACACTGTGCATGTACTTGCAGAAATAAAGTAAAAAAGATTACTGCTACCAACTATTATATTTCTTTCAACAATTGATTTGCTTGTCAAAATTTTCTCAGGTGTACCCAGTCACTGGAGGTGATTAAAATCTCTCAGGAGAATAAACAGATTATTAAACTCCTGCCCCAGTGTTTATACTTTACGTTGCTGTTATCTTAGTACAATATTTTTTTTCAGTTTGTCCAAGGTAAAATTTACTACATTTCATACACGGAATTTTCGGGGAATTTCTTAATCACATATATTTATGACATTAAAATGATTTTTTAAATACAACATTGTTTTTGAAATTCTTAAGTAGAGAAGAAATTTCAGTGAAGTTTACAATAAATGGCAACACCAACATATTCTTGGTTAAGTGAGGTTCGAACCCATGGCAAGCGGGTCCTAAAATTCACAGGCCAGTGCGTTAACCAATGGCTCAGTTGGCTCCAACACGATTCATCCAGTTAGACATTTTAAGAAAATGTAAAACTTTGCCAATAACTTAGTTTTGGATAATTTAGACAATAAGCAAATTCGAGTATTTGCATTATTTCCTCGACAATGATGAACTCTGAGCTACAACCACACACAACTCTGAGCCACAACCACACACAACTCTGAGCCACAACCACACACAACTCTGAGCCACAACCACACACAACTCTGAGCCACAACCACACACAACTCTGAGCCACAACCACACACAACTCTGAGCCACAACCACACACAACTCTGAGCCACAACCACACACAACTCACAGCCACACACACAACTCTGAGCCACAACCACACACAACTCTGAGCACCACACACACAACTCTGAGCCACAACCACACACAACTCTGAGCCACAACACACAAAACTCTGAGCCACAACCACACACAACTCTGAGCCACAACCACACACAACTCTGAGCACCACACACAACTCTGAGCCACACACACAACTGAGCCACAAGCCACACAACTCTGAGCACCACACACAACTCTGAGCCACAAACACACACAACTCTGAGCCACAACCACACACAACTCTGAGCCACAACCACACACAACTCTGAGCCACAAACACACACAACTCTGAGCCACAACCACACACAACTCTGAGCCACAACCACACACAACTCTGAGCCACAACCACACACAACTCTGAGCCACTACCACACACAACTCTGAGCCACAACCACACAACTCTGAGCCACAACCACACACAACTCTGAGCCACAACCACACTCAACTCTGAGCCACAAACACACACAACTCTGAGCCACAACCACACACAACTCTGAGCCACAACCACACACAATTCTGAGTCACAACCACACACAACTCTGAGCCACAACCACACACAACTCTGAGCCACAGCCACACACAACTCTGAGCCACAACCACACACAACTCTGAGCCACAACCACACACAACTCTGAGTCACAACCACACACAACTCCGAGCCACAAACACACACAACTCTGAGCCACAAACACACACAACTCTGAGCCACAACCACACACAACTCTCAAGAACATGGAGTAGAACATAAGACATTTAACTCCGAGATGAATAATAGTGTACGTAAGAACAAATATCACTTGACATGCTATATACATTGTATATAAATTCTTGACTGCTTAAATAATTAAAACGTCTAAAAAATAGGTGTTGGACATTTTGTTCAAGCTGAGACGTAAACTTTATGGATGGTAACATCCACATATCTGTACCATTGATGTTAATACAATAACTGATTGTACAGGTAAGACACATATGCAACAGTTAGGTATCTTTATTTCGAAACGTTTCGCCTACACAGTAGGCTTCTTCAGTCGAGTACAGAAAAGATAGAAGCAGAAGAGACTTGAAGACGATGTAATCAGTCCATCACCCTTAAAGTTTTGAGGTGGTCAGTCCCTCAGTCTGGAGAAGAGCATTGTTCCATAGTCTGAAACATCGTCTTCAAGTCTCTTCTGCTTCTATCTTTTCTGTACTCGATTGAAGAAGCCTACTGTGTAGGCGAAACATTTCGAAATAAAGATACCTAACTGTTGTATATGTGTCTTACCTAACAATCTGTCGGTATTTTATACCATTTTAATGTTCAACTGATTGTACATGTGAGGTGACATATCTGCTATAAAAGACATCTGCTATTGTATTATTTTTAATATTCCTTGATAATTTGAGTGGTACGATACACCTTGAATATTTCTGATACTATATATATATATATATATATATATATATATATATATATATATATATATATATATATATATATATATATATATATATATATATATATATATATATATATATATATATATATATATATATATATATATATATATATATATATATATATATATATATATATATATAAATATATATATATATATATATATATATATATATATATATATATATATATATATATATATATATATATATATATATATATATATATATATATATGCAATAAGATCACAGTAAACAGGTGATTTTAAAATATGCAAAACAACCACTAGTGAAAGAGTAATGAAATTCCAAGCGTTTTCGTGACTACTCACATTGTCAAGGAACTATGAAGGTAATACATCAAAGGAAGGCAATTAAAGGGCTTAGACTACACCTCACAGTCAACTCCCACAACAAAGAAACACCTGACGCGTGGCAATACCGGACTCATAAGAAAAGAGGAACACTGCAGTAGGTCCGCTGCTCCAACTAGACAGGTCCTCACGACATCCCACTAACAAAATATTCTACTCAAGAAATAAGGTTTATTATTTGTCCAATGCATTATTAAACTCTAACCAAGTTTTATTAATTACAAATGAGTCTAATTTATATAAACCTAAGGAAATATTCATATTATTGTCAAAACTGCTTGTTATGAAACAAGATTCAATTATATTCCTGTCGACCATGGACTTGCTTGATACTACTGTCTCAACTTTTTGAAAATCAATTGGATGGTTAAAATCTCTCACATGAATAAATAGGGCATTGGAATCTTGTCCAGTTCTAATGCTATATTTATGTTGTTTTAATCTAAGTTCGAGATTTTTACCGGTTTGACCGTAATAAACTCTCTCTCTCTCTCTCTCTCTCTCTCTCTCTCTCTCTCTCTCTCTCTCTCTCTCTCTCTCTCTCTCTCACTCTCTCTCTCTCTCGCTCTCTCTCTCTCTCTCTCTCTCTCTCTCTCTCTCTCTCTCTCTCTCTCTCTCTCTCTCTCTCTCTTTCTCTCACTATCTCTCCCATTCCCTGACTACTTCTCCCTATTCCAAGCCTTTAACACATACCCACCTTTCTCCATCCCCCCTCCCCTTTTCACCTCTTTTCCTCCTCTTTTCACCTCCTTCCCCTTTCCATTTTCACCCTCTTCCCCTTCATAATTTTCACCCCCTCCCCTTTCCATTTTCGCCTCTCCCCCTCCCTTTCCCCTTTCACCCCTCCCTTTCCTTTTCACCCCTCCCCTCCCCTTTTCGCCTCTCCCTCTCACCTTTTCACCCCCTCCTCTTCCCATTTTTACTCCTAACCCTTCACATTTTTACCCCTTCCCCTTCCCATTTTCATCCCCCTTCCCATTTTCACCCCCTCCTTCCCCTTTTAACCCCAACTCTTCCCTCCCCCCAAAAAAAAATAACTAAAGGGGGTTTATTTATCATCAGTCTGAGTCGGGCCGTATAAGCGCTCCTGTTGTCCCCCGAAACTCTGTTGAATATTTTCATATAAATGACATTCATTTGGTTATGCAAATATATTCAGCTCTCGTGTATGATGCAGCGGAATGAAATTAAGTGTCTTGGTCTTCCTTCAAATTCAGATTCAATTTTTCTCTCTCTCTCTCTTCGCGTTATTCTTCTATTCAGTTTTTTTTTTTTTTATTTTTGGTAATTTTTTTTTTTTGGTAGTGGGTGATTAGATTGGGAACGAAGAAAGATGAAGAGAGGAAGAGAGAGAGAGAGAGAGAGAGAGAGAGAGAGAGAGAGAGAGAGAGAGAGAGAGAGAGAGAGAGAGAGAGAGAGAAGGTAACTCTGCTGCTGATCTGTGTTAAACCTCTCCACTAAGTGGCACCAGTCACTGGATGAATCCAAAGTCAGCTATGTGGTAGCACTGGACATTGCTGGTGCTTTCGACCGGGTGTGGCACCAGGGGCTCTTAGCAAAACTTCAAGCACTGGGAATTGCAGGCTCTACGCTATGTCTCCTCAGTGATTACCTTCATAGTAGCTCTCTAAGGATTGTTCACAATGGAACAGAATCAGCAAGACATCCTATTGGGGCAAGTGTTCCACAAGGAAGCGTGCTGGGACCATTGCTATGGAATGTCTACTTCAATGACCTCCTTCATCTCATCCCAGAATCCCATGCATATGCAGACGACTGTACACTGACATTCACTTATCCAAGAGAAGAAATGCCAGCTGCTCTAAGCTACATCAATCACCAGCTAAGAGCTATATCAGCTTGGGGAAATACATGGCAAGTAACATTTGCACCTGAGAAAACGCAAATGATGATCGTCTCTAGGCACCATGATGGCAATGCCGGTGCAGTAGTAAGGATGAATGGGAGGGTGTTGGCACCTGGGGAAGAAGTTGATATCCTTGGGGTGAAATTTGACTCCAAACTGACCATGAAGACCCATGTTGTAAATCTTGCAAACAAGGCAGCCAGGAAGCTTACAGCACTTCGCCGTATGTCGCATTTGCTTGACAGTAGGGGTTGCAAAATTCTATACGAGGCACAAGTACCCTCAAACCTTGAGTATGCTCCACTTTTTTGGTTTACTTCCCTCCCCCCTCTTCTGCGACTGCTTGGCTGTGTAGAGAACAGAGCAAGACGTCTCATCTCTTGCCTGGCCCAATCCTGGATAGATCTGTCATTTCAGCAGAGCCTTCAACACAGGAGGGATGTGGGTGGCGTTACTGTTATATACAAAACTAATATTGTCAAAGTACCACACTTGGATCCACTTCTTGGACAGCGTGAAGCTAGCTTCTATATCACAAGACGGGCAGAAAGCAGCAACTTCACTCTGGCTGTACCCTTCTCCAGAACATCACTTCATCTGAGATCATTTATCCCCAGGATGACTCGAGTATGGAACACATTCGTGCAGCATTATGATGTCAACAAGATAAAGTCAGTTGATCAAATGAAAATGTTGGCCCACAGATGGCTCCAACTTCATCCTGTTCCCTACTTGTATGTCTCATAACAATAAAAATGCTTTCAAATGAGCTGATATAGGTAACAGCTCTTAGCTTGCCAATAAAGTTAGGAATCCTTAACCTGTAAATAACTTGTCAATAAAGCTAGGGATCCTTAACCTAACCTTGTCAAACCCTGTGTAAAATAGAGAGAGAGAATTACAGGGAGGATCTTACAGTCTCTAGCAGGGGTTCGGCAGGAAAGCTGAACTGTCGATGTCACCGTGCTAGGTTTGATTTTCAGCCTAAGAAGAGGAGAGACAAGCATCAGGCTCTCTTTCCATCCTTCCCTCTCTCTGGCATACACAGTGTTGCCAGAAAAATACTGATTATTAAATATGCACCAAAACTTATTGAAAAATACGCGAATGTAAATTGGAAAAGGAAAGGACACATTTCTACAACTACTAGCACTACTAGCATTACTACTACTACGACTGCTACTACTACTATTACTATTACTACGACTTCTACTACTACTACTACTATGGCTTCTTCTTCTACTACTAGTACTACTACTACTACTACTACTACTACGGCTACTACTACTAATAATAACATTCCCCTCACAACCCCAGGCACCACCAACATTCCTTCACAACCCCAGGCACCTCCAACATTCCCCTCACAACCCCAGGTACCACCAATAACATTCCCCTCACAACCCCAGGCACCACTAACATTCCCGTCACAACCCCAGGTACCACCAATAACATTCCCCTCACAACCCCAGGCACCACCAACATTCCCTCACAACCCCAGGCACCTCCAACATTCCCTCACAACCCCAGGCACCTCCAACATTCCCCTCACAACCCCAGGTACCACCAATAACATTCCCCTCACAACCCCAGGCACCGCCAACATTCCCTCACAACCCCAGGCACCTCCAACATTCCCCTCACAACCCAGGTACCACCAATAACATTCCCGTCACAACCCCAGGTACCACCAATAACATTCCCTTCACAACCCCAGGCACCTCCAACATTCCCTCACAACCCCAGGCACCTCTAACATTCCCCTCACAACCCCAGGCACCACCAATAACATTCCCCTCACACCCCTAGGCACCACCAACAACATTCCCCTCATATTCTCAGGCACCACCAACATTCCCCTCATAACCCCAGGTACCACCAACATTCCCGTCACAACCCCAGGTACCACCAATAACATTCCCCTCACAACCCCAGGCACCTCCAACATTCCCTCACAACCCCAGGCACCTCCAACATTCCCCTCACAACCCCAGGCACCACCAATAACATTCCCCTCACACCACTAGGCACCACCAACAACATTCCCCTCATATTCTCAGGCATCACCAACATTTCCGTCACAACCACAGGCACTACCACCAACATTTCCCTCATAACCCCAGGCACAACCAACAAAATTCCCCTCACAACCCCAGGCACCACCAACAACATTCCCCTCACAACCACAGGCACCACCAACAAAACTCCCTCACAACCCCAGGCACCACCAACAAAATTCCCCTCATAACCCCAGACACTACCAACAACATTCCCCTCACAACCCCAGGCACAACCAACAAAATTCCCTCACACCCTCTGGCACAGCCAACAAAATTTCCCTCAACCCCAGGCACCACTAACAACATTCCCCTCACAATCCCAGGCACCACCAACAACATTCCCCTCACAACCCCAGGCACCACCAACAACATTCCCCTCACAACCCCAGGCACCACTAACAACATTCCCCTCACAACCCCAGGCACCACCAACAACATTCCCCTCACAACCCCAGGCACCACCAACAACATTCCCCTCACAACCCCAGACACCACCAACAACATTCCCCTCACAACCCCAGGCACCACCAACAACATTCCCCTCACAACCCCAGGCACCACCAACAACATTCCCCTCACAACCCCAGGCTCCACCAACAACATTCCCCTCACAACCCCAGGCTCCACCAACGCTCCAACACATACCAGTTACGCTATCGTTTATTCAGGCGTAACCTAACTCGCCTCCATAACAGAACCGGCTACATCAGCTCGGTAAATCCCATCCATAAAATTACATAACTCATTATCCCAATAATTCCCTCTTGCCAATATCATTCCAGTGTAAGCAGACGCACAAAACTGGAGTCAAGCTGGCCAGGAGCTAGAGCTAAAGCAAGACTTCGCAAGTATATTCGCGGCCATATACAATATATCCCTGCGGTATAACGCAACGGGCGGTAATAACATGCGGGAATATATAGCTGCCATCTTGCCCGAGCGCCAACATATACATTTTGACAAAGTCGAGCAAGCAATTTCGAATAGAATTTTTTTTTCGTTATACAGAACGACAAATCAGGCACTAGCGTCGGAATACGTTACTCTGAACCTGCATGCGAATGACGGGTTTATTTCACGTGTGTGTGTGTGTGTGTGTGTGTGTGTGTGTGTTATTGATGGGTACACGCTTGTATCGTAGGAAGAAGAGTATATACACAGACATACACACTCAGTGTATATACATAGGTATACATTCTTCTCGGTTCGTGTATTCTTCCACTACCCAAAGTTATGTTATCCATGAACCCAAGATAAGTCGTAATTAACGAACGTTAGTGAATAACAAAGGAATTTTTTCAATTTATTCGTTGACAATTATTCATTATGACCTACCATGTGTCTATATTTAAATTATTATATATATATATATATATATATATATATATATATATATATATATATATATATATATATATATATATATATATATATATATATATATATATATATATATATATATATATATATATATATATATATATATATATATATATATATATATATATGTCGTGCCGAATAGGCAGAACTTGCGATCTTGGCTTAAATAGCAACGCTCATCTTGCCATATAGGACAAGCGAAAATTTGTGTATGCAATAATTTCGCCAAAATCATTCTGAACCTAACGAAAAAAATATATTTCACTGTGTTTGTTCAGTATTAAATTACTGTAAACAAATCTAAAATATATTTAGTTGGGTTAGGCTAAAATAAATTGTTCTTGTTATAATAAGGTTAGGTAAGTTTTCTAAGTTCCTTCCGGTGCAAAATTATGAATTTTTACATCAACATTAATGAAAAAATTATATCTTTAAACGTATAAGAGTAAATTTTAGAAAGGACGTAATTTTAAATGAGCTCTTGCTAATTGACCAGTTTTACATATTCTTTGCACGACATATATATATATATATATATATATATATATATATATATATATATATATATATATATATATATATATATATATATATATATATATATATATATATATATATATATATATATATATATATATATATATATATATATATATATATATATATATATATATATATCTTCTTTCTTTCAACACACCGGCCGTATCCCACCGAGGCAGGGTGGCCCAAAAGGAAAAACCAAAGTTTCTCCTTTTACATTTAGTAATATATACAGGAGAAGGGGTTACTAGCCCCTAGTTCCCGGCATTTTAGTCACCTCTTACAACACGCATGGCTTACGGAGGCAGAATTCTGTTCCACTTCCCCATGGAGATAAGAGGAAATAAACAAGAACAAGAACTAGAAAGAAAATAGAAGAAAACCCAGAGGGGTATGTATATATATGCTTGTACATGTATGTGTAGTGTGACCTAAGTGTAAGTAGAAGTAGCAAGACGCACCTGAAATGTTGCATGTTCATGAGACAGAAAAAAAACACCAGCAATCCTACCATCATGTAAAACAATTACAGGTTTCCGTTTTACACTCACTTGGCAGGACGGTAGTACCTCCCTGGGCAGGTTGCTGTCTACCAACCTACTATATATATATATATATATATATATATATATATATATATATATATATATATATATATATATATATATATATATATATATATATATATATATATATATATATATATATATATTACATTATCCATTACTACTACCGCTATTTCTACTATTATTTGTACTACTGCTATTACTACTACTACAGATACTACTACTATTACTACTGCTACTACTAGTACTATTACTACTACTATTACTACCACTATTACTACTAATATTACTACTAATAATAATACTATTATTTCTACTACTAATTACTAAAGCTATTACTATTACTTCTACAACTACTGTTATTACTACTACTATTATTATAACTACGTGCTTTTACCACCACCCCTTCCTTCCTCTTCCTCCTCTTCTCCCTCCTTCCCCTTCTCATCTTCCACCTTCCTTCCTCTCCCTCTTCCTTCTCTTCTCCCTCCTTCCCCTCCTCATCTTCCTCCTTCGTACCCCTTTCCTTCATACTTTACAACCTGTTACATTCAGCACAGTTGGTCTGATCAAGACACCTCCCTCACCCTTTCTTCCTTCCCTCCCTCTCTCCCTGTCTCCCTGTCTCCCTCCCTCCCTCACTCTCTTCCTCCATCTCACCCTTCATCCCTCTCTCCCTCCCTCCCTCCCTTCCTTCCTTCCACCCCTCCTTTCCTATCTCCCTCCCTTCCTTCCCTCCCTCCACCTTCAGCTCAGCCGGATTCTTCACTAAGGTTCATATCGCCGTCTGCTGCCAGCCTGGCATAAAAGCCGGATGTAATATTAAATCCGGCTAACGTTGGAGGAAGGGGAAGGAGGAAGTGAGGAGGAGGAGGTAGGGGAGGGTTGTAGGGAGGGGAGGGGGGGAGGGTGGGGAGGGAGGAAGGGAGGAGGAGGGGGAGGGGAGAAGGAGGAAAGGGGAGGGAGAGGTGGGGGAGGTAGGGGAGGGGGAGAGGGGTAGACCAGTAGGCTTGAAATCACCATGATGACCACTAGCAGCCTTTGTATTGTGTTGTCTGCTGTTGTATGCCTTTGTTGTATTTTATTTTATAACGTCTCTGTTGCTCCCTTTGTTTATTTCTCATTACGTTGATATGTTTGCGTGTGTGTGTGCGTGTCTCTCTCTCTCTTTCCCATACTTGCGTATTATCTTTCCCTCAGAAACAAGATCACACGCCGATCATCTTCCTTCCATCTTTTAACATCTTGCAGTTATCATTATCCCCTCCTACCATGGCTGGGCTTCAAAGAAATTTCGTTTTCATAGACCTAATAATCAGCACCTGGTCTTCTAACGTGACTCTTTAACTTTGACTGATTCTATGTCATCACTGAAGACACTTGACTTACATTATGACTATCAGTATGCTTACCATATGACTGTCAATGTGATCACATCATGACTATCAACGTGCTCACATCATGACTATCAACATACTCACATCATGACTATCAACGTACTCACATCATTGATTATCAACATACATTATGACTATCAACATATTCAAATCATAAGTATCAGCATACTCACATCATAACTATCAACATACTCACATCATAACTATCAACATACTCACATCATAACTATCAACATACTCACATCATAACTATCAACATACTCACATCACGACTATCAATATACTCACATCATGACTATCAACATACTCACATCATGACTATCAACATACTCACATCATAACTATCAACATACTCACATCATAACTATCAACATACTCACATCATAACTATCAACATACTCACATCATAACTATCAACATACTCACATCATAACTATCAACATACTCACATCACGACTATCAATATACTCACATCATGACTATCAACATACTCACATCATAACTATCAACATACTCACATCATAACTATCAACATACTCACATCATGACTATCAACATATTCACATCGTAACTATCAACATACTCACATCATAACTATCAACATACTCACATCATAACTATCAACATACTCACATCATGACTATCAACATATTCACATCATAACTATCAACATACTCACATCATAACTATCAACATATTCACATCATAACTATCAACATACTCACATCATGACTATCAACATACTCACATCATAACTATCAACATACTCACATCATGACTATCAACATATTCACATCGTAACTATCAACATACTCACATCATAACTATCAACATACTCACATCATAACTATCAACATACTCACATCATGACTATCAACATACTCACATCATAACTATCAACATACTCACATCATGACTATCAACATATTCACATCATAACTATCAACATACTCACATCATGACTATCAACATACTCACATCATAACTATCAACATACTCACATCATGACTATCAACATACTCACATCATAACTATCAACATATTCACATCATAACTATCAACATACTCACATCATAACTATCAACATACTCACATCATAACTATCAACATACTCACATCATAACTATCAACATATTCACATCATAACTATCAACATACTCACATCATGACTATCAACATACTCACATCATAACTATCAACATACTCACATCATGACTATCAACATATTCACATCGTAACTATCAACATACTCACATCATAACTATCAACATACTCACATCATAACTATCAACATACTCACATCATAACTATCAACATATTCACATCATAACTATCAACATACTCACATCATGACTATCAACATACATCATAACTATCAACATACTCACATCATGACTATCAACATATTCACATCATAACTATCAACATACTCACATCATGACTATCAACATACTCACATCATGACTATCAACATATTCACATCATAACTATCAACATACTCACATCATGACTATCAACATACTCACATCATAACTATCAACATACTCACATCATAACTATCAACATACTCACATCATAACTATCAACATACTCACATCATAACTATCAACATACTCACATCATAACTATCAACATACTCACATCATAACTATCAACATACTCACATCATGACTATCAACATATTCACATCATAACTATCAACATACTCACATCATGACTATCAACATACTCATCATCAATAACTATCAACATACTCACATCATAACTATCAACATACTCACATCATAACTATCAACATACTCACATCATAACTATCAACATACTCACATCATAACTATCAACATACTCACATCATAACTATCAACATACTCACATCATAACTATCAACATAATCACATCATAACTATCAACATACTCACATCATAACTATCAACATACTCACATCATAACTATCAACATACTCACATCATAACTATCAACATACTCACATCATGACTATCAACATATTCACATCATAACTATCAACATACTCACATCATGACTATCAACATACTCACATCATAACTATCAACATACTCACATCATGACTATCAACATACTCACATCATAACTATCAACATACTCACATCATAACTATCAACAGACTCACATCATGAGTCAATATGCAGACATTCAAAACACCAGAGAAAAAGAGAATTCCTAATTAATTCTGGCGAATCCACAGTATGTTGAACATACCTACGTGGTATATTTGATAAATAAGACAAGCAAAGTAACTGTAGAATATAACTTGGATATATCTGTGTTTAGCATTAGGAAGAATATTAGAATTGAAGTATGATGATTCTGAAGGTCATAGGAATGTAGTTAGATGTATACGTCAGTGTAACTCAGTATGTACACTCAGTATGTACACTCAGTATGTGCGGTCAGTATGTATACTTAGTATGTACACTCAGTATGTATAACTCAGTATGTATAACTCAGTATGTATAACTCAGTATGTATAACTCAGTATGTATAACTCACTATGTATAACTCAGTATGTATAACTCAGTATGTATAACTCAGTATGTATAACTCACTATGTATAACTCAGTATGTATAACTCAGTATATATAACTCAGTATGTATAACTCACTATGTATAACTCAATATGTATAACTCAGTATGTATAACTCAGTATGTATAATTCAGTATGTATAACTCAGTACGTATAACTCAGTATGTATAACTCAGTATGTATAACTCACTATGTATAACTCAGTATGTATAACTCAGTATGTATAACTCACTATGTATAACTCAGTATGTATAACTCAGTACGTATAACTCAGTATATATAACTTATCATATTTACGGGGCAAACTGAAAGGTAAACTGCAAACTGACTGTCTACTTATTGAGGAATATAGAGATAAATAGTATAATAACCTATGTGATGTATCAAGGTGTCATATTAATGACATTAATACATCAGACATATTAAGCAAATATTCCAAGCTGCTTGCAAAACAAAAGACTAACTATAGATATATATTCGGATATTCTCCTGTTAGAGATTTTGGGGCCTAGTTATTAGGCCTTTTATGTGTCTATGTGTCATGTCCATGTGTTGTTCCACTACCGTCCACGGGATGTACATGGGGTGCACAATAAACTAGCCACAACTGAGAGCAGTCTCAGCTATGCTCTCAGTTGTGTTCTAAGGTATGCTCTCAGCTGTCCTCTCAGCTGTCCTCTTAGCTGTTCTCTCGGCTGTCCTCTCAGCTGTCCTCTCAGCTGTTCTCTCGGCTGTCCTCTCAGCTGTTCTCTCGGCTGTCCTCTTAGCTGTCCTCTCAGCTGTTCTCTCGGCTGTCCTCTCAGCTGTCCCCTCAGCTGTTCTCTCGGCTGTCCTCTCAGAACGAAGCGAAACGTCTAAATTTTCCTCTCCATAGTGTGGATTATTTGTGAATTGTTCCAGCCATTATCTTGTGATTTTGATTCTTTATTAAAGGCATGTCTTCCAGCCTCACTCTGGAAGACCCAAACCAACACAAAAAGTTTACCAACTCAATGAGTTACGTATCGTTCTCAGCGGGACACCAACTACAGTGGAATGAATTTTTTTAAAAGCAGCTGCAATATTACTGTCGAGAAAAGTATTTCGTCAGCATTGTTTCAAAGAACTTTGCAACTGATTGAGCTTAGGAGACGGTAGATGTGTAAATGGAAGGAATGAAATGGATGAATTGATTGAGAGTGCTGTCTTCATTCTCTTCCTCACCCTTCTCTTCCACCATCTGTTTCTCTTCCTCCTCCTTTTCCATTTTTTCTTCTTTTCCTTCTTCTTTTCTTTCTTCTTTTTTCCTCTTTCTTTTTCTTTTTTTCCTTTTTCTTTTCCTTCTTATCCTTCTTCTTTTCCGTTTCCTTCTTCTCTTCCTTCTTCTTTTTCTTTTCCTCTTCCTCCTCCTCCTCCTCCTCCTCCTCCTCCTCTTCCTCCTCCTCCTTCTTCTTCTTCTTCTTCTTCTTCTTCTTCTTCTTCTTCTTCTTCTTCTTCTTCTTCTTCTTCTTCTTCTTCTTCTTCTTCTTCTTCTTCTTCTTCTTCTTTCTTCTTCTTCTTCTTCTTCTTCTTCTTCTTCTTCTTCTTCTTCTTCTTCTTCTTCTTCTTCTTCTTCTTCTTCTTCTTCTTCTTCTTCTTCTTCTTCTTCTTCTTCTTCTTCTTCTTCTTCTTCTTCTTCTTCTTCTTCTTCTTCTTCTTCTTCTTCTTCTTCTTCTTCTTCTTCTTCTTCTTCTTCTTCTTCTTCTTCTTCTTCTTCTTCTTCTTCTTCTTCTTCTTCTTCTTCTTCTTCTTCTTCTTCTTCTTCTTCTTCTTCTTCTTCTTCTTCTTCTTCTTCTTCTTCTTCTTCTTCTTCTTCTTCTTCTTCTTCTTCTTCTTCTTCTTCTTCTTCTTCTTCTTCTTCTTCTTCTTCTTCTTCTTCTTCTTCTTCTCTTCTTCTTCTTCTTCTTCTTCTTCTTCTTCTTCTTCTTCTTCTTCTTCTTCTTCTTCTTCTTCTTCTTCTTCTTCTTCTTCTTCGTATTCTTCTTCTTCTTCTTCTTTTTCTTCTTCTTCTTCTTCTTCTTCTTCTTCTTCTTCTTCTTCTTCTTCTTCTTCTTCTTCTTCTTCTTCTTCTTCTTCTTCTTCTTCTTCTTCTTCTTCGTCTTCTTCTTCTTCTTCTTCTTCTTCTTCTTCTTCTTCTTCTTCTTCTTCTTCTTCTTCTTCTTCTTCTTCTTCTTCTTCTTCTTCTTCTTCTTCTTCTTCTTCTTCTTCTTCTTCTTCTTCTTCTTCTTCTTCTTCTTCGTATTGTTCTTCTTCTTCTTCTTTTCTTCTTCTTCTTCTTCTTCTTCTTCTTCTTCTTCTTCTTCTTCTTCTTCTTCTTCTTCCTCTTCTTCTTCTTCTTCTTCTTCTTCTTCTTCTTCTTCTTCTTCTTTTCTTCTTCTTCTTCTTCTTCTTCTTCTTCTTCTTTTTCTTCTTCTTCTTCTTCTTCTTCTTCTTCTTCTTCTTCTTCTTCTTCTTCTTCTTCTTCGTCTTCTTCTTCTTCTTCTTCTTCTTCTTCTCTTCCTCCTCCTCTTCCCTCGTTGTCGTTGTTGTCTTCCTCTTACCAAACCCATTTCTTGCCCATCCTTCCCTACCATGCTCTCCTGACGCCACATTTGCAGCCAGCAGCTAACACAATGAACCTGGAATAGAGTTAAACTCACAGCCTTCCACCTGAGTCTGTTTCCATGAATATAATAAATCTCAAATGAGTTCTAATGTACATTTTATGTTGTCGCAGAAGGTCGCCATGGCAAGCCTTCACAATATCCCTTCATAAACAAAATTCTTCACAGCTGTGTAAGTAAGGATCTTTCTCTGTCTCTGTCTCTTTCTGTCTCTTTCTGTCTCTTTCTGTCTCTTTCTGTCTCTTTCTGTCTCTTTCTGTCTCTTTCTGTCTCTCAGTTGTAAACTTGATAACAATAGCTAACGTTTTTAGCATCAACGCTTAAATAAGAAGCATAAAGACGCCGTAAATAATAACCACGAAAGCAACAATAGCGAAAAACAACCAACAGCAGCTACACAACAACAGCAACAATTACCAACAGCAACAGCTACCACCACCACCATCAACAACAACAACTACAATAACCAACAACAACAACAGTAGTTGATATAATTCCTACCGAAAAATTTCAGTATCTTTTGTTTATAAATCTTTCAGAAAATGTTTACGAAATATATATTTGAATATTCAAGAAAACTTTTAGCAATAAATGGAGGATTTATATAAGAGGTAAAGTCTGAATATATATATATATATATATATATATATATCTATATATCTATATATCTATATATATATTTGGGGTTGGGAGTTGACACAGATACTTTTTGCTGATGATACTGTGCTTATGGGAGATTCTAAATAAAAGTTGAAAGGTTAGTGGACGAGTTTGGGAGGGTGTGTAAAGGTAGAAAGTTGAAAGTGAAAATAGATAAGAGTAAGGTGATGAGGGTATCAAATGATTTAGATAAAGAAAAATTGGATATCACATTGGAGAGAGGGAGTATGGAAGAAGTGAATGTTTTCAGATATTTGGGAGTTGATGTGTCAGCGGATGGGTTTATGAAGGATGAGGTTAACCATAGAATTGATGAGGGAAAAAGGTGAGTGGTGCGTTGAGGTATATGTGGAGTCAAAAAACGTTATCAGTAGAGGAAAGAAGGGAATATATGAAAGTATAGTTTTACCAACACTCTTATATGGGTGTGAAGCTTGGGTGGTAAATGCAGCAGCGAGGAGACGGTTGGAGGCAGTGGAGATGTCCTGTCTAAGGGCAATGTGTGGTGTAAATATTATGCAGAAAATTCGAAGTGTGGAAATTAGGAGAAGGTGTGGAGTTAATAAAAGTATTAGTCAGAGGGCAGAAGAGTGGTTGTTTTGGTGATTTGGTCATTTAGAGAGAATGTTTCAAAGTAGATTGATATGGAGAGCGAATAAATCTGTAGGGGAAGGAGGGCTGGGTAGAGGTCATCCTCGAAAAGGGTGGAGGGAGCGGGAAAGGAGATTTTGTGGGCAAGGGATTTGGACTTCCAGCAAGCGTGCATGAGCGTGTTAGATAAGAATGAAGAGAAGTGTGTTTTGGGACCTGACGAGCTGTTGGAGTGTGAGCAGGGTAATATTTAGTGAAGGGATTCAGGGAAACGTTTATTTTTATACAGCCAGACTTGAGTATTGGAAATGGGAAATACAATGCCTGCACTTTAAAGGAGGGGTTTGGGATATTGGCAGTTTGGGGGGATATGTTGTATATCTTTATATATGCTTGTAGACTGTTGTAACTGCAAAAACTGATTATGTATGAGTGAGGTGAAAGTGTTGAATGATTACCTGGTTACCTGGAGGTTATTCCGGGGATCAACGTCCCCGCGGCCCGGTCCATGACCAGGCCTCCCGGTGGATCAGATCCTGATCAACCAGGCTGTTACTGCTGACCGAACGCAGTCCAACGTACGAGACACAGCCCGGGTGATCCGCCACTAACTTTAGGTATCTGTCCAGCTCTCTCTTGAAGGCAGCCAGGGGTTTATTGGTAATTCCCCTAATGCTTGATGGTAGGCTGTTGAACAGTCTTGGGCCCCGGACACTTATGGTGTTTTCTCTTAGTGTACCAATGGCGCCCCTACTTTTAATGGGGGGTATTTTGCATCGCCTGCCCAGTCTTTTACTTTCATATGGAGTGATTTCTGAGTGCAGATTCGGGACCATTCCTTTCAGGATTTTCCAAGTGTAGATTATGATATATCTCTCTCTCCTGCGTTCCAAAGAGTACAAGTCAAGTGCTTCCAAGCGTTACCAGTAGTTAAGGTGCTTGACAGAACTTATACGTGCAGTGAAGGATCTCTGTACACTCTCCTGATCTGCAATTTCACCTGCTTTGAATGGAGATGTTAATGTACAGCAGTATTCCAGCCTAGAGAGAACAAGTGATCTGAAAAGGATCATCATTGGCTTGGCATCTCTCGTTTTGAACGTTCTCATTATCCATCCTGTCATTTTCTTTGCACGTGCGATCGTGGCACTGTTGTGATCCTTGAAAGTGAGATCCTCAGACATTACTACTCCCTATTTTTCCGCTCTATTGTATGGCCAGAGTCTGTAGTATACTCTGTTCTAGTTATTATCTCCTCCAGTTTTCCATAACGGAGTAGTTGGAATTTGTCCTCATTGAACATCATATTGTTTACCGTTGCCCACTGGAAAACTTTGTTTATATCTTCTTGGAAGTTAACCGCGTCCTCAGCAGATGACAGCCTCATGCAGATCCTAGTATCATCCGCAAAGGATGATACGGTGCTGTGATGTATATCTCTGTCTATGTCTGATATGAGGATGAGGAATAAGATGGGGGCGAGTACTGTGCCTTGTGGAACAGAGCTCTTCACTATGGCAGCCTCCGATTTAACTCTGACCACTACTCTTTGTGTTCGATTTGTTAGGAAGTTGAAGATCCCAGTTATTCCTTTAGCACGTATTTCATGGGCTATTACGCCATGATCGCATTTGTCAAATGCTTTTGCAAAGTCTGTGTATATTACATTCTGATTTTCTTCCAGTGCATCCAAGGCCATATCATAATGATCCAGTAGTTGTGAGAGGCAGGAGCGACCTGCCCTGAACCCATGTTGCCCTAGATTGTGCAGATTTTGGGAATCCAGGTGATTTGCAATCCTGCTTCTTAGCACTCTTTCAAAGATTTTTATGATGTGGGACGTCAGAGCTATTGGTTTATAGTTCTTAGCTAATGCTTTGCTGCCACCTTTATGGAGTGGGGCTATATCAGTTGTTTTAAGTGACTGTGGAATTTCACCCATGTCCAAGCTCCTCCTCCATAGTGCACTTAGGGCACGTGAGAGGGGTTTCTTGCAGTTCTTAATAAATACAGAGTTCCACGAGTCTGGGCCCGGGGCTGAATGCATGGGCATGTTGTCAATGGCTTTTTCGAAGTCTATCGGATGATGAAAGTATTTTCTTACTGGATCACCTTGCCTCGGGGGGAGGAGGCCGACTTGTTGAAAAAAAAAATATATATACACACACACACATACATATATATATATATATATATATATATATATATATATATATATATATATATATATATATATATATATATATATATATATATATATATATATATATATATATATATATATATTATATATATATATATATATATATATGAAGACTTCAGGCTTAAAAATTAAAAAATAACGCTAAATTACCAATTACTAATGTAAGAATATGGGAAGGAATCCATAAAAAATTGAACATTTTGATCTTTGATAGGAACCAAAATAAAGAAAACGATATACAGTTTTTAGCGAATCATTACGAACTTACCCTGAGCGATATGCAACGGGAATCGTGACGAACTGTAACTAAATGAAGCTGTGACGCTGAACGCTAAATAATGGGGGGAGAGGGGGAATGGGGGGGGTGGAAAAAAGAGTGAAAATATACGACTTGAACCATGCAACGATACCTCTGTGAACGATATATTGTAACGATAACCAAAGAATAATAGCCGGGGAGATATAATGCCAGTCTCCGAGCGATTTACACTGAAAGATAGCGAAGAATAATGACTTTGAATACTCTTTACTCTCTCTCTCTCTCTCTATCTCTCCCTCTCTTTCCCAAATTTAAAAAAAAAAAACAGTAATGAAGCGCAATGAAAACGCAATCGAAATATATTGAAACGACTCGAACCTAACACACGGTAATGGAATTGTAGGATATTTTGTATTTATGGAATTGTGAGACATCTTTTACAATCACGGAATTGTAGCCTTTATGAAATTGTAGCAGAGATTTTTTGTTGCATTTATGGAATTATAGAACATTTTTTCAGTTAAATTATAGAACACCTGCTTTTTTTAAATTGAAATTGAAGAATTGATAAATTGAAAGATCATCTGTCAAGTTTGGATTTGTTGGATATTTCCCAGGAATGAAATTATACTTAGCAGCCGATTATATAGATCTTGATATAATTATTTAGGCTGTGTTATAACTATGTCGGTAACACCTGTCATTCTTGTCGGTAACAACTGCCATTCTTGTCGGTAACATCTGCCATTCTTGTCGGTAACACCTGCCATTCGTGTCGGTAACACCTGCCATTCTTGTCGGTAACACCTGCCATTCGTGTCGGTGACACCTGCCATTCTTGTCGGTAACACCTGCCATTCGTGTCGGTGACACCTGCCATTCTTGTCGGTAACACCTGCCATTCTTGTCGGTAACACCTGTCATTCGTGTCGGAAACACCTGCCATTCGTGTCGGTAACACCTGCCATTCTTGTCGGTAACACCTGCCATTCTTGTCGGTAACACCTGCCATTCTTGTCGGTAACACCTGCCATTCGTGTCGGTGACACCTGCCATTCTTGTCGGTGACACCTGCCATTCTTGTCGGTAACACCTGCCATTCGTGTCGGATGCACCTGCCATCCTTGTCGGTAACACCTGCCATACTTCTCGGTAACACCTGCCATTCTTGTCGACGACACTTGCCATCCTTGTTGACAACACCTGACATCCTTGTCAGCAACACATGCCATCCTTGTCGGCGACACCTGCCATCCTTGTCGACAACACCTATCACCCTTGTCGGCGACACCTGCCATCCTACATTAGGTCTACAGAGCTCACGGGCGAAATGTTTTTTGCTCTCTAATATCCAGCAAGCATGTGTGAGCGTGTTAGATAGGAGTGAATGGAGACAAATGGTTTTTAGGACTTGACGTGCTGTTGGAGTGCAAGCAAGGTAACATTTATGAAGGGATTCAGGCCGGACTCGAGTCCTGGAGATGGGAAGTACAGTGTCTGCACTCTGAAGGAGGGGTGTTAATGTTGCAGTTTTATAACTGTAGTGTAGGTACGCTTCTGGCAAAACAGTGATGGAGTGAATGATGGTGAAAGTTTTTCTTTTTTTCGGGTCACCCTGCCTTGGTGGGAGACGGACGATGTGTTGATAAAATTAATAAAAAATAATTTCGTGTTATCAGCAAATTTTACTAGTCAGTGTGAGAGAACGAGGAGGGAAGGAAGGGGAGAAGGGAGGGAAGGAAGAAGGGAGGGAAGGACGGCTGGGAGGGTGAGGAGGGAGGGAAGTAGTGAGGGGAGATGAGGGGAGGGAATACAGGGGAGAGACTGAGGGAACGGAGGGAGGGGAGGGAGGGAGGGTGGGAGGTAGGGAGGAGGGAGGGAGGGAGGGAGGAAGGGAGAGGAGAGAGGGAGAGGAAGGAGGGAGGGAAGAAGGTAGGCAGGGGGAGGGAGGGAGGAGGAAAGGAGGGAAGGTAGGAGGGGCCAGGAGCTATCACACACACCGCCATTACAACAAAAATCACGACCATTTCAGAACCTCGTTGGAAAAAATCTTCTCGTTGTTGTAATAACGGAACATTGTCAGAATTTCTGCCCTCCAGCATTTTTTTTTTTTTTGAGAGGGAGGGTGAGGGAGGGTGAGGGAGGGAGAGAGAAGGAGGGTGAAGGAGGGTGAGGGAGGGAGAGAGAAGGAGGGTGAAGGAGGGTGAGGGAGGGAGAGAGAAGGAGGGTGAAGGAGGGCGAGGGAGGGAGAGAGAAGGAGGGCGAAGGAGGGTGAGGGAGGGAGAGAGAAGGAGGGTGAAGGAGGGTGAGGGAGGGAGAGAGAAGGAGGGTGAGGGAGGGGATGAAAAGCAGGAAGGTATGAAAGGAGATGGAAGACAGGGGCATAATGAAGTCATAGTGTGTGTGTATGTATGTCTGTGTCTATGTATACGTGCGTATGCATGCGAGTATGTAGACGTTTGTGCATACAGAATACATATATGTGTATATACAGAACGTACTATTATTATTATTATTATTATTATTATTATTATTATTATTATTATTATTATTATTATTATTATTATTATTATTATTATTATTATTATTTTTATTATTATTATTATTATAATCAGACACCCTGGACAATAGTGATCAGGTGAACATTTAAAGTAGAGGAATAAACGAGAGTTTTCTCCAACACATTGATGCAAATTTAAAAAAATAATCATTTTTAACCTCTTGTTAAATCAAGTTATTAATTGCCTAGATGGCGTTACTTTGTTAAGTGGCTTGTTAATGTTACCTGGTTAATAATTAAGTGGCTTGTTAATGTTACCTGGTTAATAATTAAGTGGCTTGTTAATGTTACCTGGTTAATTAAGTGGCTTGTTAATGTTACCTGGTTAATAATTAAGTGGCTTGTTAATGTTACCTGGTTAATTAAGTGGCTTGTTAATGTTACCTGGTTAATAATTAAGTGGCTTGTTAATGTTACCTGGTTAATAATTAAGTGGCTTGTTAATGTTACCTGGTTAATAATTAAGTGGCTTGTTAATGTTACCTGGTTAATAATTAAGTGGCTTGTTAATGTTACCTGGTTAATAATTAAGTGGCTTGTTAATGTTACCTGGTTAATTAAGTGGCTTGTTAATGTTACCTGGTTAATAATTAAGTGGCTTGTTAATGTTACCTGGTTAATAATTAAGTGGCTTGTTAATGTTACCTGGTTAATAATTAAGTGGCTTGTTAATGTTACCTGGTTAATAATTAAGTGGCTTGTTAATGTTACCTGGTTAATTAAGTGGCTTGTTAATGTTACCTGGTTAATTTAGTGTTTAGCTAATGTTATTTGTCTAATTACGAGAGAGAGAGAGAGAGAGAGAGAGAGAAATGTGAGAGTTTCACTCAATAATTTGATATAACTCTCAACTGTATAATTTTCGTTTTAACATCATAAGATTATATCTCTCTCTCTCTCTCTCTCTCTCTCTCTCTCTCTCTCTCTCTCTCTCTCTCTCTCTCTCTCTCTCTTATTTCTTTCTTCTTACCCCATTGTCATCACACTCCTGTTCTCCCCTTCTTCATTGCTTTTATCACTATTTCCTCTCATTATCCAATCATTCTTTTATTATCGCCCTCTTCTCCCTCTCATCTGGTCTCCGTTGTAGCACTCTCATCGCCTTGTCCTCCTCTCACTCAATTACTCTCCCTCATTCTCTATATTACATTCTCCTCTCTCTCTCTCTCTCTCTCTCTCTCTCTCTCTCTCTCTCTCTCTCTCTCTCTCTCTCTCTCTCTCTCTCTCTCTCTCTCTCTCTCTCTCTCTCTCTCTCTCTCTCTCTCTCCCTACGAGAGCTAACTCACTCTAAAGCAAATATTACTTCCATTTAAAATTTCATTATGACAACACTCTTCCTCTCTGCACTACCGTCTATTATTATTATTATTATTATTATTATTATTATTATTATTATTATTATTACTACTACTACTACTACTACTACTACTACTACTACTACTACTACTACTACTACTACTACTACTACTACTACTACTCTATTACCACTAATATTATTAATATTAATATCATTATTATTATTACTATTATTTTAATTATTATTTTATTATTATGTTAAGTGCTCAAAGCTGGTATATAGCCACTCTGTTGACTGTGTTAACAACACAGTCAACATTCCTGTTAAGGTCAGTGAAACAGTGACCTTAACAGGATTGGATGCAATTTAATTTGGCTGTGACAATGAACACTGGAACGAACTAGGGAATTTCACTAGACCGTAGTACTGACCACGAGACCCACTGAACACTGAACACTGAACACTGTTGGTGTTCCCACAACGTATACATCACATAGAATAGTGTAGCAGCAAACTGCTAGTGTTCCCACAATGTAACTATCATATGGAATAGTGTAGCAGCACACTACTGGTGTTATTACAACGTAACTATTATAAAGAATAGGATAGCGTTCCAAATTATTATAATTAGATATTATGTATCTCTTTCCCCCTCTTCCTTCTCCTTCTCTTATCATTCTTCCTTCTGATCCCTTTCTCTTCCTCCTCCTCCTCCTTACCACTACTTTCCTAGGTTACACCGGTATTTCTAATACCTCTTTCTAATCCTTTCGCACTTGCTACTTGACAATGGTCCAGAACGGACCGAAATCTCGCCTAGATATCGTTTTCAGTTCTTGGTGACAATGGCGTAAGGTGACACCTGGTAATTCGTAGACACGTTTCGCTCATAATGAGACTTTATTGCCCACAGTGGGGCTTTATTACCCACAGTGGGGCTTTATTACCCACAGTGGGGCTTTATTACCCACAGTGGGGCTTTATTACCCACAGTGGGGCTTTACCTCGCATAGATATATCACTTACAGGATATATTACTTATTTTTTTATATTAACTGCGCGGTTATTAAAGTTTTACTGTGAATAAAATGTTGCGAAAGAGAGTACAAAAAAAAAACTTTCAATTTTCTTACGTGTCTAAATTAGTCATGATTATCTGTGTATTGTTGCATCCTGGTGAACAATTTTAGGCTTTGAGTCTAACCGTTGTCTCTCTCTCTCTCTCTCCCCGGCGACAGGTGGGGGACGGTCCCAAGCACTCCCTGGGGAGAGGGGTGATGCCAGCCCTCAACCTGGCCGTGAAACATGTCAACGAACACCCCACCGTCCTCAGGAACTACAAGCTTCATGTCATCTGGAACGACACTCAGGTAAGCTGCTCTCCCTGTGTGCCTCCACCGGGCGGCCGACTGGTCTCGCGTTGCCTCTGGATCTCCTTTTCCAGGACGGCCAGAGTGCTTCATCGGACTTGAATGATTGTATATACTTGGTATACAGTACCGATAAAATGAAGAATTAGACACATGTGCAGCATCTGGGTACTTTTATTCCCATATGTTGCACATGTGTCTAATTCTTCATTCGTGAAGAGTGGCTTGGATTTATGAGGAGTTAAAAGGACTTGGGAATACTTGTTTGTCTTGTGTGACGGGACTGGTACATACCTTATTAATGGTATACAATATCCACAAGATGATAAATAAAATATATGTGCAACACTCGGGTGTCTTTACTGACGTAACGTTTCACCTGAGCAGCAGACCTCATCAGTCGAATACAAGAGAATAAAACACTGGAGACAGCAGTAGTAGTTGTAGTAACAGAAGCAGTAGTAGCTGCTGTTGTTTTGACTAGATCAGTCCCTCACTTTTGCTAGGTGGTAGTCAGTCCCTTTAGTCTGAAGTCAAGACACGTTGAGGACTTGTTCTGGATCTCCGTGGCCTGGTTGGCCTTGTTCTTACTCTTCGTGTCTACTTCCGAAGAAGTTGAGTGGCCGTTTGCACTTATGGGATTGGTAATGTTGTGAGATATATTGTGCGCTGCGTGGGACATGTTGACTGGTGTGGGAGAATGATTTTGCAATTTTAGGCCTTATTGTGTGGTGGTTTATGTAGGAGATTGGTCTTTCTGTGTGAGTGGGCTTTTGTATGGAGAGGATGGAATATTTTGGCCCCCCATAGGAGACTGATCAGGCTTACTGGACCCTATTTTGGTAAGGTTAGGTTAGGTAAGGTTAGTCAGGAAACAGGACAAATTTTGTGAAGGTTGGAATATTCTGCTTCATGTAAGTTTATTTAGGCACAGGTATACACAAATAGTTTCATGGCCCACAAAATCGTCATAACATGATCACAAACTAACCATGGTACAGGTGGTGTTTGAACCTATGGCGAGTGAATCGTAACACTCCAGAACAGTGCGTAAACCGAGTGGCTTACTCACTGTCCTGGAGTTTTACGATTCACTTCCCATGCGTTCAAATCCTACCCGCACTGTGGCTGATAAGTACAATTATCGTAGTGTAAATTACCGAGAATAACCCTAAAAAGTCTGACAAAGTCACTTGTTACCTTTGAGGTCGTTAGAGGTCGTGTTGTTTGGCATTATATTAAACAAATTTATCAATTATTCAGGAGATATTTTTTTAAACGTTCTCGTGAGACTATTTAGTTTTTTCGAGAAAATTAATTAATTTCATTGGATTTTTAAGGAACCGAAAATTTTTAACATTTGCATATAACGTTCTTGTCTCGTTCTTATGTATATATACGCACACACACACACACACACACACACACACACACACACACACACACACACACACACACACACACACACACACACACACACACACACACACAGGAGGAGGAGAGTGGTGGAGCACCTGGAACTGAACAAGAGTATAAATGCCAACCAGCACGGATTCACGGAGGCAAATCCTGTGTCAAACAAACCTTCTAGTTTTATGATAAAATAACAGAAGTAAGACACGAGAGAGGGGGTGGGTTGATTGCATCTTCTTGAACTGCAAGAAGGCCTTTGGACACAGTTCCTCACAAGAGATTAGTGCAGAAGCTAGAGCATCAGGCGCATATAACAGGAAGGGCACTGCAATGGATCAGAGAATACCTGACAGGAGGCAACAACGAGTCATGGTACGTAATGATGTATCACAGGTGGGCACCTGTGACGAGCAGAGGGTCCCACAGAAGTCAGTCCTAGGACCAGTGCTATTTTTGGTATATGTGAACGACATGACGGAAGGGTTAGACTCAGAAGTGTCCCTGTTTGCAGATGATGTGAATTAATGAGGAGAATTAAATCTGATGAGGACCAGGCAGGACTTCAAAGGGCCTGGACAGACTGGACACCTGGTCCAGCAAATGGCTTCTCGAATTTAATCCTGCCAAATGCAAAGTCATGAAGAATATAGGGAAGGGCACAGAAGACCACAGACAGAGTATAGGCTAGGTGGCCAAAGACTGCAAACCTCACTCAGGAAAGATCTTGGGGTGAGTATAACACCGAGCATGTCTCCGGAAGCACACATCAATCAGACAACTGCTGCAGCATATGGGCGCCTGGCAAACCTGAGAACAGCATTCCGATACCTTAGTAAGGAATCGATCAAGACACTGTACACCGTGTATGTCAGGCCCATACTGGAGTATGCAGCACCTGTTTGGAACCCGCACTTGATAAAGCACGTCAAGAAACTAGAGAAAGTACAAAGGTTTGCCACAAGGTTAGTTCCAGAGCTAAGGGGAATGTCCTATGAAGAAAGATTAAGGGAAATCGGCCTGACGACACTGGAGGACAGTAGGGTCAGGGGAGACATGATAACGACATATAAAATACTGCGTGGAATAGACAAGGTGGACAAAGACAGGATGTTCCAGGGAGGGGACACAGAAACAAGAGGCCACAATTGGAAGTTGAATACACAAATGAGTCAGAGAGATATTAGGAAGTATTTCTTCAGTCATAGAGTTGTAAGGCAGTGGAATAGCCTTGAAAATGACGTAGTGGAGGCAGGAACCATACACAGTTTTAAGACGAGGTTTGATAAAGCTCATGGGAGCAGGGGAGAGAGAGGGCCTAGTAGCAAGCCTGGTGAAGAGGCGGGGCCAGGAGCTAAGACTCGACCCTGCAACCACAAATAGGTGAGTACAAATAGGTGAGTACAAATAGGTGAGTACACACACACACACACATATATATATATATATATATATATATATATATATATATATATATATATATATATATATATATATATTCTGGGAATATTTTCTAAGTGTTGCACAAGTGTGTTATTCAACATTTTGTGCAGAAAGATAACTTATCATAATTTTAAGTAAAGCTTGCTGTTTTATGTACATTTTAAAGGAAAAACTGAACAAGATCTTAATAATGTGATGCTTCAGTGAGGGATCAAACACCGTCACGCGTGCGAACACTGTCATCTGGAGTGCGTTCCGAGTTTCATTCCACGTTCAGATTGGAGGTTCATCGGCGCCCTGTTCTGAACCTTTCTATCGTTCTACGCTTCCTGTCTCCACGGGGCCTGATCATGAACCGGGCCGCGGGGCGTTCAACCCCGCGGCCCGGTTCATGATCAGAAATATACCTGGAGGAGTATACCCTCCAGGTATACTCCTCCAGTTAAGACAATAATTCACCTGTCTCCTCATTAAGGCTGCAGTTTACCTGTGCACTCGTATGAAAAATACTGTCAGCCCTAAAATCGGGTGTAAAATGATTTCTTAGTAGATATACACTGAGAGGTATGCTCTCTCGGTGTATATATTCTGTGTACTATACGCCTCTCGGAGTGTATACAATGAGATGTGCACTTTTCTGAGAATATACACTGAGAGATCGAATTACGTAGGTGAATATATCTGAATTGATACATACGCTTCGGTGAATATACCCTCAGAGATATACACATAGCTGTGTATATGCATTTAGAGATATATAAACACACGGGGAGAAACAAAAAACTGATGAGAAAGGGAAGGAAGAAAGAAGGGGAGGAGGGAAGGAGGAAGAGGAAGAAGAAGAAGGGGAGGAGGAGAAGGAAGAGGCGAAATGGAGGAGGAGGAGGAGAAGGAGGAAGAGAAGAAGGAGGAGGAAGAGGAGGAAGAGAAGCAGGAGATGAAGAGGAGGAAGAAGATAAAGAAAGAAGTAAAGAAAGAAAAAAGTAGTGTAAAAAGAGGCAAAAGAGGAACAGAGAGAAAGGACAGAGGAAAATCAAGAGGAAAGTCTAAAGAGGGGAGAGGGAAACAGAAAGATAGAAGAAGGGGAAATAAGGGAGAAAATGAGATGAAAGAAGGGTGGTGAGAAGAGAAGGAGAGAGAAATAGAAAGAAGAGAGAAACGGAATGGAAAAGAGCAAAAGGGAAAGAAGATAGGAAAGGAAAGAGGAAGAGAGGAAGTGAAGAAGAATAAAAGGGGAAGCAAGAGGAGAGAAAGATGACAGTTGAGAAACTACGAGTGGGAGAAACTGTGTAAATTGGCTCTAACATTCTCTTGCACTTTATGTTGGTGATTTATGTGTGTGTGTGTGTGTGTGTGTGTGTGTGTGTGTGTGTGTGTGTGTGTGTGTGTGTACTCACCTAGTTCTCACCTAGTTGAGGTTGCGGGGGTCGAGTCCGAGCTCCTGGCCCCGCCTCTTCACTGATCGCTACTAGGTCACTCTCCCCGAGCCGTGAGCTTTATCATACCTCTACTTAAAGCTATGTATGGATCCTGCCTCCACTACATCGCTTCCCAAACTATTCCACTTACTGACTACTCTGTGGCTGAAGAAATACTTCCTAACATCCCTGTGATTCATCTGTGTCTTTAGCTTCCAACTGTGTCCCCTTGTTACTGTGTCCAATCTCTGGAACATCCTGTCTTTGTCCACCTTGTCAATTCCCCTCAGTATTTTGTATGTCGTTATCATGTCCCCCCTATCTCTCCTGTCCTCCAGTGTCGTCAGGTTGATTTCCCTTAACCTCTCCTCGTAGGACATACCTCTTAGCTCTGGGACTAGTCTTGTTGCAAACCTTTGCACTTTCTCTAGTTTCTTTACGTGCTTGGCTAGGTGTGGGTTCCAAACTGGTGCCGCATACTCCAATATGGGCCTAACGTATACGGTGTACAGGGTCCTGAACGATTCCTTATTAAGATGTCGGAATGCTGTTCTGAGGTTTGCTAGGCGCCCATATGCTGCAGCAGTTATTTGGTTGATGTGCGCTTCAGGAGATGTGCCTGGTGTTATACTCACCCCAAGATCTTTTTCCTTGAGTGAGGTTTGTAGTCTCTGACCCCCTAGACTGTACTCCGTCTGCGGCCTTCTTTGCCCTTCCCCAATCTTCATGACTTTGCACTTGGTGGGATTGAACTCCAGGAGCCAATTGCTGGACCAGGTCTGCAGCCTGTCCAGATCCCTTTGTAGTTCTGCCTGGTCTTCGATCGAGTGTATTCTTCTCATCAACTTCACGTCATCTGCAAACAGGGACACCTCAGAGTCTATTCCTTCCGTCATGTCGTTCACAAATATCAGAAACAGCACTGGTCCTAGGACTGACCCCTGCGGGACCCCGCTGGTCACAGGTGCCCACTCTGACACCTCGCCACGTACCATGACTCGCTGCTGTCTTCCTGACAAGTATTCCCTGATCCATTGTAGTGCCTTCCCTGTTATCCCTGCTTGGTCCTCCAGTTTTTGCACCAATCTCTTGTGTGGAACTGTGTCAAACGCCTTCTTGCAGTCCAAGAAAATGCAATCCACCCACCCCTCTCTCTCTTGTCTTACTGCTGTCACCATGTCATAGAACTCCAGTAGATTTGTGACACAGGATTTCCCGTCCCTGAAACCATGCTGGCTGCTGTTGATGAGATCATTCCTTTCTAGGTGTTCCACCACTCTTCTCCTGATAATCTTCTCCATGATTTTGCATACTATACATGTCAGTGACACTGGTCTGTAGTTTAGTGCTTCATGTCTGTCTCCTTTTTTAAAGATTGGGACTACATTTGCTGTCTTCCATGCCTCAGGCAATCTCCCTGTTTCGATAGATGTATTGAATATTGTTGTTAGGGGTACACATAGCGCCTCTGCTCCCTCTCTCAATACCCATGGGGAGATGTTATCTGGCCCCATTGCCTTTGAGGTATCTAGCTCACTCAGAAGCCTCTTCACTTCTTCCTCGGTTGTGTGCACTGTGTCCAGCACTTGGTGGTGTGCCCCACCTCTCCGTCTTTCTGGAGTCCCTTCTGTCTCCTCTGTGAACACTTCTTTGAATCTCTTGTTGAGTTCTTCACATACTTCACGGTCATTTCCTGTTGTCTCTCCTCCTTCCTTCCTTAGCCTGATTACCTGGTCCTTGACTGTTGTTTTCCTCCTGATGTGGCTGTACAACAGTTTCGGGTCAGATTTGGCTTTCGCTGCTATGTCATTTTCATATTGTCTTTGGGCCTCCCTTCTTATCTGTGCATATTCGTTTCTGGCTCTACGACTGTTCTCCTTATTCTCCTGGGTGTGTGTGTGTGTGTGTGTGTGTGTGTGTGTGTGTGTGTGTGTGTGTGCGTGCGTCTGTGTGTATCTTTTCATGTTAATTTTTGTGCGTTCGTGTATATGTTTATATTAACCCTGAATCCATGCGAACAAAGACAACAAAGAATGCGTCTTGCGGCAACATTTCGCTCAAGGCTACGTTCAGCGAAACGTTGGACGAATAGTCCCTGTCAAGAAGGCACCTGTGTTCTTGGCAGGGAAGGGAGCCTGACACCGTGCTCAGTGTGTAGAATAGAGGGGTGTCTGTGGTTTATAACTGGTTAGGTTAGTGATCCATGTCCAGTCATTATGGAATCCAGACTAGAAGCCTGCCACCTTATACCTAGTTACGTAAATTAATTGTACGTACCTCCATTCTCACATGGGCAGTGCGTGTTGCCGGTTGCACTGTAGATCTCTGGTGGTGGGATGTGCCAAGACCTCCACACACAGTCTTTCCCGTGGTACAAGGGACGCGCATTTAAAATACACTCGAGGTACTTAGGTGGAGGGTTGATAAGCCATGATGCCCCCGAGATACCTGTATCAGTCAAGTGTAACCGTCTAGTACACTAGAGAGATATCTTTTATCGTGGTGAAATGTCTCTAATTCGGGTTGACATGTGTTATCGAATAGTTCTTCCCTGCAAGTACGGTAGGGAAGGTCACCGTGTTGTTCTCACTGGGTTTTTTCGTGATTGAAGGTAGGTACAGCCTGCTGGCTGGTCAGGGCACTCAAACTGGTAGAAGTGCCTACTGTATATTAGCGTAGGTAGTGAGAGACAGTGTAATTACTAACCTAAATTAATCGGTCTAAATATAACTTGTCTTAAATCCGCATAAGTAGTAGTGTCTAGTATATTAGCCTATGCAGGATTAGTTACTATATTTAGTCTTACAAATTAAGAATATATAGATATGCGGGACCCCCCTCTCCAATTAAGGTGGGGCTGCTCGTCCCCCCTCCTTTCCCCATAACTTAGGGAGAGTTTGCAACAGTCTGGACAAATCTGAGTTACGTGATTTGCCACACATGGTATCGCCTTCAACTGCTCCAGTTTCCACCTCACTACCTTAAACAGTATGGGAAAAATATTTGTTGCTTTATATTTCCGTTGTTAAGTCTCCAAGTTGTGACTTGACAATGGTTTACGAGTCACAGCTCGACTCTCCTGTTTGTGAAGTGCAAGTTGATTTGTCTCCGACACACACACACAAACACACACAAACACACACACACACACACACACACACACACACACACACACACACACACACACACACACACACACACACACACACACACACATACACAAACACACAGTTATTAAGCCAGAAAATTTAATCCTGTAACACAAACACAATTACTGGAAGGCGCCTGAGGTAACAAAAAAATAAAAAAGCAGGAATCATCTCTATAAGGCCCAAATCATTGATTCAGAGTAAAGGATTTTCGACTGTCTGAATGAAGATGCTAAAGCACGGTCTAAGCGCTCAAGATACAAGAAGGAAAAGGGAAACTACCAAATATATATATATATATATATATATATATATATATATATATATATATATATATATATATATATATATATATATATATATATATATATATATATATATATATATATATATATATATATATATATGTCGTGCCGAATAGGCAGAACTTGCGATCTTGGCTTAAATAGCAACGTTCATCTTGCCATATAGGACAAGTGAAAATTTGTGTATGCAATAATTTCGCCAAAATCATTCTGAACCTAACGAAAAAAATATATTTCACTGTGTTTGTTGAGTATTAAATTATTGTAAACAAATCTAAAATATATTTAGTTGGGTTAGGCTAAAATAAATTGTTCGTGTAATAATAAGGTTAGGTAAGTTTTCTAAGATACTTTTGGTGCAAAATTAAAAAATTTTACATTAACATTAATGAAAAAAATATATCTTTAAACGTTTAAGAGAAAATTTTAGAAAGGACTTAATTTTAAATGAGTTCTTGCTAATTGACCAGTTTTACATATTCGGCACGATATATATATATATATATATATATATATATATATATATATATATATATATATATATATATATATATATATATATATATATACACTTATACACTCTATTATATTAATTAAATCTTTGGATTTTATTTATGATTCTGGGAGATATTGAAGGTTCTAGGACACTTTTTTTTATCAAAGTCATATCCAAAATATATGATTCAAAATATCTAAAGTGGATACAAAGAAAAAACAAAATCTTGTTGATTTTTAGGCCAGAGAAAATTAAAAAAAAAATTCTAAGCATCAAATGTATTTTTCTTTTTCGAAATTATTAAGAGAGGACAAATTCAAGGGAAGAGAAAGGAGAAACGGGGAAGAGTGGTGAAGGAGGGAGGGAGCGAGAGAGGAGATGCAAGGGAGAGGTAGAGACGGAGACTGGATAAACGGGAAAATCAGAGATGATAATTAAGAGAGAGACAGAAATCAAAACAGGTGTAAAGAATAATATGAAGAGAGTGAGAAAGAGAAAGATAGATAGAGAGAAATAGATAGATAAAGATAGAGAGAGAGAGAGAGAGAGAGAGAGAGAGAGAGAGAGAGAGAGAGAGAGAGAGAGAGAGAGAGAGAGAGAGAGAGAGAGAGAGTCAAATAAAGACAGACAGAAACTGTATGAGAATCATCTAGCATAAAAATGAGACAATTAAATGAAACTTCATCCTGTCCCGTACTTGTATGTCTCATAACAATAAAAATGCTTTCAAATGAGCTGATGTAGGTAACAGCTCTTAGCTTGCCAATAAAGTTAGGAATCCTTAACCTGTAAATAGCTTGTCAATAAAGTTAGGAATCCTTAACCTGTAAATAGCTTGTCAATAAAGTTAGGAATCCTTAACCTGTAAATAGCTTGTCAATAAAGTTAGGAATCCTTAACCTGTAAATAGCTTGTCAATAAAGGTAGGAATGCTTAACTTAACCTTGTCAAACCCTGTGTAAAAAGAGAGAGAGAGAGGGGGGGGAGAAGGAAAAATGCGATATATGAGAGGAATCGGAAAGCGGCGATAAGCTCTAACGGATGGTAGGAAGAGAGGGGGAAGCGAAAGATGATGAAAGATAGGATTAAAAGTAAATACAAGAGCAAGAGATAAGAGGAATAAATGAGAGAGAGCGAGAGAGAGAGAGAGAGAGAGAGAGAGAGAGAGAGAGAGAGAGAGAGAGAGAGAGAGAGAGAGAGAGAGAGAGAGAGAGAGAGACAGACAGAGTGTTCATGCCCAGCACATAGATGTTGCCACCGCTACTCATCTTGAAATGATGTTCTTCAAGCTCTGTATAAACACTAGTACCTCCGTACTAGCATGTGCAATGTACAGACCTCAGTGGCAACATGCAGACCCTATCAACTTCCTAATGGAAAATATTGACTCCCTTCTGCTACAACACAACTGTCAACATATCATAATTGTTGGTGACCTCAACCAACTCCTTATACAGAGGGACTTTGATGACCTTCTTGCGGTATTTGACATGAGAAACTTTGTTGATTTCCCTACTCACATCTCTGGCTCCTCCCTTGACCCAGTAGTGAGTGATGTGGCAGAAGGTATAGTCACTTGTCAAGCCCTCGGCTACGTTGGATCATCTGACCACAAAGCTGTTTTTACGATACTTAAGATCCCAACAGTACGAGGTGAGGAGTCCACACGCACAACCTGGCTATAGGAAAATGGTGATTGGCCAGCTCTTTGCTCTGAGCTCGCCACCACCAGTTGGAATGCTCTTCTCCAAGGGGATGTCGACAACCAAGTGAAAGCCTTCACTGGACACATCCTTAATCTACAACAAGAACACATTCCTCACCGGCAATATGTGATGAAGCCTACAGATCAGCCTTGGTTTGGCTTTCGTTGTAGAGGGGCTGCTACTGCTAAGTAAAAGGCATGTCGAAGGTATAAGAGACATCCTACCACCTATAGCAGGAACTTGCATAGGCAAGCCTGTAAGCATGTGAGTGACGTTCAAAAATGGGCCATCGCTAAATGGGAGATGGACACAAGAAGAAAGCTAGCATCAGGTAGGGTAGGCTCCATAACCTGGTGGTCCCTGATCACGGTTATCTGCCTGATAAACGCATTCCACCTCTAAATTGACAGGATGGGACCACCTCTACTAGTACTCAAGAGAAAGCGGGCCTCTTTGCCGAACACTTTGCTACCAAAATGCAAGCTCCTGATCCAGCAAGGGACCCTCCTGGCTATCTGCAAGAACTGTGACAAAACTGTCAGTTGTGGCAATAAGGCAGGAAGAGGTGCACTTCCTTCTTAAATCGCTTGATCAAGAAAAGGCTGTGGGCCCAAACAAGTTGAGCCCAAGATTGCTGAGATGTGCAGACCAGCTAGCAGCACCTCTAACTCGCATCTTTCAGTACTGCCTATTACAGTGTTAATGACCTTCTCTGTGGAAAGAGGCAAATGTAGTCCCTTCTCACAAAAAGAAGAGCAGAGCAGAAATCAGCAACTACAGACCAGTGTCACTCCTGTCAATCACTGGCAAGCTCCTTGAGACAATAATCTCAAGACTACCCCTCACTACTTTTGGACCATCAATATGGCTTCACGAAAGGTTACTCTGTTGCTGATCTGTTGTTAAACCTCTCCACTAAGTGTCACTAGTCACTGGATGAATCCAAAGTCAGCTGAGTGGTAGCAATGGACATTGCTGGCGCTTTCGACCAGGTGTGATACCAGGGCCTCTTAGCAAAACTATAAGCTGTGGTAATTGAAGGCTCTATGCTATGTCTCCTCAGTGATTACCTTCATGGTAGATCTGTATGGGTAATTCTCAATGGAACAGAATGAGCAAGAAATCCCATTTGGGCAAGTGTTCCATAAGGAAGTGTTCTGGGACCATTGTTGTGGAATGTCTACTTCAATGACCTTCTTCACCTCATCCCAGAATTCCATGCATATGCAGACGACTGTACACTGACATTCACTTATCCAAGAGAATAAATGCCAGCTGCTCTAAGCTACATCGATCACCAGCTGAGAGCTATATCAGCTTGTGGAAATAGATAGCAAGTAACATTTCCACCCGAGAAAACACAAATGATGATGATCTCTAGGCACCAAGATGGTAATGCTGGTGCAGTAGTAAGGATGAATGGGAGGGTGTTGGCACCTGGAGAAGAAGTTGATATCCTTGGGGTGAAATTTGACTCCAAACTGTCCATGAAAAACCACGTTGTAAATCTAGGAAACAATGCAGCCAGGAAGCATACAGCACATCTCCCTATCACGCATTTGCTTGACAGCAGTGGTTGCAAGATTTTGTACGAGGCACAAGTACGCTCACACCTTGAGTATGCTCCACTTTCATGGTTCGCCTGCCCCCTTCTCATCTGCGACTCCTTGACAGAGTAGAGAACAGAGCAAGACGTCTCATCTCTCGCCTGGACCAATCCTGGATAGATCTGTCATTTCAGCAGAGCCTTTAACACAGGAGGGATGTGGGTGGCCTTACTGTTATGTACAAGGCCAATATTGTCAAAGTACCACACTTGGATCCACTTCGAGGACAGCGTGAAGCAAGCTTCTATACCACAAGACGGGCAGAAAGCAGCAACTTCACTCTAGTTGTAACCTTCTCCAGAACATCACCTCATCTGAGGTCATTTATCCCCAGGATGACTCGAGTATGGAACACATTCGTACAGCATTATGATGTCTACAAGATAAAGTCAGCTGATCAAATGAAAATTTGGCCCACAGATGGCTCCAACTTCATCCTGTTCCCTACTTGAATGTCTCATTACAATAAAAATGTTTTCAAACGAGCTGATGTAGGTAACAGCTCTTAGCTTGCCATTAAAGTTAGGAATCCTTAACGTGTAAATAGTTTGTCAATGAAGCTAGGGATCCTTAACCTTGTGAAACCCTGTGTAAAAGAGAGAGAGTGAGAGAGAGAGAGAGAGAGAGAGAGAGAGAGAGAGAGAGAGAGAGAGAGTAATTATATTAGAAGAAAAGGATAAGCGAAAAGAGGGGGGTGGGATGATAGAGGATGAGAGTAAGAGTAGCAGCTAGAGTTTACAAAGTGTCCATTCTGTCTGGAAGCTGAAGGAAGAGGAGACTGGTTTGCTTGGTAGATAGTCGAGAACCAATTGTTGGGAAATAATGGAAAAATATTATATTTTGCCTTTGAGAGAGAGAGAGAGAGAGAGAGAGAGACAGACAGACAGACAGAGACAGACAGACAGACAGACATACAGACAGAGAGAGAGAGAGAGAGAGAGAGACAGACATACAGACAGAAAGGCGCTGTTTCTCAGCTAAGAGTGACTCTCAGTGCAAAATGTCATGCTGGCATTTCTATTTTATTTAGAACACGATTCAGTCGTCTCAGTCGATTGTTAGCATGTTCTAATATATATATGTATATATATATATATATATATATATATATATATATATATATATATATATATATATATATATATATATATATGTATATATATATATATATATATATATATATATATATATATATATATATATATATATATATATATATATATATATATATATATATATACATATATATATATATATATATATATATATATATATATATATATATATATATATATATATAAATATATATATATATATATATATATATATATATATATATATATATATATATATATATATATATATATATATATATATATATATACATGTATAGTAGCACTGGCCTGCAAACAGCCATGTTGGGATGGCCCCATCGAAAATACTTGCGAACATGCTTAGGGATGTAACATCACACAGGGAGACTGCCCGTCTCCAAACTGTGAGTGCATTTCACTCTAGGGACTTCCTCCAAACAGTTCCAATTTCAGCAATGGGAACACGCCCCGACTCTAACACTCTCCTTATTGCAGTAGCTCTCCGCCTTGCTGCCACAATTTACACGGAATATACGTGTATTTGCGGCCATGCCCAAGCCGGCCAATATGGTTTACATGGTATTAACTGCTCCAAAACCATGGGTTGGCATGCAAGTCACAATGAAGTCAACGACATCAAAAAGAGAAGCCTTGCTACAACTGGATGCCCAGCCGAGAGAGAGCCCTGATCACTAGCAGCCAACAATACTCACAAACCATCAAACCACCCTGACAGGATCACCATCTATCTTCAGAATAATGGCAAGCTCTTAGCATGGGACTATACCTGCCTGTCAACGTTGGCTGACACCTACATCCATCACAGTGTTGGGCGACAGGAAGGAGCTGCTGATCACAGGGAGGAGTAAAAGATCGGCAAGTACAGAGTGTTACAAAAAACGCGATTCTAAAAGCTTAGAGATCTCCAGTGAATACTAGAAAGGACTGCCCTTCTAGCATCCAGCCTGTTACTGGGTTTTCGTAACAAGTAGTCAGTATCCTTGTCCAATTATCCATTAGAATTCAGTATGAATTATTAGTGCTTTAGGATTACAACTGGTAGGCTACTAACTAGAGAAATTAAAATTTAATAAATTTATTAAGTCTAGAGGTATATTATCAAATTAAATTAAATTAAATTAATCACAGTAATCAAAATAATATCACTTCTCTCAAGTACAATATTATTGTGCTGAAAGCACATATCACATTTATAATTCTTAAGTACCGTCTGGTACATTAACATTTAATAAGATATTACAAATATGTACAAGTAAGTATGTATGCGTGTAAGTGCTCCAAGTAGTTCGCTATGTCTCACGAATCGACTAGACTTAAACAAGTGACTGACAAAGTCCTCAAATAAACTAACTTCTTGACCGACTGGCAACCAGAACAGTCTGCTTGAACAATAAATAGAATGCTAAGCCCAATAGCAATACAACAAGCAACTGCGACACAGAATCAGGAACAAGGAGATAATATAACGACACTAAGTAGGGACCATCTGCAGATCCTCCACAAAAGTCACAAAACTCCTATACAACTGAATCTAAGTTCAGCATAAGAAAATCCCCGACTGTGATAATACACAGATACCAGTGCAAATTAGGTGAGAAGCTACAGCTCAGGACCTGAGATGTTTCGAGTGTCTATGAGACACAACCTCAGTACAACGTCGAAAATCACTAAGTCTATACAATGTTCTGTGAATAGAGTTCTACAGAACTAACAAGAATAATGAGACAGACAATCTGTCCAACCACCAAGAGAGTCTAGAGCAGACTGAATACTTCAGGCGAGGTGAGGACACCCTCCCCTCGATCACGTGATAGCTCCCTGGGTCGCTGTCGCTGCCCAACAAGAAGCCGGCAGGGAAACAAGCAAAGAGCGGTAATTACAGTAGTTAGACAATCAAGACTTGAACTGAGCACATAATATGTTACATCCTACCTAACAACATAACTACGTCAAATAACAATATAAAGCAATACATTTACGATTTAGCTATTATCGCAAATATAAGCAATATAAAATTATATGAAAAGGTAATAATTATATATATACATAATAATCATTGCAACCCATTCAGGGTTTGCAACACAGAGACATAAGCCAACAGTATAAACTTGTCCCAGTGGGATAAGAGACCTTGGGATCATGGGGAAAAAACACCACACGCTTCCTTAAAGAACTGGGTTTCAGGCTCATCGACACCACCAGGGACCCGAGGGCGGCCACCTTCATGTTCCAGCGCTTCAGCGTGGCCATCCAGAGGGGAAATGCTTACTGCATACTGGCCTCGCGTCCGGCTTCAGATTAGTTTGAGGAGATTCATACCCTTTGATATAATGAACCAACGTATTATTTTTTGTATTTTTGTCAGTGTATTTTGTTTATAAATAAAGTTCACATAGAATATGGAATACAGGGGATGCAAGAAGAAAATATTCAAACAGCACTAGGTAGAACCTTGAGTTTCCCCTGAAGTACGTCTATTCTCTTCTCTGAGGATAAGGGTCCCCAGCACAGTTATATATATATATGTATATATATATATATATATATATATATATATATATATATATATATATATATATATATATATATAGAGAGAGAGAGAGAGAGAGAGAGGGGTTTAGTTATAGGTAATACATATTTTAAGAAAAAGAGGATAAATAAGTATACAAGATATGATGTAGGGCGAAATGACAGTAGTTTGTTGGATTATGTATTGGTAGATAAAAGACTGTTGAGTAGACTTCAGGATGTACATGTTTATGGAGGGGCCACAGATATATCAGATCACTTTCTAGTTGTAGCTACACTGAGAGTAAAAGGTAGATGGGATACAAGGAGAATAGAAGCATCAGGGAAGAGAGAGGTGAAGGTTTATAAACTAAAAGAGGAGGCAGTTAGGGTAAGATATAAACAGGCAATGGGGTCGAAGAGGTATGGGGTAGGTTTAAAAATGTAGTGTTAGAGTGTTCAGCAGAAGTTTGTGGTTACAGAAAAGTGGGTGCGGGAGGGAAGAGGAGCGATTGGTGGAATGATGATGTGAAGAGAGTAGTAAGAGAGAAAAAGTTAGCATATGAGAAGTTTTTACAAAGTAGAAGTGATGCAAGGAGGGAAGAGTATATGGAGAAAAAGAGAGAGGTTAAGAGAGTGGTGAAGCAATGTAAAAAGAGAGCAAATGAGAAAGTGGGTGAGATGTTATCAACAAATTTTGTTGAAAATAAGAAAAAGTTTTGGAATGAGATTAACAAGTTAAGAAAGCCTAGAGAACAAATGGATTTGTCAGTTAAAAATAGGGGAGGAGAGTTATTAAATGGAGAGTTAGAGGTATTGGGAAGATGGAGGGAATATTTTGAGGAATTGTTAAATGTTGATGAAGATAGGGAAGCTGTGATTTCGTGTATAGGGCAAGGAGGAACAACATCTTGTAGGAGTGAGGAAGAGCCACTTGTGAGTGTGGGGGAAGTTCGTGAGGCAGTAGGTAAAATGAAAGGGGGTAAGGCAGCCGGGATTGATGGGATAAAGATAGAAATGTTAAAAGCAGGTGGGGATATAGTTTTGGAGTGGTTGGTGCAATTATTTAATAAATGTATGGAAGAGGGTAAGGTACCTAGGGATTGGCAGAGAGCATGCATAGTTCCTTTGTATAAAGGCAAAGGGGATAAAAGAGAGTGCAAAAATTATAGGGGGATAAGTCTGTTGAGTATACCTGGCAAAGTGTATGGTAGAGTTATTATTGAAAGGATTAAGAGTAAGACGGAGATAGCAGATGAACAAGGAGGTTTTAGGAAAGGTAGGGGGTGTGTGGACCAGGTGTTTACAGTGAAACATATAAGTGAACAGTATTTAGATAAGGCTAAAGAGGTCTTTGTGGCATTTATGGATTTGGAAAAGGCGTATGACAGGGTGGATAGGGGGGGCAATGTGGCAGATGTTGCAGGTGTATGGTGTAGGAGGTAGGTTACTGAAAGCAGTGAAGAGTTTTTACGAGGATAGTGAGGCTCAAGTTAGAGTATGTAGGAAAGAGGGAAATTATTTCCCAGTAAAAGTAGGCCTTAGACAAGGATGTGTGATGTCACCGTGGTTGTTTAATATATTTATAGATGGGGTTGTAAGAGAAGTAAATGCGAGGGTCTTGGCAAGAGGCGTGGAGTTAAAAGATAAAGAATCACACATAAAGTGGGAGTTGTCAGAGTTGCTCTTTGCTGATGACACTGTGCTCTTGGGAGATTCTGAAGAGAAGTTGCAGAGATTGGTGGATGAATTTGGTAGGGTGTGCAAAAGAAGAAAATTTAAAGTGAATACAGGAAAGAGTAAGGTTATGAGGATAACAAAAAGATTAGGTGATGAAAGATTGGATATCAGATTGGAGGGAGAGAGTATGGAGGAGGTGAATGTATTCAGATATTTGGGAGTGGACGTGTCAGCGGATGGGTCTATGAAAGATGAGGTGAATCATAGAATTGATGAGGGGAAAAGGGTGAGTGGTGCACTTAGGAGTCTGTGGGGACAAAGAACTTTGTCCTTGGAGGCAAAGAGGGGAATGTATGAGAGTATAGTTTTACCAACGCTCTTATATGGGTGTGAAGCATGGGTGATGAATGTTGCTGCGAGGAGAAGGCTGGAAGCAGTGGAGATGTCATGTCTGAGAGCAATGTGTGGTGTGAATATAATGCAGAGAATTCGTAGTTTGGAAGTTAGGAGGAGGTGCGGGATTACCAAAACTGTTGTCCAGAGGGCTGAGGAAGGATTGTTGAGGTGGTTCGGACATGTGTCGAGAATGGAGCGAAACAGAATAACTTAAAGAGTGTATCAGTCTGTAGTGGAAGGAAGGCGGGGTAGGGGTCGGCCTTGGAAAGGTTGGAGGGAGGGGGTAAAGGAGGTTTTGTGTGTGAGGGGCTTGGACTTCCAGCAGGCATGCATGAGCGTGTTTGATAGGAGTGAATGGAGACAAATGGTTTTTAATACTTGACGTGCTGTTGGAGTGTGAGCAAAGTAACATTTATGAAGGGATTCAGGGAAACCGGCAGGCCGGACTTGAGTCCTGGAGATGGGAAGTACAGTGCCTGCACTCTGAAGGAGGGGTGTTAATGTTGCAGTTTAAAAACTGTAGTGTAAAGCACCCTTCTGCCTTGGTGGGAATCGGCCAGTGTGATAATAATAAAAAATAATTTTATATTTTCGGGCCACCCTGCCTTGGTGGGAATCGGCCAGTATGATATATAAAAAAAATATATATATATATATATATATATATATATATATATATATATATATATATATATATATATATATATAATGTGAGTAGTCACGAAAGCGCTTGGAATTTCTCTATTCTTTCAGAGTGGTTGTTTTGCATATATATATATATATATATATATATATATATATATATATATATATATATATATATATATATATATATATATATATATATGTGTATGTGTGTATGTGTGTGTGTGTGTGTTTGTGTGTGTGTGTGTGTGTGTGTGTGTGTGTGTGTGTGTGTGTGTGTGTGTGTATGTGTATGTCGTGCCGAATAGGCAGAACTTGCGATCTTGGCTTAAATAGCAACGCTCATCTTGCCATATAGGACAAGTGAAAATTTGTGTATTCAATAATTTCGCCAAAATCGTTATGAACCTACCGAAAAAAATATATTTGATTGTGCTTGTTTAGTATTAAATTATTGTAAACGTATTTAAAATATATTTAGTTGGGTTAAGCTAAAATAAATTGCTCTTGTTATAATAAGGTTAGGTAAGTTTTCTAAGATTCTTTTGGAGCAAAATTAAAAACTTTCACATTAACATTAATGAAAAAAATATATCTTTAAACGTAAAAGAGAAAATTTCAGAAAGGACTTAATTTTAAATGAGTTCTTGCTAATTGACCAGTTTTACATATTCGGCACGACATATATACATATATATATATATATATATATATATATATATATATATATATATATATATATATATACATATATATATATATATATATATATATATATGTATATATATATATATATATATGTATATATATATATATATATGTATATATATATATATATATTTATATATATATATATATATTTATATATATATAGATATATATATATATATATATATATATATATATATATATATATATATATGAATATATGCATGCACACACACACATGGATTTGTTGTCTGCTCTCTCTATTGGATATATTTTTACATCTATTTATTTGTATTTCCTTTATGTTGAAGGTGGGATGTGCATGTTGGCCTTGGAGGTTGTTTGGAAGATGATGCTCTATATGTGCCTTTCATTGCACACACTCACACACACACACACACACACACACACACACACACACACACACACACAGGCCCATACTGGAGTATGCAGCTCCAGTTTGGAATCCACACCTAGTCAAGCACGTCAAGAAATTAGAGAAAGTGCAAAGGTTTGCAACAAGACTAGTCCCAGAGCTACGGGGATTGTCCTATGAAGAAAGGTTGAGGGAAATCGGCCTGATGACACTGGAGGCCAGGAGGGTCAGGGGAGACATGATAACGACATATAAAATACTGCGCGGAATAGACGAGGTGGACAAAGACGGGATGTTCCAGAGATGGGACACAGACACAAGAGGTCACAATTGGAAGTTGAAGACTCAGATGAATCAAAGGGATGTTAGGAAGTATTTCTTCAGTCATAGAGTAGTCAGGCCATGGAATAGCCTAGAAAGTGACGTGGTGGAGGCAGGAACCATACATAGTTTTAAGGCGAGGTATGATAGAGCTCATGGGGCAGGGAGAGAGAGGACCTAGTAGCAATCAGCGAAGAGGCGGGGCCAGGAGCTGTGACTCGACCCCTGCAACCACAAATAGGTGAGTACAAATAGGTGAGTACACACATACACTCAAACAAAATGATCTTGGGGTTAGTATAACACCAGGCACATCTTCTGAGGTGCACATTAACCAAATAACTGCTGCAGCATACGAACGCCTGGCAAACCTAAGAACAGCATTCCGATATCTCAATAAGGTATCGTTCAGGACCTTGTACACTGTGTACGTTTGGCCCATATTGGAGTATGCAGCACCAATTTGGAACCCTCACCTAGCCAAGCATGTAAGGAAACTAGAGAAAATGCAAAGGTTTGCAACAAGACTAGTCCCGGAGCTAAGAGGTATGTCCTAGGAGGAGAGGTTAAGGGAAATCGACCTGACAACACTGGAGGACAGGAGGGATTGGGTGGATATGATAACGACATATAAAATACTGAGAGGATTTGACAAGGTGGACAGAGACAGGATGTACCAGAAATGGGACACAGCTGGATGTTGAAGACACAGATGAATCACAGGAATGTTAGGAAGTATTTCTTCAGTCATAGAGTTGTCAGGAAGTGGAATAGTCAGGGAAGTGACGTAGTGGAGGTAGGATCCATATATAGCTTTAAGAAGAGGTATGATAAAGCTCATGGGACAGGAAGAGTGACCTAGTAGTAACCAGTGAATACACACTCACTCTAAACATCCCCGTGACCTGACTTGATCTGAAACTTGAGGGTGCTAGACATGTCGTAGGGAGCCATTGTAACGACCACTCCTATGAATATCGATATTTTAGAACTGAATTTTTAAAAAATGTAGACTTCATCGTCTGTAAGATCTTGGATGATTACCTCGATGTACTCTCAGTAACACAACACACACTATAGAAACACAATTTACACTATGGAAACACAACTCACAGTATGGAAACACTGCTCACACTATTGAAAAATAACTCACACTATAGAAACATGACACACACTATTGAAATTCAGCACACACTATAAAAACGCAGCACACCAGGCGAGAGATGAGTCGTCTTGCTCTGTTCCCTTTTCTGTCAAGAAGTTGCAGATGAGTCGGAGGGCAGGCAACCAGGAGAGTGGAGCATACTCAAGGTGTGAGCGTAATTGTGCCTAGTACAGAATCTTGCAGCCTCTGCTGTCGAGCAGATGCGAGATACGTCGAAGCGCTTTAAGCTTCCTGGCTGCCTTGTTTGCAAGATTTACAACGTGTTTTTTTCATGGTCAGTTTGGAGTCAAATTTCACCTCAAGGATATCAACTTCGTCTCCGGGTGCCAACACTCTTCCATTCATTCTAACCACTGCTCCAGTATTAGAATCATAGTGCCTAGAGACCATAATCATATGTGTTTTCCAGGGGCAAATGTGACCAGATATCGTTCACCTAAGGCTAATATAACTGTAAGCTGGGGATTGATGTAACGTAGAACAGCTGGTATTTCCTCTCAGGGGTGAGTAAATGTTAATGTGCAATCATCTGCATATGTAGGGGATTTTGGGATGAAATGAAAGAGGCCATTGAAGGAGACATTCCATAACAATAGCCCAAGCAGAATTCCCTGTGGAACACTTGCACCTACAGGATGTTTTGCTGACTCTGTCAGCAAAATCTACCATGAAGGTAATCACTGAGCAAACATAGTGTACGGCCTGCAATTCCCAGTGCTTGCAGTTTTGCCAGGAGTCCATGGTGCCATACTAGACCAGCATGTCCAGTGCTACTATACAGCTGACTTTGGATTCATTCAGTGCCTGGAACCACATAGTGGAAAGATTTATCAATAGATCAGCAGCAGGATAACCTTTTCTGAAGCAATATTGACGGTCACAAATAAGTGAGTGGTAGTCGAGAAACTCCGTCATCTGCCGAGAGATTATTGTCTCAAAAATCTTGCCAGTGATAACAGGAGTGACACCGGTCTGTAGTTGCTGATTTCTGCTCTGCTCTTCGTTTTGTGAACATAGACTACATTTGCCTCTTTCCACAGAGAAGGCCATTTACACTGTGCTAGGCAGTGCTGATAGATACGAGTTAGAGGTGCTGCTAGCTGGTCTGCACATCTACTCAGCAGTCTTGGGCTCAACTCATCAGGGTCCACAGCCTTTTCTGGGTCCAGCGATTTAAGGAGAAGATACACCTCATCCTGCCTGACTGTCACATTGACAACCTTAACACAGTTCTTGCAGCTAGCCAAGGAGGGTCCCTCGCTGGATCACGAACTAGCATCTTAGCAGCAAAGTGTTCAACAAAGAGGCCAGCTTTCTCCTGACTACTAGCAGAGATGGTCCTATCCTGTCAATTTAGAGTTGGAATAATTTCATCAGACGAATAATCTAATCGGTCCTTGAGCAAGGACCACCAGGTTTTGGAGCCTACTCTACCTCATGCCAGCTTTCTTTTTGTGTCAGCCTCCCATTTAGAGATGTCCCACTTTTGGACTGTCATATGTCTACAGTCTTGACTGTGTAGGTTCCTCTTATACCTGCTCCAAGCCTTGTAGTTAGCAGTAGCAGTGAGAGATGTGTTCTTGTTGGAGATTAAGGACGTGTCCAGTGAATGCATTTACTTGGTTGTCAACATCACCTTGGAGAAAAGCATTCCAGTTGGAGGCTGCGAGCTCAGAACAAAGGGTTGGCCAGTTATAGATTCGTCACCTCGTTCTATTGAAATCTTCAGCGTCATAAAGACATCCTTGTGGTCAGATGATCCAATGTAGCCAAAGGGTTGGCAAGTGACTATACCTTCTGATATGTCACTCAATACTGGGTCGAGGGGTGAGCTACAGATGTCAGGAGGGAAATCAACAAAGTTTATCATCTCTCACTCTCTCTCTCTCCCTCCCACCCTCCCTCTCATCCTCCACTTCCCTTTATCTTTCTCTCTCTTTTCCTTCCCTCCCTCCTTCCCTCCCTTCCTTTCTCTCTCTCTCCCTCCCTCCCTCCCTCCTATGTATGCTTAAATATATTTTTTCCCTTTTCTTAAGCATATTATGAAATCTCTCCCCTCTCTATTTCCTCTTTCTTCTCCGTCTGTCTGTCTGTCTATCTGTCTCTGTCTTTTTGTCTGTCTGTCTGTCTGTCTGTCTGTCTGTCTGTCTGTCTCTCTATCTCTCTCTCTCTCTATCTCT
>NC_091304.1:6671712-6694923 GCF_038502225.1 Cherax quadricarinatus | reverse complement strand
GGACAGGAGGTTTAGGGGAGACATGATAACGACATACAAAATTCTGCATGGAATATACAAGGTGGACAGAGACAGGATGTTCCAGAGATGGGACGCAGAAACAAGGGGTCACGATTGGAAGTTGAAGAATCAGATTAGTCAAAGGGATGTTAGGAAGTATTTCTTTAGTCATAGAGTAGTCAGGAAGTGGAATAGTCTGGCGAGTGATTTAGTGGAGGCAGGAACCATACATAGCTTTAAGACGAGGTATGATAAAGCTCATGGAGCAGGAAGAGAGAGGACCTAGTAGCCAGGAGCTGAGTCTAGATCCCTGCAACCACAATTAGTTGAGTACACACACACACACACACACACATACACACACACACACACACACACACACACACACACACACACACACACACACACACACACACACACACACACACACACACACACACACACACACTAAACTATAGACCAGTGTCACTGACGTGTATAGTATGCAGAGTCATGGAGAAGATTATCAGGAGGAGAGTGGTGGAGCACCTGGAACGGAACAAGACTATATACGACAGCCAGCACGGATTCCTGGAATGCAAATCCTTTGTCACAAACCCTCTGGAGTTTTACGATAAAGTAACAGAAGTAAGATACGAGAGAAAGGGGTGGGTTGATTGCATTTTCCTGGACTGCAAGAAGGCCTTCGACTCAGTTCCTTACAAGAGATTAGTGCAGAAGCTAGAGGATCAGGCACCTAAAACAGGAAAGACACTGCAGGGAGGCAACAACGAGTCATGGTACGTGATGAGGTATCACAGTAGGCGCCTGTGACGAGCAGGGTTCCACAGGGGTCGGTCCTAGGACCAATGCTATTTTTGGTACATGTGAATGACATGATGGAAGGGATAGACTCAGAAGTGTCCCTGTTTGCAGATGATATGAAGTTAATGAGGAGAATTAAATCAGGTGAGGATCAGGCAGAACTATAAAGAGACATGGACAGGCTGGACACGTGGTCTAGCAACTCTCTCCTCAAATTTATCCCCGCCAAATGCAGAGTCATGAAGATTGGGGAAGGGCAAAGAAGACCGCAGAGAGAGTATAGGCTAGGTGGCCAAAGACTGCAAACCTCACTCACGGAGAAAGATCTTTGGGTGAGTGTTATACCGAGCACATCTCCTGAGGCGCACATCAACCTGATAACTGCTGCAGTACATGGGCGCCTGGTAAACCTGAGAATAGCGTTCCGATACCTTAGTAAGGAATCGTACAAGACACTGTACACTGTGTACGTCAGGCCCATACTGGAGTATGCATCACCAGTTTGGAACCCACACCTGGTCAAGCACGTCAAGAAATTAGAGAAAATGCAGAGGTTTGCAACAAGTCTAGTTCCAGAGCTAAGGGGAATTTCCTACGAAGAAAGGTTAAGGGAAATCGGCCTGACGACAGTGGAAGACAGATAGGTCAAGGGAGACACGATAACGGCAAACAAAATACTGCGTGGAATAAATAAGGTGGACAGAGACAGAATGTTCCAGAGATAGGACACAGAAACAAAGAGTCACAGTTGGAAATTGAAGACTCAGATGATTCAAAGGGATGTTAGGAAGTATTTCTACAGTCATAGAGTTGTCAGGAAGTGGAACTGTCTGGCGAGTGATGTAGTGGAGGCAGGAACCATACATAGCTTTAAGACGAGGTATGATAAAGCTCATGGAGCAGGGAGAGTGGGGACCCAGTAGCGATCAGTGAAGAGGTGGGGCCAGGAGCTGAGTCTCGACCCCTACAACCACAATTAGAAGAGTACACACACGCACACACACACACACACACACACACACACACACACACACACACACACACACACACACACACACACACACGCACACACACACACACACACACACACACACACACACACAGGGGGGGGGGTGGAGGAGTGGCATTGCTGATCAAAAATCGCTGGAATTTTGATGAGCTGGAGAGAGGAGACTGGAGAAGAAAGTGATTACATAGCGGGAATGCTTCACTCTGGAGGTCCCAAGGTGGTAATAGCAGTGATGTATAACCCACCACAGAACAGCAGGAGGCCAAGGCAAGAGTACGACGAGAGCAATAGAGCGATGGTTGACACACTGGCTAGAGTGGCCAGAAGAGCTCATGCATGCAGGGCAAAGCTCCTGATCATGGGTGACTTTAACCACAAGGAGATCGATTGGGAGAACTTGGACCCACATGGGGGCCAAGATACATGGAGGGCTAAGATGATGGAGGTGGTACTGGAAAACTTCATGTACCAACACGTAAGGGACACTACATGAGAGAGAGGAGAGGATGAACCAGCAAGGCTGGACTTAGTATTCACCTTGAGTAGTACAGATATCTAGGACATCACATACGAAAGACCCCTTGGGGCCAGTGACCATGTGGTTTTAAGCTTCGAATACACAGTAGAGCCACAAGTGGAGGGAGAAGCAGGAAGGCCAGGACGAATGAAGCCAAACTACAAGAAAGGGGACTACACAGGAATGAGGAACTTCCTGAACGGGGTTCAGTGGGACAGAGAACTGGCAGGGAAGCCAGTTAATGAGATGATGGAATATGTAGCAACAAAATGCAAGGAGGCTGAGGAGAGGCTTGTACCCAAGGGTAACAGGAATAATGAAAAAGCCAGGATGAGCCCATGGTTTACCCAAAGGTGCAGGGAGGCAAAAACCAAGTGTGCTAGGGAATGGAAGAAATATAGAAGGCAAAGGACCCAGGAGAATAAGGAGAGCAGTCGTAGAGCCAGAAACGAATATGCACAGATAAGAAGGGAGGCCCAAAGACAATATGAAAATGACATAGCAGCGAAAGCCAAATCTGACCCGAAACTGTTGTACAGTCACATCAGGAGGAAAACAACAGTCAAGGACCAGGTAATCAGGCTAAGGAAGGAAGGAAGGAGGAGAGACAACAAGAAATGACCGTGAAGTGAGGAACTCAACAAGAGATTCAAAGAAGTGTTCACAGAGGAGACAGAAGGGGCTCCAGAAAGACGGAGAGGTGGGGCACACCACCATGTGCTGGACACAGTGCACACAACCGAGGAAGAAGTGAAGAGGCTTCTGAGTGAGCTAGATACCTCAAAGGCAATGGGGGCAGATAACATCTCCCCATGGGTATTGAGAGAGGGAGCAGAGGCACTATGTGTACCCCTAACAACAATATTCAATACATCTATCGAAGCAGGGAGATTGCCTGAGGCATGGAAGACAGCAAATGTAGTCCCAATCTTTAAAAAAGGAGACAGACATGAAGCATTAAACTACAGACCAGTGTCACTGACATGTATAGTATGCAAAATCATTGAGAAGATTATCAGAAGAGTGGTGGAACACCTAGAAAGGAATGATCTCATCAACAGCAGCCAACATGGTTTCAGGGACGGGAAATCCTGTGTCACAAACCTACTGGAGTTCTATGACTTGGTGACAGCAGTAAGACAAGAGAGAGAGGGGTGGGTGGATTGCATATTCTTGGACTGCAAGAAGGCGTTTGACACAGTTCCACACAAGAGATTGGTGCAAAACCTGGAGGACCAAGCAGGGATAACAGGGAAGGCACTACAATGGATCAGGGAATACTTGTCAGGAAGACAGCAGCGAGTCATGGTACGTGGCGAGGTGTCAGAGTGGGCACCTGTGACCAGCGGGGTCCCACAGGGGTCAGTCCTAGGACCAGTGCTGTTTCTGGTATTTGCGAACGACATGACGGAAGGAATAGACTCTGAGGTGTCCCTGTTTGCAGATGACGTGAAGTTGATGAGAAGAATTCACTCGATCGAAGACCAGGCAGAACTACAAAGGGATCTGGACAGGCTGCAGACCTGGTCCAGCAATTGGCTCCTGGAGTTCAATCCCACCAAGTGCAAAGTCATGAAGATTGGGGAAGGGCAAAGAAGACCGCAGACGGAGTACAGTCTAGGGGGCCAGAGGCTACAAACCTCACTCAAGGAAAAAGATCTTGGGGTGAGTATAACACCAGGCACATCTCCTGAAGCGCACATCAACCAAATAACTGCTGCAGCATATGGGCGCCTAGCAAACCTCAGAACAGCATTCCGACATCTTAATAAGGAATCGTTCAGGACCCTGTACACCGTGTAAGTTAGGCCCATATTGGAGTATGCGGCACCAGTTTGGAACCCAGACCTAGCCAAGCACGTAAAGAAACTAGAGAAAGTGCAAAGGTTTGCAACAAGACTAGTCCCAGAGCTAAGAGGTATGTCCTACGAGGAGAGGTTAAGGGAAATCAACCTGACGACACTGGAGGAGAGGAGAGATAGGGGGGACATGATAACGACATACAAAATACTGAGAGAAATTGACAAGGTGGACAAAGACAGGATGTTCCAGAGATTGGACACAGTAACAAGGGGACACAATTGGAAGACACAGATGAATCACAGGGATGTTAGGAAGTATTTCTTCAGCCACAGAGTAGTCAGTAAGTGGAATAGTTTGGGAAGCGATGTAGTGGAGGCAGGATCCATACATAGCTTTAAGCAGAGGTATGATAAAGCTCACGGTTCAGGGAGAGTGACCTAGTAGCGATCAGTGAAGAGGCGGGGCCAGGAGCTCGGACTCGACCCCCGCAACCTCAACTAGGTGAGTACAACTAGGTGAGTACACACACACACACACACACACACACACACACACAGGAGGAGAGTGGTCGAACACCTGGAAAGGAACAGGATTATAAATGAAAACCAGCATGGGTTCATGGAAGGCAAATCCTGTGTCACAAACCTCCTGGAGTTTAATGACAAGGTAACAGAAGTAAGACACGAGAGAGAGGGGTGGGTAGATTGCGTTTTCCTAGACTGCAGGAAGGCCTTTGACACAGTTCCCCACAAGAGATTAGTGCAGAAGCTGGAGGATCAGGTGCATGTAAAAGGGAGGGCACTGCAATGGATAAGGAAATACCTGACAGGAAGGCAGCAGCGAGTCATGGTACGTGAAGAGGTATCACAGTGGGCGCCTGTTACGAGCGGGGTCCCACAGGGGTCAGTTCTAGGACCAGTGCTATTTTTGATATATGTGAACGACATGATGGAAGGAATAGACTCTGAAGTGTCCCTGTTCGCAGATGACGTGAAGTTGATGAGAAGAATTAAATCGGACGAGGATGAGGCAGGACTGCAAAGAGACCTGGACAGCCTGGACATGTGGTCCAGTAACTGGCTTCTCGAATTCAATCCAGCCAAATGCAAAGTCATGAAGATTGCGGAGGGGCAAAGAAGACCGCAGACAGAGCATAGGCTAGGTGGACAAAGACTACAGACCTTACTCAGGGAGAAAGACCTCAGGGTGACCATAACACCGAGCACATCACCGGAGGCACACATCAACCAAATAACTGCTGCAGCATACGGGCGCCTGGCAAACCTGAGAATAGCGTTCCGATACCTTAATAAGGAATCGTTCAAGACACTGTACACTGTGTATGTTAGGCCCATACTGGAGTATGCAGCACCAGTCTGGAACCCACACCTGGTCAAGCACGTCAAGAAGTTAGAGAAAGTACAAAGGTTTGCAACAAGGCTAGTCCCAGAGCTCAAGGGAATGTCGTACGAGGAAAGGTTTAGGGAAATCTGACTGACGACACTGGAGGACAGAAGGGTCAGGGGAGACATGATAACGACATACAAGATACTGCGTGGAATAGGCAAGGTGGACAGAGATAGGATGTTCCAGAGAGGGGACACAGGGACAAGGGGTCACAACTGGAAGCTGAAGACTCAGACGAGTCACAGGGACGTTAGGAAGTATTTCTTCAGTCATAGAGTTGTCAGCAAGTGGAATAGCCTAGCAAGAGAAGTAGTGGAGGCAGGAACCATACATAGTTTTAAGAAGAGGTATGACATAGCTCAGGAAGCAGAGAGAGAGAGGACCCAGTAGCGATCAGTGAAGAGGCGGGGCCAGGTGCTGCGTCTCGACCCCTGCAACCACAATTAGGCGAGTACAATTAGGTGAGTACACACACACACACACACACACAAACTCGCACACACACACACACACACACACACACACACACACACACACACACACACACACACACACACACACACACACACACACACACACACACACACACACACACACACACACACACACACACACATCTTGGGGTGAGTATAACACCGAGCATGTCTCCGGAAGCACACATCAATCAGATAACTGCTGCAGCATATGGGCGCCTGGCAAACCTGAGAACAGCATTCCGATACCTTAGTATGGAATCATTCAAGACACTTTACACCGTGTATGTCAGGCCCATACTGGAGTATGCAGCACCTGTTTGGAACCCGCACTTAATAAAGCACGTCAAGAAACTAGAGAAAGTACAAAGGTTTGCGACAAGGTTAGTTCCAGAGCTAAGGGGAATGTCCTATGAGGAAAGATTAAGGGAAATCGGCCTGACCACACTGGAGGACAGGAGGGTCAGGGGAGACATGATAACGACATATAAAATACTGCGTGGAATAGACAAGGTGGACAAAGACAGGATGTTCCAGGGAGGTGACACAGAAACAAGAGGCCACAATTGGAAGTTGAAGACACAAATGAGTCAGAGAGATAGTAGGAAGTATTTCTTCAGTCATAGAGTTGTAAGGCAGTGGAATAGCCTAGAAAATGACGTAGTGGAGGCAGGAACCATACACAGTTTTAAGACGAGGTTTGATAAAGCTCATGGAGCGGGGAGAGAGAGGGCCTAGTAGCAACCGGTGAAGAGGCGGGGCCAGGAGCTAGGACTCGACCCCTGCAACCACAAATAGGTGAGTACAAATAGGTGAGTACACACACACACACACACACACACACACACACACACACACACACACACACACACACACACACACACACACACACACACACACACACGCACACACGCCCACACACACACACGTTGTATTCAAGGGAAAGCGCTAAACCGGTGGGGGTGATGCAGCACCTGGAGAATGGGTGCTAATCACGTTTGATCCAAGGGAAAGGACGCTCTGGTTTCATGGATTAATAGCCCTTCGGCAGCATCAAGGAGAACAGAAGCGAGGAATAAGAGAGAGAGAGAGAGAGAGAGAGAGAGAGAGAGAGAGAGAGAGAGAGAGAGAGAGAGAGAGAGAGAGAGAGAGAGAGAGAGAGAGAGAGAGTCAAATAAAGACGGACAGGAACTGTATGAGAATCATCTAGCATAAAAATGAGACAATTAAATGTTGTAAATAGGTTCGTAATGGAAGGTGAATTGGATTCTATAATTGGATGAGAGGAAGACTTGGTATTCCAGCAGCCATCAAGTTCTTTCTGGGTCTCTCAATTGGAATTATTGGCCAGCATATCTAATTAGGAATATTCAGAGACTTCTTTTCCAAGTTACAAACGCCACATGGTTTATTGATAGGTCAGGGCTTTAATTAAATTGGTTTATTGGGGTTTAGTTTTATATGAAATTCCCTTTAGTATCTTGTAGTATCTGAAAGCGAGGGAGGGAGGGAGAGAGAGAGAGAGAGAGAGAGAGAGAGAGAGAGAGAGAGAGAGGGAGAGAGAGAGAGAGAGAGAGAGAGAGAGAGAGAGAGAGAGAGAGAGAGAGAGAGAGAGAGAGAGAGAACTGTGTCAAAGTTGTCAGAGGTGAGAGTAAGATAAGAGGAACATCTGAAATCCTTGGATCAAGAAAAGGCTGTTGGGCCAGGATAAGGTGAGCCCAAGACTGCTGAACAGACGTGCAGTCTGGCTACCACCGCCTCCAACTCTTCGCATCTATCAACTCCACCGATCAGAGTAACTGACCTTCGTGGAAAAAAGCAAACGTAGCTCTTTAACACACACACACACACACACACACACACACACACACACACACACACACACACACACACACACACACACACACACAAGAGAAGTGCCATAATCAGCAATTACAGACCAGTGTCAGTCCTGGCAATCATTTGAAAAAGTCTCAGCAAATGATGACCCTTTTTTTTTGGACTGTCACTCTCCTCTGTGCGACCATCAACGTGGATTCGGAATGTGAATAAATAGTTTACATTACCTACAGACAAGACCTGCTTCCGCTAGTGGTTTTATCTACTGGTGACTCCGCCTTCCACTGCTCCACCTCATTTGTCATCAGTATATAAGCCTCATCTCCGCGAATATGCTTCACTTTTCTGAGAACTGATGGATTGAATACATCGACCCCAGACTGAGGGATTGATTTCCTCAAAATCCTCCTCATCTTCCACTTTTCTCTGCATTGGGCTGAAGAAGCCGCTGCGTGGCGAAACGTTTCCATCCAGAATAAAGATACCCAAATGTTGCAATCGTAAAATGATACTCTGTGGCTGATCTGTTAAACCTCTCTACTATGTGGCTCCAGCCACTGGATTTATCCTAGATTAACTGTGTAGTAGCACAGAACATTGCTACTATCGTCTTGGACTCTTGTCAGAATTACAAGGACTTTGAGTCTCTGCTTTGTTCTGCACCTCCTTAGTGACCAACTTCAAAATACGTCCATTAGAGTAGTTCTTAAGGAAGCAGAGTCTACAAGACAGTCGGTGCCAGTGCTCCACAGGGCAGTGTACTGGGTCCATCGTTTTGGAATACTACTTCAGTGATGTACTTCATATTGTCTCAGAATCCCATGCCACTGCCGATGACTGTACTCTATCCTTTGCTTATATAAGAGAGATGCCTACTGCTTTCAGTCATTTATCACTGATTTACAGTTTATATCAACTTGGGGTAAAGAATGGCAGGTTACATTTGCTTCTCAGAAAACACATATCATGGCCTGTAGACCAGCTGTGGTAATAATGAATGGAAGAGCTTTGGGGCTCAGGGACGCCCTAACATGAAATTTGATATCGAAATGTCTTTGAAGAATTATGCAGTAAATCTTGCAAACAAGGCAGCCAAGAGGTTAAAGGGACTGAAATGTATCTCGTGCCTGCTTGGCAGCAGAGGCTGCAGAACGCTGTACGAGACAAGTGCTCTCTCATTTTGAGTATGTTCTGCTTTTCTGGATTGCCTGCTTCCCGTCTCAACTTCGAATTCTGGAAAGAGTAGACAGCAGTGAAAGGCGACTTATCTAGCAGAGCCTTCAACATCGGAAAGACGTGGGTGACCCTACTGTTATACTCAAAGTACAACACTTTGCTCCACATCGCTGTCAGCGAGAAGACAGCTTCTTCATCACAAAACGGGCAGTAAACAAGATTCACGCTCTGTGTGTATCTTTCTCAAGAACATCACTTCTTCTGAAATCATTCCTTCCTAGAATGACTCACCTTTAGAACACAGACCCAATGCAGTCTTTAGTTCTCTTCCCTATTTGTATGTTTCGTAACTATAATGCTACTGTTTATACCCTCTATGCAATTATATCAATAAATGACTTATGGTATAGTGAGAAAGACTGAAAATGCCATATTTCTGCATAGATTTATTAAGAACAACACATTTGTATTTAAATCAGTCTCTTAGTTTTGCGGAGTGTTGCACTTTCAGTGTTGAAAGTCATCCATGAAGTGTTTCAAGGCTACTTACACTTATAGCCACTAAATGTGTACATAATTATAGGGAAGACTTTAAGGTGAGCTTATAAAACCAACCAATCGTCGTAACACCACTGTGAAAAAAAAAATTGCATGCTCATCGTCAACGTCCGCACGAGGATCGAACCCGTGTCATTCGGCTGCGAGTTAAAGGCGCTACGCCTTCTGCAACAAGCCCCACAAATACATAAAATAATTATCCAAAGAGAATGGCAATCCTGATGCAACGAATTCTGTTATAACTCAATCAAACACAACATGCAAGAAAAGGCTTCTCAATTTGCAGACAACCCATTTAAGACGAACGAAATATGTAACATTATCGAAATTTAATCGAGCGAGAAGCGTGTGTAATCGATTACCAGAAGTAATTGAGAACAATTACCTATGTATATTTGAAAGTAGTGTAAGTTTAAATATTATATTCGCAATTTTGATTCCTTAAATAACTTTTGTGTGTGTGTGAAAAATTCGGTCGAGCGCAAAGGTCTGTTGTTCGATTTGCTTTTGTTCAACATTTGTAGGATTTTGTATATGTTACAAAGTAACAAATAGAAAGAGGCGAAGGGGAGGAAAAATAAGAGAAGGAATTTTTAAAGGTAGAGAGAGAAGAGAAAGGAGAATGCTGGGGAAGAACAGAGACAAGGAAAGAGAGAAAGTGAAAGAGTAGGAGAGGGGAGAAAGGACGGGGATGGAGAGACAAGCAAGAGAAAGAGAGGAAATAAAGGAAGAAAGGGCAGGAATAGAGAAGAAAGAGGGAGAGAGAAAAGGGGAGGGGAGGTAAGAGAAAGAGGGGAAGATAGAGAAGAGGAAAATCAAGGTTGCATATGAAAGAAAAGAGGAGAAAAATAAGAAGTAAATGATTGAATAGTAAAGGAAGAAATGACAGGGAGAAGGTGAAGAAAATTGGAAAGAGAGAGCAGTAGACGAGAGAGAAAAGAAGAAGATGGTAAGTGAGGAAATGGCAAGCAAAAAAAGTAGAGAAAGAGGAGAGGAGGGAGGGAAGAAGAGGGGTAGAAATTGACAGAAGATAGACAGGAATATATATTTTTATACTTTTCTAGAGGGTTTGACGAAGAAAACCCGATTAAAGGGAGGGGGAGTGTTTGATTTGAGAGAGAGAGAGAGAGAGAGAGAGAGAGAGCGGGGGGAGAAGAGGCAGATAGAGAGAGCGACAGAGAGAGAGAGAGAGAGAGAGAGAGAGAGAGAGAGAGAGAGAGAGAGAGAGAGAGAGAGAGAGAAAGAGAGAGAGAGAGAGAGAGGCAGATAGAACCACACAAAAAATAATAAAATTAAATAAAATAGCTCCAATTATCTCGAGGGGGGAAATAAGTAACAGTAATGAAAGAAATTCAAAGGAGCTTCTTACTTCTTCATTAGAGAAGAATATGAACTAATAATAATGCATAGTGCCAGTGTGAGGGGAATAAAGAAAAGGGGGCAGGTCTTTCTTTATCCCATGTGACCTATGCAGTAGTCACATAGTCTCAAGAGTTGTGGTACATATTAAGTAGATACCAGTGTAGACCACTTTGTTAACCATAGAACATAGTCTAAATGTGACTGCAATGTCAGGATCGTTAGTACTAAGTGTTGCAAAAGCCTTCGATATGTGTGGTCATGGTATGACAGCATACAAATAGTGATAGTAAACAGAGTGAAAAAACTGTGTTTCCCATGACACAGTACTCGCCCCTATCCTCTTTTCTCGGCCTCATATAGGACGTAGACAGGGACATAAATCTTAACACTGTATCATCCTATACAGATGATACTAAAATTTGTACGAGAGTAGCATAAATTGAGGACACATCAAATCTCCAAGTAGATGTTAATCAAGTCTTCTAGTGGGCCACTGAAAATAATATGATGTTCAGTGAGGACAAATTTCAGCTACTCCATTATGAAAGAAATGAGGAAATGACTATTCACTCAACAGAACGAAAAACTAATATTAAAGACCTAGGAGTAATAATGTCCGAAGATTTCTCTCTTAAGGATCACAACAGTGTTATTGTAACAGCAGCGAGCAAAACGAGAGTATGTTTAATGACGTCCTTCATGATAAGAGATGCTAAGCCAACAAAGGTCCTCCTTAAGTCATTTGTTCTTTCTAGGCTGGAATATTACTGTGCATAAATAGCCCCTTTCAAGGTGAGATAAATGCAAATCTAGAGAAAGAACAGAGCCTCCAGTGCGTGTATAAATTCAGACAAGTGCCTCAATTACTGGGAACGTTTGAAATCCTTTGACCTGTATTTCTTGGTACGCAGGCGAGAAGGATATAACTGGAAAATCCTAGAGGGACTGATCCTGAATTTGCTATCACAAATAACTTCCTACGGACACAAAAAGGCTCGACAAATAACTCAAAATAAATTACCCGCAGTGAAAAGCGTAGGTACCAGAAGTACAATAAGAGATGACACAATAATTGTAAGGGGACCAAGACTCTTCTATTGTCTCCCATCAATCATAAGGGAAATTTTCAACGGATCCCCGGGTGCCTTCAAGAGGAATCTTCGTAAGTTCAAGTCAGTTCCTAATGACCCGGGTTGCGGTTCTTCCGTCGTACAACTTGCGGCCGGCAGTAGCGGCCTGGTGGCTCATCCCTTGACTCACTAACAGGCCTAGACTGGGACAGGGCCGCGGGGGCGTTGCTCTTCCATTCTCAACACGTTCTTCAGGCTACAAGAAGGCAGAGAAAGACACCCATTATAACAATAAAATAAATAGAACAAGAGAGAGAAACAAAGCGAAATCAAGAAATATTAATGATAATGGCAGTCGAGCGTGTAAACAAGAGACCCTCAAAAAACACACACACAAAAAAAAAAAACAGAAATCCAAATCTTTTATGTTTAAGACACGGTATCCGTATGTTCTTTTATTCCCAGGACGAGGGAGCTGCGTTTAAGATGCTTCTGCTCTCTCATATACATACTCATGGTCGTCCTGGGAGAAATTTTACTGGCTGGTATGTCTCAGACCTTACGGAAGAGATGGAGAAATTTGGGAGGGACGGAGGGAAGTTGGGAGGGATGGAGGGAAGTTAGGATGAATGGAGGGAAGTTGGGAAGGATGGAGGGAAGCTGAGAGGGATAGAAGGAAGCTGGGAGGGATGGAGGGTAGTTGGAAGGGATGGAGAGAAACTGGGAGGAATGGAATGGAAGGTGAGAAGATGGAGGGAAGCTGGGAGAGATGAAGGGAAGCTGGGAGGGATGGAGGGAAGCTGGGAGGGACGGGGAAATCGCCTAAAGATACTTGAGTATACATGTTACATATTTCTAACACTGACTCGTCGCATAAATATTGCAGCATGACGCTCAAATTCCCAAGTTGTACAAATAAAGTTAAGACACTGGCACTTGCCAAGCCCAAACTCCGAACATTTATTTAGTAAGATACAGCGTAAACAAAAGCCTGATTAACATGCATAACAACAGAGTCATTCACTGGCTAAGGAGCGGAAACCAACACCATAGTTTCTTCAATAAAATCGATAAATTGTCACCCACGCGGCTGACAATCAACCCAAATTATAAACAATGTGCAACAGACTCGTGCTGATAGTGTGACGTCTACCAGAAAAGGCATTAGCAACCGATGAGGTGGAAATCAACATCCCAGTCTGCTGACATTACCAAACCGGCACTTAACAGTAGTGTAAATCTTTCTGTCAGCAAAATGTGTGACGTAAAAGGACACAAGTGCAACTAATGTGACATTTTATTTTGCCAACGTTTCGCTCTCCAGGAGCTTTGTCAAGCCGTTACAAACAGTACATGGACACAGAGGGTATATATAGGCTCAGAGTGAGGTGCAATACTAGTGGTAGTAGTAGTAGTAGTAGTAGTAGTAGTAGTAGTAGTAGTAGTAGTAGTAATACAATATGTTAGAACAATTAACTTGCACATGAGTAAACGATATAAAAGCTATTACTTGGGAAACATAAAAATTGGTTAGACAAATATTTCTATTGGAGGCTGGATAGAGGCAGCCTGTTTCAATGTTCATTCTCTGTAATGGGCTTGTGTAGTATTAACAGGAGAGACTATGTGATGGCAGGATTTACTGTTATCAGGAGGATTCTTGCTAAGACTTCAGAGATGGTGAAACTGCCTTTGTTTTGTTTAATTGTATTAGAAACAGCTATTAGTGAAGATTCAAGGCACTTGCGTCTGCGGAAATTAGTTTCTTTGATCACTAGTTGGGCGTCCCTGAACTTCATGAGATGATTGGTGGAATTTCGGTGTTGTACACAGGCGTTGTTCAAGTTATCGTTCCTACATGCATAAATGTGTTCATTGAGGCGGGTGTCGAGGTTCCTTGCTGTTTCACCTACATAAATCTTGTCGCAGCCTCCACAGGGTATAGTGTAAACCCCTGCTTTGACTGGTTCGTGGTGCTTGGATTTTGTCCTGGTTAGATCCTTTATCGAAGTGCTGGAAGCGATGGTGACTCTGGTGTTAGCTTGTGAAAGTACTTTAGAAACGTTCAGTGCAACCTGGCTGTTGGGAAGAATTATAACTTTGTTGGGAGTGGTGTTGGTGCACCAACACCACTCCCAACAATTTTATAATTGTTTGGAGTGGTGTTGGTGCACCAACACCACTCCCAACAAAGTTATAATTGTTTGGAGTGGTGTTGGTGCACTAACACCACTCCAACACCTGATCTGCAACACGCTCTTCAGTAATTAAAAACCAATGCCTCTCAAATTTTTAATCATTCTGTTTCTTCAGGTAGGAATACACCAGCGTTGACAGGAATACAATAGCGTTGATAGGAATACACAAGCGTTGACAGGAATACAATAGCGTTGACAAGAATACACCAGCGTTGACAGGAATACACCAGCGTTGACAGGAATACACCAGCGTTGACAGGAATACACCAGCGTTGATAGGAATACACCAGCGTTGATAAGAATACACCAGCGTTGATAGGAATACACCAGCGTTGACAGGAATACACCAGCGTTGATAGGAATACACCAGCGTTGACAGGAATACACCAGCGTTGACAGGAATACACCAGTGTTGACAGGAATACACCAGCGTTGACAGGAATACACCAGCGTTGATAGGAATACACCAGCGTTGACAGGAATACACCAGCGTTGACAGGAATACACCAGCGTTGATAGGAATACACCAGCGTTGATAGGAATACACCAGCGTTGATAAGAATACACCAGCGTTGATAGGAATACACCAGCGTTGACAGGAATACACCAGCGTTGATAGGAATACACCAGCGTTGACAGGAATACACCAGCGTTGACAGGAATACACCAGTGTTGACAGGAATACACCAGCGTTGACAGGAATACACCAGCGTTGATAGGAATACACCAGCGTTGACAGGAATACACCAGTGCTGACAGGAATACACCAGCGTTGACAAGAATACACCAGCGTTGACAGGAATACACCAGCGTTGACAGGAATACACCAGCGTTGACAGGAATACACCAGCGTTGATAGGAATACACCAGCGTTGACAGGAATACAATAGCGTTGATAGGAATACACCAGCGTTGACAGGAATACACCAGCGTTGATAGGAATACACCAGCGTTGATAGGAATACACCAGCGTTGATAGGAATACACCAGCGTTGACAGGAATACACCAGCGTTGACAGGAATACACCAGCGTTGATAGGATTACACCAGCGTTGATAGGAATACACCAGCGTTGATAAGAATACACCGGCGTTGATAGGAATACACCAGCGTTGACAGGAATACACCAGCGTTGATAGGAATACACCAGCGTTGACAGGAATACACCAGCGTTGACAGGAATACACCAGTGTTGACAGGAATACACCAGCGTTGACAGGAATACACCAGCGTTGATAGGAATACACCAGCGTTGACAGGAATACACCAGTGCTGACAGGAATACACCAGCGTTGACAAGAATACACCAGCGTTGACAGGAATACACCAGCGTTGACAGGAATACACCAGCGTTGAGAGAAATACACCAGCGTTGACAGGAATATACCAGCGTTGACAGGAATACACCAGCGTTGATAGGAATACACCAGCGTTGACAGGAATACACCAGCGTTGACAGGAATACACCAGCGTTGACAGGAATACACCAGCGTTGATAGGAATACACCAGCGTTGACAGGAATACACCAGTGCTGACAGGAATACACCAGCGTTGACAAGAATACACCAGCGTTGACAGGAATACACCAGTGTTGACAGGAATACACCAGCGTTGACAGGAATACACCAGCGTTGATAGGAATACACCAGCGTTGACAGGAATACAAAAGCGTTGATAGGAATACACCAGCGTTGACAGGAATACACAAGCGTTGATAGGAATACACCAGCGTTGATAGGAATACACCAGCGTTGATAGGAATACACCAGCGTTGACAGGAATACAATAGCGTTGATAGGAATACACCAGCGTTGACAGGAATACACCAGCGTTGATAGGAATACACCAGCGTTGATAGGAATACACCAGCGTTGATAGGAATACACCAGCGTTGACAGGAATACACCAGCGTTGACAGGAATACACCAGCGTTGATAGGAATACACCAGCGTTGATAGGAATACACCAGCGTTGATAAGAATACACCAGCGTTGATAGGAATACACCAGCGTTGACAGGAATACACCAGGGTTGATAGGAATACACCAGCGTTGACAGGAATACACCAGCGTTGACAGGAATACACCAGTGTTGACAGGAATACACCAGCGTTGACAGGAATACACCAGCGTTGATAGGAATACACCAACGTTGACAGGAATACACAAGTGCTGACAGGAATACACCAGCGTTGACAAGAATACACCAGCGTTGACAGGAATACACCAGCGTTGACAGGAATACACCAGCGTTGATAGAAATACACCAGCGTTGACAGGAATATACCAGCGTTGACAGGAATACACCAGCGTTGATAGGAATACACCAGCGTTGACAGGAATACACCAGCGTTGACAGGAATACACCAGCGTTGATAGGAATACACCAGCGTTGACAGGAATACACCAGCGTTGACAGGAATACACCAGCGTTGACAGGAATACACCAGCGTTGACAGGAATACACCAGCGTTGACAGGAATACACCAGCGTTGACAGGAATATACCAGCGTTGACAGGAATACACCAGCGGTGTCAGGAATACACCAGCGTTGACATAATAATACACTAGCGTTGACGGGAATACACCAGCGTTGACAGGAATACACCAGCGTTGATAGGAATACACCAGCGTTGACAGGAATACACCAGCGTTGACAGGAATACACCAGCGTTGACAGGAATACACCAGCGTTGACACGAATACACCAGCGTTGACACGAATACACCAGCGTTGATAGAAATACACCAGCGTTCGTTGACAGGAATATACCAGCGTTGACAGGAATACACCAGCGTTGATAGGAATACACCAGCGTTGACAGGAATACACCAGCGTTGACAGGAATACACCAGCGTTGACAGGAATACACCAGCGTTGATAGGAATACACCAGCGTTGACAGGAATACACCAGCGTTGACAGGAATATACCAGTGTTGATACGAATACACCAGCGTTGACAGGAATATATCAGCGTTGATAATAATACACTAGCGTTGACGGGAATACACCAGCGTTGACAGGAATACACCAGCGTTGATAGGAATACACCAGCGTTGACAGGAATACACCAGCGTTGACAGGAATACACCAGCGTTGACAGGAATACACCAGCGTTGACAGGAATACACCAGCGTTGACACGAATACACCAGCGTTGATAGAAATACACCAGCGTTCGTTGACAGGAATATACCAGCGTTGACAGGAATACACCAGCGTTGATAGGAATACACCAGCGTTGACAGGAATACACCAGCGTTGACAGGAATACACCAGCGTTGACAGGAATACACCAGCGTTGATAGGAATACACCAGCGTTGACAGGAATACACCAGTGTTGACAGGAATACACCAGCGTTGACAGGAATACACCAGCGTTGATAGGAATACACCAGCGTTGACAGGAATACACCAGCGTTGACAGGAATACACCAGCGTTGACAGGAATACACCAGCGTTGACACGAATACACCAGCGTTGATAGAAATACACCAGCGTTCGTTGACAGGAATATACCAGCGTTGACAGGAATACACCAGCATTGATAGGAATACACCAGCGTTGACAGGAATACACCAGCGTTGACAGGAATACACCAGCGTTGACAGGAATACACCAGCGTTGATAGGAATACACCAGCGTTGACAGGAATACACCAGCGTTGACAGGAATACACCAACGTTGACAGGAATACACCAGCGTTGACAGGAATACACCAGCGTTGACAGGAATACACCAGCGTTGACAGGAATACACCAGCGTTGACAGGAATATACCAGTGTTGATAGGAATACACCAGCGTTGATAGGAATACATCAGCGTTGATAAGAATACACTAGCGTTGACGGGAATACACCAGCGTTGACAGGAATACACCAGCATTGACAGGAATATACCAGCGTTGACAGGAATACACCAGCGTTGACAGGAATACACCAGCGTTGACAGGAATGCACCAGCGTTGACAGGAATACACCAGCGTTGACAGGAATACACCAGCGTTGACAAGAATACACTAGCCTTGACAGGAATACACCAGCGTTGACAGGAATACACCAGCGTTGACAGAAATATACCAGCGTTGACAGGAATGCACCAGCGTTGACAGAAATATACCAGCGTTGACAGGAATACACCAGTGTTGACAAGAATACACCAGCGTTGACAGGAATACGCCAGCGTTGACAGGAATATACCAGCGTTGACAGGAATACACCAGCGTTGACAGAAATATACCAGCGTTGACAGGAATACACCAGCGTTGACAGGAATACACCAGCGTTGACAGGAATATACCAGCGTTGACAGGAATACACCAGCATTGACAGGAATACATTAGTGTCTCAGGAAGGGATACACCAGCGTTGAAATGAATACACCAGCGTTGAAATGAATACACCAGCGTTTAAAGGAATACACCAGCGTTGAAATGAATACACCAGCGTTTAAAGGAATACACCAGCATCTCGGGAAGGGATATACCAGCGTTGAAAGGAATACACAACTGCCTTATGAAGGGATACACCAGCGCCTCTGGAAGGGATACACCAGCGTTGAAAGGAATACACAACTATCTCAGGAAGGGATACACCACTGTCTCAGGAAGGGATATACCACTGTTTCAAGTAGGGATGCACCAATGTCTCAGGTAGGGATACACCACTGTTTCAAGCAGGGATATACCAATGTCTCAGGTAGGGATACACCACTGTTTCAAGTAGGGATACATCAATGTCTCAGGTAGGGATACACCACTGTTTCAAGTAGGGATACAACAGCGTCTCAGAGGAGACGTTCTCAAGTTATTGGACAAAAACCTACGAGGAAACAACCAAAATAGGTATTCCTTATCAGGGGATACCTAATAATTTCGTAAGTCATCCCCCGTTTTACCCGCAGGAGGAACGAAGATCTCAATACAGCAGCTACTCACTTATTTTTTCTTCCCAGGAGAGACAAGGAACCCACTGGCCCCTGTCTCATTCTTCTTCCAGGAAAGACACCGAAATCAAAGGAAATTTTATTCTTTTATTCCCAGGAAAGAAGACGAATTCGCCCGGATATTTTTTTTCCTACCTCGGGAGAGAAGACGATTAGCTCATTAGCTTTCTGCGTCATGTCTGTAATTTTTTTTTTCTATGAGAAACGACGAAACTTCAGACACGCTATTTTTTCATGATTTTTATTCCCAGGAGACACAAGAACGTTGCTCAAAAAAATTTTTTTTCCTAAGATTGACGGGAAATTCATTGGCTTTCTTGCTTTATATATTTTTGTTTTAGTTTTAGCTTGATTTTTCTTGGTCTGTCAAGGAATGAAAATTTATTTTCTTATATTTTTTCTTTTCGTTTCGAGGGGAAAATATAGATAACTGACGAAAAAAATATTGTTGAATCTCTCTCTCTCTCTCTCTCTCTCTCTCTCTCTCTCTCTCTCTCTCTCTCTCTTTCTCTCTGGACTACATTTACCTCTATTTCCTGGAGACGAATGATGACACACGCCGTTAAAGTTTGATGAGGAGCGACGCAGGAGTTACTGAGGAGGTGGGAGGGAAAGAGAGAGGAGGGAGAGAGGGATGGAGAGAGAGAGACAAGTGGGAAGACAGGAGGGAGGAGAGGAGGGAAGGAGAGAGAGAGGTGGGAAGGAAGAGAGGTGAGAGTGAAGGACAAAGGTAGAAGGGTAGTGGGAGAGATGGGAAGGAAGGAAGGAACAGATGAGAACTAGGAAGAAAGTAGGTTTCCTAGATAGGAGCAATGAGAGATGGGACGCGAGGGGTGAGGGTGGGAGATGAGAGACAACGAGAAGTAAGCTTCTGCACCACAAGACGGGCAGCAAGCACCAGCCACACCCTGGCTGTAACCTTCTCCAGAACGTCACTGAGATCATTTATTCCCATCATGATTCGAGTCTGGAACACGTTCGTTCAGCACAACGACATCAGCGAAATAAAAATCAGTTGACTAAATGAAATTGCTGGCCCACAGATGGCTCCAACTTCATCCTGTTCCCTATCTGTGTGTTTCCTAACAATTCAAAGGTTTGCAAATGAGCTTATGTAACAGTTCTTATCTTGTAAATATAGTTAGGAACCCCAAACCAAACCTTTGTAAAACCCTGTGTAAAAGAGAGAGAGAGAGAGAGAGAGAGAGAGAGAGAGAGAGAGAGAGAGAGAGAGAGAGAGAGAGAGAGAGAGAGAGAGAGAGTAACGAGGCACGGTAAGTGGAGTAAACTAGGGAGTAAGAAGGAGGTAGAGAGCGGTAATAACAAGAATTTATAGCGTCACAAACCTGGGCAGGAGGAGGAGAGGAGGGAGAGGAAGGGGGAGGAAGACGAGGAAAGGAAGGAAGGAAATGGAAGAAGATGATGAGAGGAAGGAAGACGAGGAGAGGAGGAAAAGGGAGGAAACGATGAGGAAGAAGAGAGAGGCGGAAGGAGAGGGGGGAAGGAGAGGAAAGTAAATGAGGGGGGAAAGAGGAAGAACGAGGAGGAGGAGGAGGAGGAGAAAGGAGAAGGAAGGGAATGAAGATGATGAAAAAGAAAAATTGAGAAAGCAACGCAAATTAAAAAGTTGATGATAAAGAAGAGGAAGATGAAGAAGAAGAAGAAGAAGAAGAAAGAAGAGAGAATGACGAAGACAAAAAAAAGTAGAACAAAAACAACAACAACAACAACAACAAAATATGTCCATTTGTATATTTTTTGTCCCAAGAAAAATGCAACAAAAAAAAATCATTATTTTGCAAAACAATAACAACAACAGTTATACAAATCAATTTAGTGCCAATTATATAAATCTTTTAAAAGGTCAATTATGCAAATAAATTTTGAAGATCAGTCGTACCAACCCTTTAAATGGCAATTATACAGATCGTTTAAAGGTCGTTTATACAAATCATTTAAAAGGTCATTCATACAAAGCCATTTAAAACTGAATCATATTGTACTTACAAAGAACAGCGTAGCACTTTATTGTTAATGTGTGTGTGTGTGTGTGTGTGTGTGTGTGTGTGTGTGTGTGTGTGTGTGTGTGTGTGTGTGTGTGTGTGTGTGTCTAGGTTGCTCCAATCCCTAGGAACACAGATGGTAAAGAAATACTGTCTAACATCTCGGCGACTCATCCGCGTCTTCAACCTCCAGTTGTGCCCTTGTGTACCTGCTTCTCGCCTCCCCAACATTTTATCCCCGTTCAGCCCATCTGTCGTTGTCATGACTCTCCTCCTCCACGGTCTGGCTCTCAGTATCAAAATGTTATACATTTCGTTGAAGCAATAACAACAACAACAATAATAATAATACTAATAATAATAATAATAATAATTATTATTATTATTATTAATATTATTATTATTATTATTATTATTATTATTATTATTATTATTATTATTATTATTATTATTATTATTTTTATTATTATTATTATAGCTATAATAATTATAAAAATAATTATGATAATTATAACAATAATAATAATAATAATAATAATAATAATAATAATAATAATAATAATAATAATAATAATAATAATAATAATAATAATAATAATAATAATAATAATAATAATAATAATAATAATAATAATAATAAGAAGAAGAAGAAGAAGAAGAAGAAGAAGAAGAAGAAGAAGAAGAAGAAGAAGAAGAAGAAGAAGAAGAAAAAGAAGAAGAAGAAGAAGAAGAAGAAGAAGAAGAAGAAGAAGAAGAAGAAGAAGAAGAAGAAGAAGAAGAAGAAGAAGAAGAAGAAGAAGAAGAAGAAGAAGAAGAAGAAGAAGAGTGACCGTCTATTTCCCTGGTGACCCCCTCCTTTCCCTTCCTCTTTTATCTCTAGTGTACTCACCTGTATGTGGTTGCAGGGGTCAAGTTATAGCTCCTGACCCCGCCTCTTCACTGACTGCTGCTAAGTCCTCTCTCTCCCTGCTCCATGAGCTTTATCATACCTCGTCTTAAAACTATGTATGAGTCCTGCCTCCACTTCATCGCTTGTCTGAAGAAATACTTCCTAACATTCCTTTGACTCATCTGAGTCTTCAACTTCCAATTGTGACCCTTTGTTTCTGAGTCCCATCTCTGGAACATCCTGTCGTTGTCAACCTTTTCAATTCCGCGCAATATTTTATATGTCGTTATCATGTCGCCCCTGACCCTCCTGTCCTCCAGTGTCGTCTTGCTGATTCCGTTCTCGATGGAACAGAATCAGCAAGACATCCTATTGGGGCAAGTGTTCCACAAGGAAGTGTTCTGGGACCATTGTTATGGAATGTCTACTTCAATGACCTTCTTCATCTCATCCCAGAATCCCATGCATATGCACACGACTGCACACTGACATTCACTTATCCAAGAGAAGAAATGCCAGCTGCTCTAATCTACACCAATCACCAGCTAAGAGCTATATTAGCTTGGGAAAACAGATGGCAAGTAACATTTGCACCTGAGAAAACGTAAATGATGATGGTCTCTAGGCACCAAGATGGTAATGCTGGTGCAGTAGTAAGGATGAATGGGAGGGTGTTGGCACCTGGAGAAGAAGTTGATATCCTTGGGGTGAAATCTGACTCCAAACTGACAATGAAGAACCATTCTGCAAATCTTGCAAACAAGGCTGTATCTCGCATCTGTTTGACAGTAGGGGTTGCAAGATTCTGTATGATGCACAAGTACGCTCACACCTTGAGTACGCTCCACTTTTTTGGTTTGCCTCCTCCTCCCTCCCTCTCATCTGCGACTACTTGACAGAGTAGAGAACAGAGAAAGACGTTTCATTTCTCGCCTGGACCCATCCTTAACAGATCTGTCATTTCAGCAGAGCCTTCAGCACAGGAGGGATGTGGGTGGCCTTACTGTTATGTACAAGGCGAATGTTGTCAAAGTACTACACTTGGAACCACTTCAAGGACAGCGAGTAGCAAGCTTCTATACCACAAGACGGGCAGAAAGCAGCGACTTCACTCTGGCTGTACCCTTCTCCAGAACATCACTTCATCTGAGATCATT
>NC_091304.1:6659212-6666712 GCF_038502225.1 Cherax quadricarinatus | reverse complement strand
CGATTGTAGGATCTTAAGTGAGTGAGGCAGGGAACGAAGCGAGGCCAGAGATCTTATATGTTTTCTTAAAATATTTTGTGAATAAGGTGTTGGAGGTGTTGTGTGTTGGAGGCATGTTGCAGGTGTGTTGAAGGTGTGGTGTATTGGAGGTATGTTGCAGGTGTGTTGGAGGTGTGGTGTGTTGGAGGTATGTTTCAGGTGTGTTGGAGGTGTGGTGTGTTGGAGACATATTGCAGGTGTGTTGGAGGCATGTTGCAGATGTTTTGGAGGTGTAATGTTGGAGGAATTTTGCAGGTGTGCTCGAGGCGGCATGTTGCAGATGTGTTGGAGATGTGGTGTGTTGGAGGTATGTTGCAGATGTGTTGGAGGCATTTTACAGGTGTGTTGGAGGCACTGCTAAAACATTGGGCACCTGCACCCCATTTTCACCTAGCAGTAAGTAGGTGTCTGGGTGTTAGTTGACTGTCGTGGGTCGCATCCTGGGGGTCATGTTGATTAACCTAAATTATCCGAAATGCTTTGCATAACCAGGGACTTTCTATACAATATACCAGTGCTGTCGGCTACGTCTGTAACACTTGTATCATGTGCTTGTAGAAATAAAAGAATTATATAATTACATAATTATATAATTATATAATAATAATAATAATAATAAAAATTATTATTATCATTATTATTATTATTATTATTATTATTATTATTATTATTATTATTATTATTATTATTATTATTATTATTATTATTATTATTATTATTATTATTTGTTATAATAATAATAATAATTATTATTATTAATATTATTATTATTATTACCTTAGGCCTCTAAAAACATACATGATACTTTTTTTCCCATACCTATTGTATTAAACTGTATTAAATGTATTCACAAATATAAATTTCAGATTTTTTTTTTGTCAATTTCAACATTAAGCAAAATTCTTGATTGAATTTTGAGAAAATAATCGATAACCTTATTACCAATAAATAAGAGATAACGACACTAAATATTTTATACCTTCCATTAAAGTGTAAAAAAAATGTGACCGAGAAAAAATTAGTTTTTAAGACATGGCGGATTTATTTTAATTTTTTTTTTCATAATAGGCACTAATATTTAGCTGGAAATGTGTAAGTTTATAGTTAGAAATGTGTAAATATATATATCTGTAGAGTTATATTCTTGCAGAGCTATATTTTTTTCTCTATATTTAACTCTTATAGAGTTATAGTCTTATAGAGCTAAATTCTTATGGAGTTATAGTCTTATAGAGTTATATTCTTATGGAGTTATAGTCTTATAGAGCTATATTCTTATGGAGTTATAGTCTTATAGAGCTATATTCTTATGGAGTTATAGTCTTATAGAGCTACATTCTTATAGAGTTATAGTCTTATAGAGCTATATTCTTATGGAGTTATAGTCTTATAGAGCTATATTCTTATAGAGTTATAGTCTTATAGAGCTATATTCTTATGGAGTTATAGTCTTATAGAGCTATATTCTTATGGAGTTATAGTCTTATAGAGCTATATTCTTATGGAGTTATAGTCTTATAGAGCTATATTCTTATGGAGTTATAGTCTTATAGAGCTATATTTTTATAGAGTTATAGTCTTATAGAGCTCTATTAATATAGTTATATTTTTAAAGAACTATATTTCTAAAGTATATTCTTATAAAACTATATTCTTAAAGAATTATATTCTTATGGAGCTATATTCTTATAGAACTATATTTTTAAAGGGCTATATACTTATAAAGTTATATTCTTATAGAGAGTGAGAAGCACAGTGGCAGCAGAGTGCCAGACTTAACACACGAAGGTGGAAGCAGTTACATCTAGTCTGGCACCTGGTCAGTCGCTGCCATACACTGAGTGCCACACCAGTGAATAAATCATGGCACACTTCTTGGGACAACTTACTCTCCCACTTCTTTACTGAACCTTTGAAGCAACTTTGTTATTATTATTATTATTATTATTATTATTATTATTATTATTATTATTATTATTATTATTATTATTATTATTATTATTATTATTATTGTTATTATTATTATTATTATTATTATTATTATTATTATTATTATTATTATTGTTGTTATTATTATTATTATTATTATTATTATTATTATTATTATTGTTATTATTATTATTATTATTATTATTATTATTATTATTATTATTATTATTATTATTATTATTATTATTATTATTAAATACGCAGACAGGCGTATCTGTCTCGCTGAGTTTACACTGGTAGTTTACATTAATCCCTGAGTCAGGGATTAAAGTATTCTTGACCGGTGGTAAAAGGTGACACGCAGCCGCCTTAATGACCCTCGTGTAGTAGGCAGGTTTTAAACGCAATTAGCTAACCAGTTTTCCAGTGTCCATATATAAGCACGGAGAGAGGCGTATCTCACTGTATGCAACCTGTTTATATATGTGTGTGGTTAGGTAAGGCTTGTCAGGATAACAGGACAAGCGTCTCCTGATGCTGGGCTTAGTCATATGATGTGACCCGCCACTGAAGCTTTAGGTCATCTAACCCAGGCATTCCGCTGGCTTACCGGGCCACCCTTTTAAAAATATTAAGGTGGCAATAATTGTAAACCCTGAGAGATGTGTGTCTTTCAGTGTACGTACCATGAGAGGTGCGTACCTCAGTGTACGTACCATGGGAGGTGCATACCTCAGTGTACATACCATGAGAGGTGCATACCTCAGTGTACATACCATGAGAGGTGCATACCTTAGTGTACGTACCATGGGAGGTGCATACCTCAGTGTACGTACCATGAGAGGTACATACCTCAGTGTACGTACCATGGGAGGTGCATACCTCAGTGTACGTACCATGAGAGGTACATACCTCAGTGTACGTACCATGAGAGGTGCATACCTCAGTGTACGTACCATGAGAGGTACATACCTCAGTGTACGTACTATGAGAGGTGCATACCTCAGTGTACGTACCATGAGAGGTGCATACCTCAGTGTACGTATCATGAGAGGTGCATACCTCAGAGGTTAATACATGAGAGGGTGTGACATCCCAGTGTACGTACCATGAGAGGTGCATACCTCAGTGTACGTACCATGAGAGGTACATACCTCAGTGTACGTACCATAGAGAGCACCAGTGTACATGGAGAGGTACCTCAGTGTACGTACCAAGGAGGATGCAATCCCCAGTACGTACCATGAGAGGTACATACCTCAGTGTACTGTGAGAGGTGCATACCTCAGTGTACGTACCATGAGAGGTGCATACCTCAGTGTACGTATCATGAGAGGTGCATACCTCAGTGTACGTACCATGAGAGGTGCATACCTCAGTGTACGTACCATGAGAGGTGCATACCTTAGTGTACGTACCATGAGAGGTGTATATCTCAGTAGACACACACACACACACACACACACACACACACACACACACACACACACACTGAAAGTTGTCTTTAATCCACAGTTTACAACCTAGGTATGACATCATATTTAATAATAAGTAAACAGATGAATTTACAACACCACATCCAACAAACTACCCCAAACTACCTAAACATCGAAGACTAATGTTTTTTTTTTTTTCTTTCTCGCTACCAGTATGAGAGGTTAAACATTATTAACGACCACCCCTGAAGGAATAAGATAGACAGTGCTCTTTGTGGGACAATTGAAGGCAGTAAAGCATTGATCTTCTGTCTGTTCTTCCACAGAAGGACAGATGTTCCGTGATTTACGTACATTCGTTAGTGTTTAACGTGGAATTCCGGCGTTTAAATTGCTATTTTTTTTCGGCTGTTAAATTACAGTGTTTGATTTTTCAAAGTCTTTGATCTACTTCGTATTTCTCAGCTGGAATACTTTACCATGGGTGTATACACCGTGAGGTGTGTATGTTGCAGTGTATACACCATGAGGTGTGTATGTTTCAGTGTGTATACACGGTGAGGTGTGTATGTTGCGGTGTGCATACACCGTGAGGTGTGTATGTTACAGTGTGTATACATCGTGAGGTGTATATGTAACAGTGCGTATACACCAAAAGGTGTGTATGTTGCAGTATTTATACACAGTGAGGTGTTTATACGATGAGAGATGTGAATATCTGTTACTGATTATACACAGTGTGAATCTCTCAATAATGTAATACATTCATATATGTATTTATATATATATATATATATATATATATATATATATATATATATATATATATATATATATATGTGTGTGTGTGTGTGTGTGTGTGTGTGTGTGTGTGTGTGTGTGTGTGTGTGTGTGTGTGTGTGTGTGTGTGTGTGTGTGTGTGTGTGTGTGTGTGTGTGTGTGTGTGTGTGTGTGTGTGTGTGTGTGTGTGTAATGATCCAAGCGTAGCAATAGTAGAAATAAGGGGAAGTTTTCTCAGAGTAATGCAGAGTGGTGACACCAGACAGTCGATAGGGATTAAGCCCAATAAACCATGCAAGGTGACTCCTCTTAGATATCCTCGCAACATCTTCTATTAAACTCAACAGCTAGATTTTAAAACAAAGTTTATGGTGGGATGATTAAGCTAAGTTGGCGATTTCAGCTTAATAATCACCAAGACAATTACATGCCTTTGTATGTGACGTGTCCAGCGTTACGCTTTAATTGCCTAACATTAACACAGTGCTCTCTCTTCTCTCTTCTTCTCTCTTCTCTTCTTCTTTCTCTCTCTCTCTCATACACTTACACACATATTCATACACCAATGTCAGCATCTTATTTCAGCAGTGCTGCAAAACACACTTTAGTGTCCTTAGATAGATAGATAGATAGATAGATATATATATATATATATATATATATATATATATAGAGAGAGAGAGAGAGAGAGAGAGAGAGAGAGAGAGAGAGAGAGAGAGAGAGAGAGAGAGAGAGAGAGAGAGAGAGAGAGAGAGAGAGAGAGAGAGAGAGAGAGAGAGAGAGAGAGAGAGAGAGAGAGAGAGAGAGAGAGAGAGAGAGCTAGAGAGCTACTGTACCCTAACCTTTCCACAAAAACGTCCAGTGAGGTACATCAATCACCAACCAGTGACTATATCTTTCTGGAGCGAGAGATAGCAAGGTATTCGATGCTAAGAGAACACAAACTCACTCCCACCTCCAAACACGCTGCAACTCTTGCCTCTGCGGTATGAACGCAAAATACCGAACGAGAAAAACTTAACGAACGTTCAACGACGGTATGTCATCCTCAGCTTGACGTCTAAGGCGACTGAAAACTCAGGGCTGAACCTCGAAGGTCCTAGACAGAGAATAAATTTGTAATGCTGTTAGTTTTCTACTAATGGCAACAAATTTCTACTATTCTGGACGATTCCGAGCATTTTCTGACATTTAACAAAAATAGCTATAATATGCTAAGGAATACCAGAATGGGTGTTACTGAACAAAGGCCCCAAGAGCACTTTCAATGCATAAATTGCCTTTATTATATTATTCATCAGATTTCTTGGTATATTGGCTCCTCCCCCGCCAATCCAATCAATTTCAGATTTGTGGATGAGGTAGAGAACTGCAGTGGGCTTTCTAAATCCGAGTCCACGTTTGTCCTGTGAACGGACAACCGAGCCTCCGCCACTTCATGCACTGACCTGAACTGGTATAAAGCTTCGTATAAATGGATCAAATTATCCATCATCTCCAAAGGAACGTCAGTTAGTTTACTATCATGTACAAGACCCGAATCAGTTAACAGCCAAAGGACAGCTACTATTCCACAAGACAAACAGCCATGAATAGCTCTACTCTGAACGCTTCTCAAGGACACTCCTTCGGTCCTCTCCTGTCCGGCATTTCTAACGTTCGCACAGCAATTAGGAGCTCGATAAATCAATTCACCTCACCAGACGAAAGCTCTTTCACTAAGCTGGTTTTAAGCTCACCCTGTACTCAGTCTATGTGTTGCTTAATATTAAATAAAGTAAGTACAGACCAATAAAATCACTCACTAATACAGCAGTTGCTCAGTTCTGTCTTAGTAATGAGCCCAGACTTGATGACTGTGTGAAGGTACACACACAGGACGTGTGTGTGTGTGTGTGTGTGTGTGTGTGTGTGTGTGTGTGTGTGTGTAAAAGAGAGAGTTATTTTTATTATGAGTCATTTTATATTACTATATATAAACCCTTTCATATTACTTTAAAATAACCCTTTTATATTACTTTCAATAAGGAATAGAAACACAGAATTGTTGCCATCTTGGAGGAGGTCTCACTTCTGTGCCAACGCCCTAGTGAACTAACTCACCGATCTAAACCGAACCTGCTGCTTGTGGATAAATTAAACATGTGCAACATCTGAGTATTTTATTTGAAGACGTTTTCGCCATCCAGTGAATTTTTCTATTCAGAGAGGATATATGTAGACAGTAGAAGACAAGTAATCAGTCCCTCAACCTTGCACCGGCATCTAGCTGAGGGACTAATTACCTTATCTTTCATTGTCTTCTGGGCATATCTTTGCAAGAATGAGGGACTGATTATCTCCTCTTCTAATGTCTTCTGTGTATAGCTCTACAAGACTGAGGGACTGATTACCTCATCTTCTACCGTCTTCGTCTGTCATCTCTGTATTAAACTGAAAAAACCCCAGGCTGAAGAAACGTCTTCCTAGATACCCAGGAGCTGCACATGTCTATTTCGTCATTTCTCGGTAAGATACCATTGTTATATTAATATTTTCTGTATGAGTTGGTAGGAAAAGGGTAAAACTGATTTTGGATTTAACAGAGTTGCCACTGAAGACGTTAAGAGAACCGAGACTCCTGCCCAGTTGAGTCATCTCGATTTGGGTCTCAGGTCATGTCAGGACAAATCGGATCAGGTTAAGTCCCGTTGCGTGAAGCCACGTAGACCAGGGTCAGGTGCCATTGGGTTAGTGGCACTCATAACTGACACCACTCAGAGATAATTATCCTCGCGCGGCTAAACAGAGAGCGTATGCCAGTGAGCGGGGGAGTGACTGGTACCTAGTATTAATGAACACACAGTGGATGGGAGGGTAAGACTGGAAGACACAGTCTTAAAAACAGCTTTCTGATTCTCACTGTGTTGTGACAGGACTCTTGGCATGACATACTTGTAGCTTGAGTGTGAGTGTGTGTGTATGTGTGTGTGTGTATGTGTGTGTGTGTGTGTGTGTGTGTGTGTGTGTGTGTGTGTGTATGTGTGTGTGTGTGTGTGTGTGTATGTGTGTGTGTGTATGTGTGTGTGTGTGTGTACTCACCTATTTGTACTCACCTATTTGTGGTTGCAGGGTCGAGTCACAGCTCCTGGCCCCGCCTCTTCGCTGATTGCTACTAGGTCCTCTCTCTCCCTGCCCCATGAGCTCTATCATACCTCGCCTTAAAACTATGTATGGTTCCTGCCTCCACCACATCACTTTCTAGGCTATTCCATGGCCTGACTACTCTATGACTGAAGAAATATTTCCTAACATCCCTTTGATTCATCTGAGTCTT
>NC_091304.1:6634212-6654212 GCF_038502225.1 Cherax quadricarinatus | reverse complement strand
GTGCTAATTCCCGTATGTACACCTGTCCTAATTCCTCTATGTACACCTGTGCTAATTCCTGTACGTACACCTGTGCTAATCCCTGTATTTACACCTGTCCTAATTCCTGTATATACACCTGTCTTAATTCATGTACTTACACCTGTGATAATTCCTGTATGTAAACCTGTGCTAATTACTGTACGTACACCTGTACCAATTAATGTATTTACACCTGTGCTAATTCCAGTATGTACACCTGTGGTAATTCCCGTATGTACACCTTTGTTAATTCCTCTATGTACACCTGTACTAATTCCTGTGTGTACACCAGTGCTAATTCCTGTATTTACACCTGTGCTAATTCCCGTATGTACACCTGTTCTAATTCCTGTACGTACACCTGTGCTAATTCCCGTATGTACACCTTTGCTAATTCCTCTATGTACACCTGTACTAATTCCTGTATGTACACCCGTGCTAATTCCTGTATTTACACCTGTGCTAATTCCCGTATGTACACCTGTTCTAATTCCTGTACATACACCTGTGCTATTCCTGTATTAGCACCTGTGCTAATTCCCGTATGTACACCTGTCTTAATTCCTCTATGTACACCTGTGCTAATTCCTGTATGCACACCTGTGCTAATTCCTGTGTTTACACCTGTCCTAATTAATGTATGTACACCTGTGCTAATTCCTGTATTTACACCTGTCCTAATTAGTGTATGCACACCTGTGCTAATTCCTGTATGCACACCTGTGCTAATTCCTGTACGTACACCTGTGCTAATTCCTGTATTTACACCTGTCCTAATTCCTGTATATACACCTGTCTTAAGTCATGTACTTACACCTGTGATAATTCGTGTATGTATACATGTGATAATTCCTGTATTTACACTTATGCTAATTCCTGAATGTATACCTGTGCTAATTCCTGTACGTACACCTGTACCAATTCCTGTATTTACACCTGCGCTAATTCCAGTATGTACACCTGTGCTAATTCCTGTATGAACATCTGTGCTAATTCCCGTATGTACACCTTTGCTAATTCCTCTATGTACACCTGTGCTAGTTCCTGTATGTACACCTGTGCTAATTCCTGTATTTACACCTGTGCTAATTCCTGTACTTACTCCTGTGATAATTCCTGTATTTAAACCTGTGCTAATTCCTGTATTAACACCTGTCCTAATTCCTCTATGTACACCTGTGCTAATTCCTGTACGTACACCTGTGCTAATTCCTGTATTTACACCTGTCCTAATTCTTGTATATACTCCTGTCTTAAGTCGTGTACTTACACCTGTGATAATTCCTGTATGTATACCTGTGCTAATTCCTGTATTTACACCTATGCTAATTCCTGAATGTACACCTGTGCTAATTCCTGTACGTACACCTGTACCAATTCCTGTATTTACACGTGTGCTAATTCCAGTATGTACACCTGCGCTAATTCCTGTATGAACATCTGTGCTAATTCCCGTATGTTCGCCTGTGCTAATTCCTGTATGTACACCTGTGCTAATTCCTGTATTAACACCTGTGCTAATTCCTGTATTTACACCTGTCCTAATTCCTGTATATACATCTCTCTTAATTCATGTACTTACACCTGTGATAATTCCTGTATGTAAACTTGTGCTAATTCCTGTACGTACACTTGTACCAATTAATGTATTTACACCTGTGCTAATTCCAGTATGTACACCTGTGCTAATTCCCGTATGTACATCTTTGCTAATTCCTCTATGCACACCTGTACTAATTCCTGTATGTACTCCCGTGTTAATTCCTGTATTTACACCTGTGCTAATTACCGTATGTACACCTGTTCTAATTAATGTACGTACACCTGTGCTAATTCCCGTATGTACACCTTTGCTAATTCCTCTATGTACACCTGTACTAATTCCTGTATGTACACCCGTGCTAATTCCTGTATTTACACCTGTGCTAATTCCCGTATGTACACCTGTTCTAATTCCTGTACGTACACCTGTGCTATTCCTGTATTAGCACATGTGCTAATTCCCGTATATACACCTGTCTTAATTCCTCTATGTACACCTGTGCTAATTCCTGTATTTACACCTGTGCTAATTACCGTATGTGCACCTGTTCTATCTCCTGTACGTACACCTGTGCTAATTCCTGTATTAGCACCTGTGCTAATTCCCGTATGTACATCTGTCTTAATTCCTCTATGTACACCTGTCTTAATTCCTCTATGTACACCTGTGCTAATTCCTGTACATACACCTGTGCTAATTCCTGTATTTACACCTGTCCTAATTTCTATACATACACCTGTCTTAAGTCATATACTTACACCTGTGATAATTCCTGTATGTATACCTGTGCTAATTCCTGTACGTACACCTGTACCAATTCCTGTATTTACACCTGTGCTAATTCCAGTATGTACACCTGCGCTAATTCCTGTATGAACATCTGTGCTAATTCCCGTATGTACACCTTTGCTAATTCCTCTATTTACACCTGCGCTAATTCCTGTATGTACACCTGTACTAATTCCTGTATTTACACCTGTGCTAATTCTTGTACGTACTCCTGTGCTAATTCCTGTATTTAAACCCGTGCTAATTCCTGTATGTACACGTATGCTAATTCCTGTATGTACACCTGTGTTAATTCCTGTATGTACACCTATGCTAATTCCAATATGTACACCTGTGTTAATTCCCGTATGTACACCTGTGCTATTTCTGAGCGTACACCTGTGCTAATTCCAGTATATACGTATATACACCTTTGCTAATTCCAGTATGTACACATGTGCTAACTTCAGTATATACACCTATGCTAATTGATGTATTTACAACTGTGCTAATTCCAGTATGTACACCTGTGCTAATTCCAGTATGTACACCTGTGCTAATTCCAGTATGTACACCTGTGCTAATTCCAGTATGTACACCTGTGCTAATTCTTGTATGTACACCTGTACGTATTCTTATACGTTCAACTGTACGTATTCCAGTTCATATATCGAACTATATAATCCAGTTCGCGAAATTATTCTCCAAAACGAGAATGTGAATCTCCTCTCCATCAAGATAATTGGCGAGTGCAAATGTATGTTATGCAAATTGGTGAATCACTGCATGGAACCAATTTCCTCTCTCTCTCTCTCTCTCTCTCTCTCTCTCTCTCTCTCTCTCTCTCTCTCTCTCTCTCTCTCTCTCTCTCTCTCTCTCTCAGCCAAACTTCTTCACAAATCCCTAAGACATACACATGCAAAAAAAAGAAGAAAAGAAAACACACACACACACACACACACACAAGACACAGATGAATCACAGGGATGTTAGGAAGTATTTCTTCAGCCACAGAGTAGTCAGTAAGTGGAATAGTTTGGGAAGCGATGTAGTGGAGGCAGGATCCATACATAGCTTTAAGCAGAGGTATGATAAAGCTCACGGTTCAGGGAGAGTGACCTAGTAGCGATCAGTGAATAGGCGGGGCCAGGAGCTCGGACTCGACCCCCGCAACCTCAACTAGGTGAGTTCAACTAGGTGAGTACACACACACACCTACACACCTACACACACACACACACACACACACACACACACACACACACACACTCACACACACACACACACACACATACACACATACACACATACACACATACACACACACACACACACACACACACACACACACACACACACACACACACACACACACACACACACACACACACACACAAACACACACACACTTAAAACACAATAATCCAAACAACCACATAAGCAAAAACCAAAACACAAAGCAACCACTCAACGCCAATAAATTGGGAATGACACAAGCACAAAAAAACGGCCACGCAACAAACAAAAGAAAAACCACAACAACAACAGCACTAGTAACTGCACAACGCCTAAACAACTACGCAGCTGCTACAACAACAACAATAACTACGACAGCAGCAACAATAAGGGACACCAACAATAGCAGCAACAACAACAGCAACAGAAACAACGATTACTGCAACAACAAAAGAGCCAACAACAACAGAACCCTAAACGACCACAAATATCCTTCAACTACACCTTTAAAAACAAAAACAACAACAATTTAACCATATCAACGTAATCAATGTTAGCATAAACAAACACAATCATCCTTCAATTAAACAATATAACAAGAACAATATAACGAAAACACAACCATAGTCCCCTTACAAACAACCACAACCCCCCCCAAACAATCACAGCCTTTAGAAACAATCCCAACCCTTACAAACAATCACAACCCCCCACAAACAATCACAGCCTTTACAAACAATCCCAACCCATACAAACAATCACAACCCGTCACCAACAACCACAAACTACCATTACCCGAAACAACGACAAACCCACACACAACCACAAGCCCCCACAAATAACCACTGCCATCACAACCACAACCTCCATAAATAACCACAATTCCCACAAATAACCACAACTACCACAATCAACCACAACCCCCCACCAACAACTACAACTACCACAGTCAACCACAACCCTTCCCACAATCAACCACAATCCTAGCTGACAATCACCCACAACCCCCTCACAATCACCCACAACTCCCACAATCAACCACAACCCCCACAATCAACCACAACCCCCACAATCAACCACAACCCCCACAATCAACCACAACTCCCACAATAAACCACAACCCCCCACAATCAACCACAACCCTCAAAATCACCCAAAACTCCCATAATCAACCACAACCTCCAAAATCAACCACAACCTCTAAAATCAACCACAACCCCCTACAATCAAGCACACCACCCACAATCAAGCTCAACCATCCCTCATCCGCATCAACTCGGCTTAACGACCCCAGGAAGACAGTGTTCATGTTGTCTGTGAACCACTCAAGAATTTTGCCCGAAAAAGTCATCAGTTTGTTATAATGGATGACTCTGCTGGAGGGAGAGAGAGAGAGAGAGAGAGAGAGAGAGAGAGAGAGAGAGAGAGAGAGAGAGAGAGAGAGAGAGAGAGAGAGAGAGAGAGAGAGAGAGAGAGAGAGAGAGAGAGAGAGAGAGAGAGAGAGAGAGAGAGAGAGAGAGAGAGAGAGAGAGAGAGAGAGAGAGAGAGAGAGAGAGAGAGAGAGAGAGAGAGAGAGAGAGAGAGAGAGAGAGAGAGAGAGAGAGAGAGAGAGAGAGAGAGAGAGAGAGAGAGAGAGAGAGAGAGAGAGAGAGAGAGAGAGAGAGAGAGAGAGAGAGAGAGAGAGAGAGAGAGAGAGAGAGAGAGAGAGAGAGAGAGAGAGAGAGAGAGAGAGAGAGAGAGAGAGAGAGAGAGAGAGAGAGAGAGAGAGAGAGAGAGAGAGAGAGAGAGAGAGAGAGAGAGAGAGAGAGAGAGAGAGAGAGAGAGAGAGAGAGAGAGAGAGAGAGAGAAAGAGAAGAGAGACAAAAAAGGACAAAATACCTTTGAGAAAGGGAGAGAAAGGCGAGAAGGAGTGAGGGAGGATAAAAAAAAGGGGGGATGGTTACAAGGCAGGAAAATGGGTGTATATTTTGAATGGGGAAAGGAGAGGGTTAAGAGATGGGAAAGAAAGATGAAGGAAGGGGAGGGATGGAAATACAGGTTTGGATGAAGAAGAATAGAGAGATAGGAAACAGAGAGAATGATGGAAATTGAGACAAAAGGGAAAAGAATGAGGGAATAAAGAGGGAAAAGAATGAGGGAACAAAGAGAGAAAAAATGAAAGGGTGACAGTAAAAGAAAAAGCAAAGGAGAAGTGGCGTAAAATAAAGTCGCTAAACAAATGGGAAGAGGGAAAAGTGCAATGGGGAAATGCAGATGGACGAACAGGGATATAATGAAAGGATAAGAAGAGAAAAAGAAGAAAGGAGAGAGGATGAGGAAGATAAGAGAGTGAAACTTCTATAGCATCTAATTGCCTGTAGAGTATTTACGGAAGTGATTAATGGTGGTCGTTGTTGTTGATGCTCTGGTGGTTGTTCTTGTTGTTGTTATTGTTTTGGTGGTTGTGGTGTTTTTTCTGGTTGTTGTTGTTGTTGTCGCTTTCGTGTGGTGGTGGTTGATGATGTTGTGGTGGTGGTATTTCCTGTTTTGGTGATTGCTGCTGTTGTTGATGTTGTTGTTGTGTTGGTTGTTTCTGTTGTGTGGGTGGTGGTGGTGGTTGCTGTTGCCGTTTTGGTTTTTGACGTTGTTCTTATTTTGGTGGTGATGGTTATTGTTGCTGTTGTTTTGGTTGTTTGTTTAGTTGTTGTTATTGTTTTGGTGGTGGTTGTTGCTGTTTGGATAGTGGTGGTGGTTGTTTTTGTTTTGGTGGTGGTTGTTGCTGTTTGCGTGGTGGTGGTGGTAGTTGTTGTTTTGGTGGTGGTTGTTGCTGTTTGGGTGGTGGTGATGGTTGTTGTTGTTTTGGTGGTGGTTGTTGCCGTTTGCGTGGTGGTGGTGGTTGTTGTTGTTTTGGTGGTGGTTGTTGCTGTTTGCGTGGTGGTGGTGGTGGTTGTTGTTTTGGTGGTGGTTGTTGCTGTTTGGGTGGTGGTAGTTGTTGTTTTGGTGGTGGTTGTTGCTGTTTGGGTGGTGGTGGTGGTTGTTGTTGTTTTGGTGGTGGTTGTTGCTGTTTGCCTGGTGGTGGTGGTTGTTGTTGTTTTGGTGGTGGTTGTTGCTGTTTGCGTGGTGGTGGTGGTTGTTGCTGTTTGCGTGGTGGTGGTGGTTGTTGCTGTTTGCGTGGTGGTGGTGGTTGTTGCTGTTTGGGTGGCGGTGGTTGCTGTTGTTGTTTTGGTGGTGGTGGGAGTCTGCCAAAGAAAGAAGATGCACACCGAACCTCACGAAGAAGGAAAAATGACAGACAGAAAGAAGAAAAGACGTTGGGGAAAGAAAGGGAAGAAGGGAGGAAGAAAGGTAGAGAAAGAGGTAGAGGGCAAGAGATACGAGGACAAATAATAGAAGTGAGAAGGAAAGGGAAATAGATGCTACCGATGATTGAAAGGAATAGAAAGATAAACAGAAAGGGACCGAGGGGGAGGTACAGAAAGAGACCGAGGGGGAGGTACAGAAAGGGGCCGAGGGGGAGGTACAGAAAGGGACCGAGGGGGAGGTACAGAAAGAGACCGAGGGGGAGGTACAGAAAGAGACCGAGGGGGAGGTACAGAAAGGGACCGAGGGGGAGGTACAGAAAGAGACCGAGGGGGAGGTACAGAAAGGGGCCGAGGGGGAGGTACAGAAAGGGACCGAGGGGGAGGTACAGAAAGGGACCGAGGGGGAGGTACAGAAAGGGACCGAGGGTGAGGTACAGAAAGGGACCGAGGGGGAGGTACAGAAAGGGACCGAGGGGGAGGTACAGAAAGGGACCGAGGGGGAGGTACAGAAAGGGACCGAGGGGGAGGTACAGAAAGGGACCGAGGGGGAGGTACAGAAAGGGACCGAGGGGGAGGTACAGAAAGGGACCGAGGGGGAGGTACAGAAAGGGACCGAGGGGGAGGTACAGAAAGGGACCGAGGGGGAGGTACAGAAAGGGACCGAGGGGGAGGTACAGAAAGGGACCGAGGGGGAGGTACAGAAAGGGACCGAGGGGGAGGTACAGAAAGGGACCGAGGGGGAGGTACAGAAAGGGACCGAGGGGAAGGTACAGAAAGGGACCGAGGGGGAGGTACAGAAAGGGACCGAGGGGGAGGTACAGAAAGGGACCGAGGGGAAGGTACAGAAAGGGACCGAGGGGGAGGTACAGAAAGGGACCGAGGGGGAGGTACAGAAAGGGACCGAGGGGAAGGTACAGGAAGGGACCGAGGGTGAGGTACAGAAAGGGACCGAGGGGGAGGTACAGAAAGGGACCGAGGGGGAGGTACAGAAAGGGACCGAGGGGGAGGTACAGAAAGGGACCGAGGGGGAGGTACAGAAAGGGACCGAGGGGGAGGTACAGAAAGGGACCGAGGGGGAGGTACAGAAAGGGACCGAGGGGGAGGTACAGAAAGGGACCGAGGGTGAGGTACAGAAAGGGACCGAGGGTGAGGTACAGAAAGGGACCGAGGGGGAGGTACAGAAAGGGACCGAGGGGGAGGTACAGAAAGGGACCGAGGGTGAGGTACAGAAAGGGACCGAGGGGGAGGTACAGAAAGGGACCGAGGGGGAGGTACAGAAAGGGACCGAGGGTGAGGTACAGAAAGGGACCGAGGGGGAGGTACAGAAAGGGACCGAGGGTGAGGTACAGAAAGGGACCGAGGGGGAGGTACAGAAAGGGACCGAGGGGGAGGTACAGAAAGGGACCGAGGGGGAGGTACAGAAAGGGACCGAGGGGGAGGTACAGAAAGGGACCGAGGGGGAGGTACAGAAAGGGACCGAGGGGGTGGAATAGAAGGGGACCGAAGGAGAGTCCAGAAGGGGTTAGAAATATAAACACTTGAGCAGTATAATGTGATCCTTTATTGACAACGTTTCACCCACACAGTGGGCTTTTTCAAGACTTGATAAAGTCCACTGTGTGGGCGAAACGTTGTCAATAAAGGATCGTATTATACTGCTCAAGTGTTTATATTTCTATTGTGTCGGTATTTTATAGCATTTATTTCCATCCAGAAGGAGACCAATGGGGAAGTACGGAAAGAGATTTTTTTCTCACCACCTCTCTAGAACCAATATAAACAATAACATTGGTGTCTGGGATCAATGTAAACAACAACAGTGGTGTCTGTGATCAATATAAACAATAAAAGCGGTGTCTGGGATGAATGTAAACAACAACAGTGGTGTCTGGGATCAATGTAAACACTAACAAGGGTGTCTGGGAACAATGTAAACAATAACAGAGGTGTCTGGGTTCTATGTAAACAACAACAGTGGTGTTGTCTAGAACATATATAAACAATGAGAGTTGTCTAGAATCACTGTAAACAATAACAGTATTATTCTAGATCCAATGTAAACAATAACAGTGGTGTCTAGAACCAATGAAAACATAATAATATTGTCTAGATCCTATGTAAACAGCAAAAAGTTTGTCTAGAACCAATATAAACATTTGTGCAGTTTGGAACCATTATAAACAATAACGTGATTTAGAACCCATGTAATCAGCAGTGTCTAGCACCAATATAAACAACAATAGTGTATATAACAACCAATATAAACAATAGTAGTGTATTCAAGAACCAATATAAAAAAAACAGTGGTCTAGATCCAAGACAAACAATGTCAGTGTGAGCTTGAACTAATGTAAACTATAGCAGTGACATCTGTCACTTTTGATCACAATCTAGTGGTTACTTTCTACAGTGTAAACGAACTGGGATGTTTTAAAGAGAGAGAGAGAGAGAGAGAGAGAGAGAGAGAGAGAGAGAGAGAGAGAGAGAGAGAGAGAGAGAGAGAGAGAGAGAGAGAGAGAGAGAGAGAGAGAGAGAGAAAGGTACTTGACAGACAGGACCCCCCCTGTTTAGAGACCTGTTCTCGGAACAAACCAGCAGGATCTCTGAATTGGTGAACACTCTCACACGTCACCCACTCAGCTACTCCTATCTCAGCCCAGCAGGTGGTACTGTGCCTTATACAAGACCACAGACCAACATCCCTGCAGCTGCCTCAGTACCCTACCTCTCTCAAGGGCAGGCACCTTACATGCCTTACACGCCCATCACCTCAAGCTGACCACATCATCATGAGGAGCCAGTCTATCAGCATCCTGTCGGCCAATATTAGAGGTTTCATTACTAATGTTGAAGAGCTCATACTTAGTTTTGTGAACACTCGACGTCCTGAAATAATAGCTGTTGTTGAAACACTTTTGGACAACAGGACTCCTGAAAATTTTGCAAGAATTGCTGGCTACACCTCATGGATGAGAAGAGACAGGCAAGGGCAAGGAGGAGGTGTTGCTGTGTGCTTCTCTAAAAGTGTTCATGCCCAGCACATTGATGTTGCCACCCCTACACATCTTGAAATGATGTTCTTTAAGTTCTGCATAAACACTAGTACCTCTGTACTAGCATGTGCAATGTACAGACCTCAGTGGCAACATGCAGACCCCATCACTTCATAATGGAAAATATGGACTCCCTTCTGCTACTACACAACTGTCAACATATCATAATTGTTGGTGACCTCAACCAACTCCTTATACAGAGGGACTTTGATGACCTTCTTGCAGTATTTGACATGAGAAACTTTGTTGATTTCCCTACTCACATCTCTGGCTCCTCCCTTGACCCAGTAGTGAGTGATCTGGCAGAAGGTATAGTCACTTGTCAAGCCCTCGGCTACGTTGGATCATCTGACCACAAGGCTGTTTTTACGACACTTAAGATCCCAACAGAATGAGGTGAGGAGTCCACACACACAATCTGGCTATGGGAAAGAGGTAATTGGCCAGCCCTTTGCTCTGAGCTCGCCACCACCGATTGGAATGCTCTTCTCCAAGGGGATGTCGACAACCAAGTGAAAGCCTTCACTGGACACATCCTTAATCTACAACAAGAATACATTCCTCACCGGCAATATGTGACGAAGCCTACAGATCAGCCTTGGTTTGGCTTTCGTTGTAGAGAGGCTGCTACTGCTAAGTACAAAGCATGGCGAAGGTATAAGAGATATCCTACCACTTATAACAGAAACTTGCAAAGGCAAGCCTGTAGGCATATGAGTGACATTAAAAAGAGGGTCATTGCTAAATGGGAGGTAGACACAAAAAGAAAGCTAGCATCAGGTAGGGTAGACTCCAAAACCTGGTGGTCCATGGTCAAGGACAGACAAGGTTATCTGCCTGATGAACTCATTCCACCTCTAAATCGACAGGATGGGACCACCTCTACTAGTAGTCAAGAGAAGGCGGCCCTCTTTGCCGAACACTTTGCTACCTAAATGCAAGTTCCTGATCCAGCAAGGGACCCTCCTTGGCTATCTGCAACAACTGTGTCAAAACTGTCAGTGGTGACAATAAGGCAGGAGGAGGTGCATTTCCTTCTTAAATCACTTGAACAAGAAAAATCTGTGTGCCCAGACAAGTTGAGCCCAAGATTGCTGAGAAGATGTGCAGACCAGCTTGCAGCACCTCTAACTCGCATCTTTCAGCACTGCCTAGTACAGGGTAAATGGCCCTCTCTGTGGAAAGAGGCAAATGTAGTCCCTGTTCACAAAAAGAAGAGCAGAGCAGAAATCAGCAACTGCAGACCAGTGCCACTCCTGTCAATCACTGGTAAGATCCTTGAGACAATAATCTCAAGACAGATGACAGAATTTTTTGACTACCACTCACTACTTTGTGACCGTCAATATGGCTTCAGAAAAGGTTACTCGGCTGCTGATCTGTTGTTAAACCTCTCCACTAAGTGGCACCAGTCACTGGATGAATCCAAAGTTAGCTGTGTGGTAGCACTGGACATTGCTGGCGCTTTCGACCATGTGTGGCACCAGGGCCTCTTAGCAAAACTTCAAGTACTGGGAATTGCAGGCTCTACGCTATGTCTCCTCAGTGATTACCTTCATGGTAGATCTCTAAGGGTAGTTCTCAATGGAACGGAATCAGCAAGACATCCTATTCGGGCAAGTGTTCCACAAGGAAGTGTGCTGGGACCATTGTTATGGAATGTTTACTTTAATGACCTTCTTCATCTCATCCCAAAATCCCATGCATATGCAGACAACTGTACACTGACATTCCCTTATCCAAGAGAAGAAATGCCAGCTGCTCTAAGCTACATCAATCATCAGCTAAGAGCTATATCAGCTTTGGAAAATAGATTGCAAGTAACATTAGCACCTGAGAAAACGCAAATGATGATGGTTTCAAGGCACCATGATGGTAATGCTGGTTCAGCAATAAGGATGAATGGGAGGGTGTTGGCACCTGGAGAAGAAGTTGATATCCTTGGGGTGAAATTTGACTCGAAACTAACCATGAAGAACCATGTTGTAAATCTTGCAAAGAAGGCAGCCAGGAAGCTTACAGCACTTCGCCGTATCTCGCATCTGCTTGACAGTAGGGGTTGCAAGATTCTGTACGAGGCACAAGTACGCTCACACCTTGAGTATGCTCCACTTTCTTGGTTTGCCTGACCCCCCCTCTCATCTGCAACTGCTTGACAGAGTAGAGAACAGAGCAAGACGTCTCATCTCTAGCCTGGACCCATCCTGGATAGATCTGCTATTTCAGCAGAGCCTTCAACACAGGAGGGATGTGGGTGGCCTTACTGTTATGTGCAAGGCCAATATTGTCAAAGTACCACACTTGGATCCACTTCGAGGACAGCGTGAAACAAGCTTTTGTGCCACAAGACGGGCAGAAAGCAGCAACTTCACTCTGGCTGTACCCTTCTCCAGAACATCACTCCATCTGAGATCATACATACCCAGGATGACTCGAGTATGGAACACATTCGTACAGCATAATAATGTCAACGAGATAAAGTCAGTTGATCAATTGAAAATGCTGGTCCACAGATGGCTCCAGCTTCATCCTGCTCCTACTTGTATGTCTCATAACAATAAAAATGCTTTCAAATGAGCTGATGTAGGTATCAGCTCATAGTTTGTCAATCAAGTTAGGAATCCTTAACCTGTAAATAGCTTGTCAATAAAGCTAGGGATCCTTAACTTAACCTTGTCAAACCTTGTGTAAAAACACAAAAGAGCAAATGCTTTCAAATGAGCTGATGTAGGTAACAGCTCTTAGCTTGCCAATAAAGTTAGGAATCCTTAACCTGTAAATAGCTGTCAATAAAGCTACGGATCCTTAACCTTGTCAAACCCTTTTTAAAAAAAAAAAAAAAAAAAAAAAAAAGAGAGAGAGAGAGAGAGAGAGAGAGAGAGAGAGACGCCTTCCAAAACAATTCGACTGAGAAATTGTTTTGCCAGTGAGAAGGAAGGAAGGAAGAGGATATAAATATTAAGAAAATGAGAGATGGAGAAAGATGGGGAGTGGGGAAATGGGGAAACGGGAAAGGAAAGATAGGGAAGAGAAGATGGAGAACTGGGGGACGAGACTCGGAAGAAAGAGGGAAAAAGTGGGAGAGGAGAGAAGAGGGAGAGGGGAGAAGAGGGTGAGGCTAGAAGAGGGAGAGGGGAGAAGAGGGTGAGGCTAAAAGTGGGAGAGGGGAGAAGAGGGAGAGGAGAGAAGAGAAGAGTGAGAGGGAAGAAGAAAGAGAGAGAGGAGAATAGCGAGAGATAAAGAGCTGAGAGAGAAGAGAAGATGAAGAGGGAGAGTGGGAGGGAGAGAAGAGACGAGGGGAAATTGAACAATCAAAAACTCTGGCAAAGGAAGAATATGACTGATGAGAAACACCACAAAACTCTGACTTATCCAAAAAATTTTTGCTCTCTTGGTTAAAATCACCTGGCCACGGCTGGGTTTACACTCTCCTGCTTTCTCTCCTATCATACCTATTCTTAAAGCTATGTACAGATCTCGCTGTCTAGGTCGTTTTAACTCTTGAGGCTGAAGATATAATTCCTAACACTCATGTGACTCATCTTTTTTTTTTTTAGCTTCCGGCTGTGCTCTTGCGTACCTGTTTCACTCCTCTTGATCATTCACCCAACCCATTCCCCTCAGTATTTTGTACATTATGGGACATCCTCTGGTTTCTCTGTGCTGTAATGTTATCAGTCTTTCATACTGCATAACGCTTAGACAGACTCGCGCTTGATACTTGATACAAAAAATATTCAGCTGTTGTGCGCCTCAGGCGATATGCTCCGTGTTGTGCTCACCCCGAGGTATTGCTCTTTGAGTGAGGCTTGCAGCCTTCATTCTCCTGAGCCTGTGCTCAGTTTCTGGTTTCTTTTGCCCTTCTCAAGTCTCCACAACTTTGCATTTCTTAGGGTTGAACTCCAATAGCCACTTGTAAATTAAGCCTCCAACTTACCTAGGATTGATTGTAGAATTTCCTGATCCTCTCACATTTGTATTTTCCTCATCAGTTTCACTTAATCTGCCAACATGGATACAGGTGATTATTTCTTCTGCCATGTTGTTTACGTGCATCAGAAAGAGTACCGGTTTCAGTAAGGATTTCTTACTGGATCACCACTTGTTATTCATCCTGATAACTCTTCACGGAAAATAAATCAGTGTTCCCTTCCTGTTAAGTGTTCCGTCACCTGTTGTTGCCTCTTCCCTTTTAGTTCTGCCTGCTCCTCTGGCTTCAGCATAAATGACTTGTAGGGTACTGTATCAGAAACCTTTTTACGGACCATCCACCCCCCTCCTCTCTCTCTCTCTCTTTCTCTCTCGCTTCACTTCTTTGTGTGTGTATGTGTATGCGTCTGTGTGTGTGGGGGGAGGGGGAGGAAGGAAAAGCATGCCTGTGCGCACATGTGTGCACACGGGGTTTAAACTGGAGTTTCCAGTACCTGCAGAAAGTGTTACCAGTTGTCTGGTGGCCTGACCAGGTAAAAGGCAGCACAGCTGGACGACTCACCTGGCGCTGCCAGGCTTCCTCTCATCCCCTACTATGTTTTTAAAATGATTTCTTCGAATGTTTTAAATAATACATTAAGGCGAACTTTGTGAGAATGCTTTTCAGCTAATTTTGCAAGTAGTCAGAGCAGCTGTGAGGGGAAAAAAAGATAAAAAACATAGATGAAATGGAAATGAATAGGGGTAAAAGAGAATATGAATAGAGGAAAAAGTTAAGAGAATGGAAGTAGAACAACATAAAACAGAAAGCCATGTAACAGGAAGCGAAAAAAACACACACACCTGCTCTGAAGAGCAGTTGACGCCAAAAAGGAAAGAGGGTCAGGAATAACAGTGAATTATTTCTAGTGTCGTCTACCATTTCTACGTTCACTGTGTAGCACCTCCATCCCCTTGACAGGATGTAACCTGTTCCACCACTGCTTTATGCACGAGCAAAGTAGCAGAAGCTGTCAGTTTTCTTACATTCTGTAACACCGTGAGTGTTTAGACTCAGTGCTCTTACAGTCAATAATGCTATGACAGCCGAAACTGTTTGGAGGTTTGTGTTGGTGGTTAGTGATGGAGGTTTATGTTGGAGGCTTGTGTTGGTGGTTAGTGATGGAGGTTTATGTTGGAGGCTTGTGTTGGTGGTTAGTGATGGAGGTTTATGTTGGAGGCTTGTGTTGGTGGTTAGTGATGGAGGTTTATGCTGGAGGTTTGTGTTGGTGGTTAGTGATGGAGATTTATGTTGAAGGTTTGTGCTGGTGGTTAGTGATGGAGGTTTATGCTGGAAGTTTGTAATGGTGGTTAGTGATGGAGGGTTTATGTTGGAGGTTTGTGTTGGAGGTTTGTGCTGGTGGTTAGTGATGGAGGTTCGTGTTGGATATTACAATTAATTTGGTGTGTATGTGCAAGCGGTAGGGCGAATGATACTCTTCGGAGGCTACGTTACTTTATTAGGGTTCTTGGCACACAGGCAGTGTGTTTAAAGTGCCCAGGCCAGGAGGGTCATGCCCAGGAGAGAGTGACGGAGTAGACCTTGTTTCCTGAGTGACGTCGACTGCCTGAGCGAGACAGGGTAAGCGTGGTGCTAGCAGATCAACACGCAATTCTTTGACGATAAATGGTGGAAGCGGTGGTCGCAGCAAGTGTGTTGCCCGGAGAGAGAGAGGAAGGAAAAGAGCAGGAAGGTGTCACTCCTTGATCGCCCCATATGAGAACCATCCGTATATCTACGAGTTGTCCTGCAGTCGTGTCTGGAAGTTTCATCAATCAGACGCAGGATCAGCAGGATACAGACCGAAATTTACCGAATTTCTTCGAGAAATCTTAGTGGCATCACTTGTCACTTCACAGCATCCCATGTTACTCTTCAGTCACGTGTTCAGCGTTACCTCTATATTTCTGATGTTGTTGCTGTTCAGCTCAACACGGCTATTTCAGCAAGTCAGAGATGAGTTTGTGTGGTCCTTGTGTCCAGTGTGGTTGATTCTCCAAGTGGGTATGTAGGGATGCGGAGGGAGCGGCCGGATCCTCCCTCACCATAAACCACCTACACTCATCACGCTACCACAATACACCACTACACTCTCACACCCTCTTTGCTGATTTTCTCTGAATACAGTGTGAATTCTCGCCAGAGCTGTGTATCCGAGTGCCCGAGGTCACTCGAAGTCACATGGATCACGAAGCCACGTGTGGATAAGGCCACTTGGAACTACAAGCCACATGGAGCGAGCCATGTGAGTTACCAACGTCACATACTGTTGTCTGCTGCCTGGCATCACCCATGACATCACCCACGATGCTGCCCGATGTCACTCCAGGACGCCACCCAGGACGTTTGCACGACGTCACCCAGGACGTCTGCCTGACATCACCCATGACGTCAACATGCGGCCTGCATCACTCCTCTGACGTCACGATGTTGCCCGACGTCATTCCAGGACGTCACCTCACGACGTCACGCACGAAGTCTGCCCTGACGTCACCTCACGATGTCACGCCTGCTATCACCACATGATGTCACATCGACAGTGTTATAGTTTCACAGTGAGCAATTTGTATTTAGTATTGTCCAGAACGATTGAGAGAATATATGTCACATGTTAAACCATACCCCCGGCCGGGATTGAACCCGCGGTCATAGAGTCTCAAAACTCCAGCCCGTCGCGTTAGCCACTAGACCAGCTAGCCACAATAAGATTCATCCAACTAGGTATATTTCTACACCATAGGAAAGTTAGCACAGGCACCTCTGTGACCACAAATGCAAGTTTTTACAGACGAATCTCCAGCTAGCGTGGCCGTGACGAACTCTAGCTCAAGTCCCTTCACTGCCGTCAACGCGACGGGCTGGAGTTTTGAGACTCTATGACCGCGGGTTCAATCCCGGCCGGTGGTATGGTTTATTTGCAATCGTGTCATTACGATTTCTTGAGTCATGTCACATGTTAATTCCTCTCAATCAGTGTTCTCACATGTTCCTCTTACAAAAGCCTTCCTCTAACCAACCTATTCTTCCTCTATCCCCACTTCCCATCTCACCCCTTCTTGGGGTCTTACCTAGAATATCCTATCCTATCCTATCACATGTTCGTGATTGCCCTAATGTTGATTTTTACATGGATAAGCATCTTTTGCTAGTGCAAGGCATGCAGTGACCATATGTGCAGTGCAGATGTGTGCTGTTTTCCGTGTCCCGATTTATGGTCTGAGCCCAGATGTGTGTGTAGACCACAGTGTGGTCTGAGCCCAGACCATTGGTAACACCCTCGTGTTACATGTCACCCATTGTGACCGTTGACAGCTGACATTAGTCAGTCAAGGCGTCAGTTTACAAGCGTCTGAGCCCCCATGTACAGAGAGCTCTTACGCTTGCCATTCGTAAACACCATGTCTGAGTTGTACCTATTCTGACTCCCTGTTGAGACTCGTTTCACTCCACCTCCTGGCCATCAGAGTGCAGTTATGTGTAGAAAACCAGTCTGAGGACACTTAGACTAACCTCTGCTATGACTTGAACCCTGTCGAGATAATGACCTCATCGAGCCGTAGTAGCCCTGTCGGCATGCGACTGTCTGACTCATGTCACAGCTTCAGTGAGCGGCCTGCACAATAATGATGTCACTTTGACTGCTAGCCTGCTCACTCCAGTTACATTGTATGCTGCTATGACTCCCAGATGATGTTCCTGAGTCGTCCTAACCATGACTCACGCTCGCCGGCACCACTAAGCTATGTTGTGCGTTCCTGGCAGTACCAGTCAAGAAATGTCCTTCTGAGTCACTTGCCAGAAGAAATCCTGCCCAGTTCCCGAGTACTGATGAGGCATCACTCGCAGGCATCAGCAGGTTGTGCCCCAGATTGAGTGAACCCTGCAGCAACTACTCCACAATGACTGCTTCACCATTCCAGAGGAGACCATACCCTGTTACGTCACAGCTCAGCCACAGTGATACCTCCTGCAGTTCTGTCCAGACGCAGGAAGGCGTGCAGACGCCTTCTGAGGCTCACTGTCTTGGACCACATTGCTAACACCCTGTCTTTTTTTTCTTCCATCCCTGTAGGAAGGTTTTTTTTTGTCCCTGTCCACATGTATATATATATATATATATATATATATATATATATATATATATATATATATATATATATATATATATATATATATATATATATATGTTTATTCTGTGTTCTGTGCCCTATTCCTGAGAGAGAAGGAGTGTTTTATTCAGTCAATCATGGTCAAGGGCGACCTTGGGTAGGTGGCCGAGTGATGTATGCCCAGCTGGCTTCATATTTCACAGCACTATAGCGCTGACTCCTAGTGACATAGGCCTACCCAGTTCAACCTGCACCATGCTTACTCTGTCTCACTCAGGCAGCCAACATTACTCAGGAAATAAAGTCTACTCTGTCACTCTTTCCTGGGCATGGCCCTCCGGGCCTGGGCACTTCAAACACGCTGCCCATGTACTAAGAGCCCAAATAAAGTAACGTAGCCTCCAAAGAGTATCATTCGCCCTACCACTTGCACATACACACCAAATCAATTGTAATATCCAACACAAACCTCCATCACTAACCACCAACATAAACCTCCATAACTAACCACCAACACAAACCTCCTAGGACTGACCCCTGTGGAACCCCGCTTGTCACAGGTGCCCTCTCTGATATATCTCGTCATGTACCATGACTCGTTGTTGCCTCCCTGTCAGATAGTCTCTGATCCATTGCAGTGCTCTTCCTGTTATATGTGCCTTATCCTCTAGCTTTGGTACTAATCTCATGTGAGGAACCGTGACGAAGGCCGTCTTGCAATCCCTGAAAATGCAGTCTGCCCACCCCTCTTTCTCGTGTCTTACTTCCGTTACCTTGTCATTAAAACTCCAGTAAGTTTGTGACACAGGATTTTCCTTCCATGATTCCATCATTCTCCTCCTGATAGTCTTCATGAATTTGCATACTGTATACATCAGTGGCACTGATCTATAGTTTAGTGCCTCCTGTATCTCTTCTTTCTTAAAAATGGGGACTACAGTTGTTATCTTCCATACCTCAGGTAGTCGCCCGGTTTCAGTGGATGTATTGAAAATTGTTGTGGCATACACCACATCTTTGCTCCCTCTATAAGGACCCTCAGAGAGATATCTGGTCCCACCAGAGGTATCAAGGTCGCTTAGCAGCTTCTTCACCTTCTCCTTGGTTGTGTGGTTTTCATCCCACACTTGTTGATATATCCCTTGTTAGTGTACTCCCCTGTTCTGACTTCCCAGAGTCCTTTCTGTCTCCACTATAAATACTTCCTTAAATCTCATGTTGAGTTCCTCACATACTTCTTGGTCATTTTTTGTGAGCTCCTCACCGTGTTTCCACAGCCTGATTACCTGGTCCTTGACTGTTGTCTTCCTCCTGACTTGACTTTTGATGCTATGTCGTTACTGTCGCTGGGCTTCCCTTTTTATCTGTGCATACTCGTTTCTGGCTCTTCGACTAATCTCTTTATTTTCCTGGATCCTTTGTCTTCTCTGTTTTTTTCCATTTTTCAGTGCCCTTAATTTCTGCCTCCCTACATCTTTGGGTAAACTAAGGGCTCATTCTGGTCTTCCCATTATTTCTGTTGCCCTTGGGAACAAATCTTTCCTCTTCCTCCTTGCATTTTGTTGTTACGTAGTCCATCATTTCGTTTACTGACTTTCCTACCAATTCTCTTTCCCACTGAACCTCCTGCAGGAAGTTCCTCATATCTGTGTAGTTCCCCCTTTCGTACTTTGGCTTTTCCCATCCTACTCATGTTACCCTCTCCACTTGTAACTCTACTAAGTATTCAAATGTAACTATACTATGTGTGTGTGTGTGTGTGTGTGTGTGTGTGTGTGTGTGTGTGTGTGTGTGTGTGTGTGTGTGTGTGTGTGTGTGTGTGTGTGTGTGTGTGTGTGTATGTGTGTGTGTGTGTGTATGCGTGTGTGTGTGTGTGTGTGTGTATGTGTGTGTGTGTATCTCATAAAGTCTAGCAGGAGACATCAAAGTGGACACAGACTTCCCTCACCCCTATCCCCCCCCCCAGATGTTTGTGCAGTCACTATCTCTGACTCTCTCTCTCTCTCTACCCTGCGGGAA
>NC_091304.1:6576712-6626712 GCF_038502225.1 Cherax quadricarinatus | reverse complement strand
CAAGCACTCCTTACATTGCAATCGTTAGAGAAAACACCAGAGTAGTGAAACTCAACGGCAACTACAAGTAAGTATTGAATTACGAAAAAAAAAAATTTACATGAAACGCAGCTAAGAAACGTTTCAGGCGCTGTACGACGCATATGGGTTTAGCGCTTCCCCTCTGAAGGCAACACATATCTCATTTTATTCACGTTCGGTTTCTCGCCACAAAAAACACACGTATGAAATTTGTCCGAAATTTGTAGCCCCCCCCCCAAATACCCCCATTATATAACCTGATTATCGGTCGCTTTTAAAAATTATACACTGAATTTTGAATAATTTAAAAAAATTATTTTTTTTTGACCTTTCGTTTGTTCCCACTTAAAAGATATATTCCACACTGAACTCGCTTTTTTATATTTGTCTTTATAAGGCCAAAATTATGATAATTAGATTAAAATATAGGTGAGGATTTCCAATTATTCCGTGCGTTGTTACCTGCATTAAACCAGATGGATGTGAATTATCATAATCGCTATAATAATCTCATTTATATCCTTTATTCAACGGATAATTTGAGTTGAATTATAGTCATTAAGCTAATAACTGAATGGTAATTATCCTGATGATTTCATAATATTCCAGATGTTTCAGCCTGAGTTTTCTTTCTTTTGCTGGAAATTAACTACAAGAAATCGGCGTGAAGAAATAATTACTCAATTTATCATACATATGGTAATATACATTCTCAAATAAAACAAACAATAAAATCCATTAAATATATATATATATATATATATATATATATATATATATATATATATATATATATATATATATATATATATATATATATATATATATATATATATTTATATATATATATATATATATATATATATTTATATATATATAGTATATATATATATATATATATATATATATATATATATATATATATATATATATATATATTCACACACAAAAATTTGGTCATTCCCAGAACTGTCTTGGTTACGTTGTGTTGTGGTGTCAAGAACAATGTTGTGATAATAACACGAGCAATTACGTACGGCGGCACACAACTACAATAATGATTTCCTAACCTGGTATGGCACTGCCTGTTGAGTCGAGTGCCCTATTATGGTAATTACAGTGCCGATTATCCTGGCTCCTCTCTGCTTTTATTTTTATCCACTTTGCGTGTTATATACCTATTACAGCAATTATCCTCTCTTGGTTCGTGGTAATTTGCTTTGTCCGGCTGTCTTCTTGTGGCATGTCTTCTTCATGTCTTCTTGAGACACTTGTCTTCTTCATGTCTTCTTAAGACACTTGTCTTCTTCATATCTTCTTAAGACACTTGTCTTCTTCATGTCTTCTTAAGACACTTGTCTACTTCATGTCTTCTTAAGACACTTGTCTACTTCATGTCTTCTTAAGACACTTGTCTACTTCATGTCTTCTTGAGGCACATGTCTTCTTCATGTCTTCTTAAGACACTTGTCTACTTCATGTCTTCTTAAGACACTTGTCTTCTTCATGTCTTCTTAAGACACTTGTCTTCTTCATGTCTTCTTAAGACACTTGTCTTCTTCATGTCTTCCTAAGACACTTGTCTTCCTCATGTCTTCTTAAGACACTTGTCTTCTTCATGTCTTCTTGAGGTACTTGTCTTCTTCTTGAGGCACTTGTCTTCTTCATGTCTTCTTAAGACACTTGTCTTCTTCATGTCTTCTTAAGACACTTGTCTTCATGTCTTCTTAAGACACTTGTCTTCTTCATGTCTTCTTAAGACACTTGTCTTCTTCATGTCTTCTTAAGACACTTGTCTTCTTCATGTCTTCTTAAGACACTTGTCTTCTTCATGTCTTCTTAAGACACTTGTCTTCTTCATGTCTTCTTAAGACACTTGTCTTCATGTCTTCTTAAGACACTTGTCTTCTTCATGTCTTCTTAAGACACTTGTCTTCTTCATGTCTTCTTAAGACACTTGTCTTCTTCATGTCTTCCTAAGACACTTGTCTTCCTCATGTCTTCTTAAGACACTTGTCTTCTTCATGTCTTCTTGAGGTACTTGTCTTCTTCTTGAGGCACTTGTCTTCTTCATGTCTTCTTGAGGCACTTGTCTTCTTCATGTCTTCTTGAGGTACTTGTCTTCTTCTTGAGGCACTTGTCTTCTTCACGTCTTCTTGAGGTACTTGTGTTCTTCTTGAGGCACTTGTCTTCTTCATGTCTTCTTGAGGCACTTGTCTTCATCATGTCTTCTTGAGGTACTTGTCTTCTTCATGTCTTCTTGAGGTACTTGTCTTCTTCATGTCTTCTTGAGGTACTTGTCTTCTTCTTGAGGAACTTGTCTTCTTCAAGCCTTCTTGAGGTACTTGTCTTCTTCTTGAGGCACTTGTCTTCTTCATGTCTCCATGAGGTACTTGCCATCATGTCTCTTATCTAAGGTACTTATCTTCCTCATCTCTTCTTCAGGTACTCTTCTTCACTAGTCCCTTCCAACCATCCCCATTCCCCTGGCCCGGTGGCCTGGTGGCTAAAGCTCCCGCTTCACACACGGAGGGCCCGGGTTCGATTCCCGGCGGGTGGAAACATTTCGACACGTTTCCTTACACCTGTTGTCCTGTTCACCTAGCAGCAAATAGGTACCTGGGTGTTAGTCGACTGGTGTGGGTCGCATCCTGGGGAACAAGATTAAGGACCCCAATGGAAATAAGTTAGACAGTCCTCGATGACGCACTGACTTTCTTGGGTTATCCTGGGTGGCTAACCCCCCGGGGTTAAAAATCCGAACGAAATCTTATCTTATCTTATCCTTCTTCCTTCTCTTCGTCTACATCAAACCCCCACTCCACGCAACACCTTTCTCTTCCATACTCTCCACCATTAACCTTTCTTCTTCGTCACTCCTCCCTAAAACACCCTTTCTTCAGCTCTTCCACCTTCTGCCCTTTTATTCCTGCTTCCCCTTCCTCCACCCTCCACAGTTAGAAGCCTGAGATAACACACTATAACATGATCGTAGATAAGCATACTGACAGAGTAACTACTTGCAATGTAAACAGATTGACTGCTGATGTAGTAACCAGGCTTAGACTTGGTTGCATGTACTTCTGGCAGTTCGGTAGACACATGGCTGACGATCAACCCAAATGTAAATTATATGGTCAACCTTATAATCCCTCTCTTGAAGAGTTGATTGTCCACTCATTGAGGAATATGAAGATAGACTATGATAATCTATATTATATTTTAAGATATCTTAAGAAATAAAATAGATACCAGTGATTTTAAGCAAGTATCTCAAATCTGTTCGAAGCGGATGAAAAAAATAAATTGTAAATATATATCAAATGTGCTTTTACTAACCATTTTTTTGCGGGGCCTAATTCTCAGGCCTTTAGTAAATCCACATGTTCATGCTCTAACATCCACAGGATGTATATGGGGTGCATAATTATATTTGCTGAAATGATAAAGTCTCCCTAAAAAATGTCCAAAAACTTGCAAACCTGTGTATTTACACGAAGGTATAATCACCCATTTTTATTTTCCCATTAACTTTGTTTACTCCCCTGTTCCACAGTGTTCTTTCTGTCGGATAAATCTTCCTTCACTCCAGTGTTCACTAGGGTGAACCTTCCTTCACTGTATATTCTCTAGGGTAATGTGGATAAAGCATGAGGGGAAACTAAGGTAAATTTGCCACAAACACGCTAACTACTGGGGTAGGAAGAGGAAGGAATGTGTTTGTGAGGTGGATGAACGGGAAGGAAACCTATGGTCGGGGAAAATATGAGGCTGAGTTTTTTTTTTTTTGAGGTGGGGAAAGGGAAGAGGGGGAAGAATTTGGGGAGAGTTTTATATACCACTGAAAGAAGAGGTATGAACTAGATCTAGCTGAGGATAAGTTCGATTTGGTAAGACTCAGTTAGGCTATGATGGTTAAGGTTAGTCTTGATCCTCTGTTCGCTGATCTAGCTACGTATAAACCACCAATGACAGGTAAGGTACGCTCTATACACATATTACGAGACTAGTTATACCCACGAACAGTCAAACCTTGGAGTTATACTCACAGTCAGCCAGATTACACACTAGAACTTTTATATATACTCGGTTTTGAAAAAATATTAGTAGTAATATTATATATACTCGGTTTTGCAAAAATATTAGTAGTAATATTAGGGTAGTAGTAGCAGTAGTGGTAGTAGTAGCAGTAGTAGTAGTGGTGGTGGTGGTAGTAGTGGTAGTAGTGGCAATAGTGGTAGTAGTAGCAGTAGTGGTAGTAGTAGCAGTAGTATTAGTGGTGGTGGTGGTGGTGGTAGTGGTAGTAGAGGCAATAGTGGTAGTAGTGGTAGTAGTGGTAGTAGTGATAGTAGTGGTAGTAGTGGTGGCAGTACACTCTAAACATGTATGCACACACATAAAACTCAGTGGAACAATGTTGTGGGTGTAACAAAGATTGAGGATAATTATGATGTGATTAAAAAATGTAATAGGCAGAATTGTACTCTTGTATCTATAAATACAGCCAAGTAATCACACACACACACACACACACACACACACACACACACACACACACACACACACACACACACACACACACACACACACACACACACACACACACACCAGATTAAGCGATAAACACTGTAATTGCTTGAGAGTAGAGCTGGGTTAAATAAAGACTTGTTTGTTTTCATTGTATAATCATCGAAGGACATACAATATACAGAAAATGTATATAATATAATGATATCACTAGGGTATAACATAATAATAATAATAATAATAATAATAATAATAATAATAATAATAATAATAATAATAATAATAATAACAATAATAATAATAATAATAATAGGTAGACAGCGACCACCCAGGGAAGTACTACCGTCCTGCCAGATGACTGTGAAACAGAAACCTGTAACTGTTTTGCATGATGGTAGGATTGCTGGTTTCTTTTTCTGTCTCATAAACACGCTAGATAACAGGGATATCTTGCTACTCCTACTTACACTTTGGTCACACTTCACAGACACGCACATGCATATATATATATACATACATCTAGGTTTTTCTCCTTTTCCTAAATAGCTCTTGTTCTTCTTTATTTCTTCTATTATCCATGGGGAAGTGGAAAAGAATCTTTCCTCCGTAAGCCATGCGTGTCGTATGAGGCGACTAAAATGCCGGGAGCAATGGGCTAGTAACCCCTTCTCCTGTAGACATTTACTAAAAAAGAGAAGAAGAAAAACTTTATAAAACTGGGATGCTTAAATGTGCGTGGATGTAGTGCGGATGACAAGAAACAGATGATTGCTGATGTTATGAAAGAAAAGAAGTTGGATGTCCTGGCCCTAAGCGAAACAAAGCTGAAGGGGGTAGGGGAGTTTCGGTGGGGGGAAATAAATGGGATTAAATCTGGAGTATCTGAGAGAGTTAGAGCAAAGGAAGGGGTAGCAGTAATGTTGAATGATCAGTTATGGAAGGAGAAAAGAGAATATGAATGTGTAAATTCAAGAATTATGTGGATTAAAGTAAAGGTTGGATGCGAGAAGTGGGTCATAATAAGCGTGTATGCACCTGGAGAAGAGAGGAATGCAGAGGAGAGAGAGAGATTTTGGGAGATGTTAAGTGAATGTATAGGAGCCTTTGAACCAAGTGAGAGAGAAATTGTGGTAGGGGACCTGAATGCTAAAGTAGGAGAAACTTTTAGAGAGGGTGTGGTAGGTAAGTTTGGGGTGCCAGGTGTAAATGATAATGGGAGCCCTTTGATTGAACTTTGTATAGAAAGGGGTTTAGTTATAGGTAATACATATTTTAAGAAAAAGAGGATAAATAAGTATACAAGATATGATGTAGGGCGAAATGACAGTAGTTTGTAGGATTATGTATTGGTAGATAAAAGACTGTTGAGTAGACTTCAGGATGTACATGTTTATAGAGGGACCACAGATATATCAGATCACTTTCTAGTTGTAGCTACACTGAGAGTAAAAGGTAGATGGGATACAAGGAGAATAGAAGCATCAGGGAAGAGAGAGGTGAAGGTTTATAAACTAAAAGAGGAGGCAGTTAGGGTAAGATATAAACAGCTATTGGAGGATAGATGGGCTAATGAGAGCATAGGCAATGGGGTCGAAGAGGTATGGGGTAGGTTTAAAAATGTAGTGTTAGAGTGTTCAGCAGAAGTTTGTGGTTACAGGAAAGTGGGTGCGGGAGGGAAGAGGAGCGATTGGTGGAATGATGATGTGAAGAGAGTAGTAAGGGAGAAAAAGTTAGCATATGAGAAGTTTTTACAAAGTAGAAGTGATGCAAGGAGGGAAGAGTATATGGAGAAAAAGAGAGAGGTTAAGAGAGTGGTGAAGCAATGTAAAAAGAGAGCAAATGAGAGAGTGGGTGAGATGTTATCAACAAATTTTGTTGAAAATAAGAAAAAGTTTTGGAGTGAGATTAACAAGTTAAGAAAGCCTAGAGAACAAATGGATTTGTCAGTTAAAAATAGGAGAGGAGAGTTATTAAATGGAGAGTTAGAGGTATTGGGAAGATGGAGGGAATATTTTGAGGAATTGTTAAATGTTGATGAAGATAGGGAAGCTGTGATTTCGTGTATAGGGCAAGGAGGAATAACATCTTGTAGGAGTGAGGAAGAGCCAGTTGTGAGTGTGGGGGAAGTTCGTGAGGCAGTAGGTAAAATGAAAGGGGGTAAGGCAGCCGGGATTGATGGGATAAAGATAGAAATGTTAAAAGCAGGTGGGGATATAGTTTTGGAGTGGTTGGTGCAATTATTTAATAAATGTATGGAAGAGGGTAAGGTACCTAGGGATTGGCAGAGAGCATGCATAGTTCCTTTGTATAAAGGCAAAGGGAATAAAAGAGAGTGCAAAAATTATAGGGGGATAAGTCTGTTGTGTATACCTGGCAAAGTGTATGGTAGAGTTATTATTGAAAGAATTAAGAGTAAGACGGAGAATAGGATAGCAGATGAACAAGGAGGCTTTAGGAAAGGTAGGGGGTGTGTGGACCAGGTGTTTACAGTGAAACATATAAGTGAACAGTATTTAGATAAGGCTAAAGAGGTCTTTGTGGCATTTATGGATTTGGAAAAGGCGTATGACAGGGTGGATAGGGGGGCAATGTGGCAGATGTTGCAGGTGTATGGTGTAGGAGGTAGGTTACTGAAAGCAGTGAAGAGTTTTTACGAGGATAGTGAGGCTCAAGTTAGAGTATGTAGGAAAGAGGGAAATTATTTCCCAGTAAAAGTAGGCCTTGACAAGGATGTGTGATGTCACCGTGGTTGTTTAATATATTTATAGATGGGGTTGTAAGAGAAGTAAATGCGAGGGTCTTGGCAAGAGGCGTGGAGTTAAAAGATAAAGAATCACACATAAAGTGGGAGTTGTCACAGTTGCTCTTTGCTGATGACACTGTGCTCTTGGGAGATTCTGAAGAGAAGTTGCAGAGATTGGTGGATGAATTTGGTAGGGTGTGCAAAAGAAGAAAATTGAAAGTGAATACAGGAAAGAGTAAGGTTATGAGGATAACAAAAAGATTAGGTGATGAAAGATTGGATATCAGATTGGAGGGAGAGAGTATGGAGGAGGTGAATGTATTCAGATATTTGGGAGTGGATGTGTCAGCGGATGGGTCTATGAAAGATGAGGTGAATCATAGAATTGATGAGGGGAAAAGGGTGAGTGGTGCACTTAGGAGTCTGTGGAGACAAAGAACTTTGTCCTTGGAGGCAAAGAGGGGAATATATGAGAGTATAGTTTTACCAACGCACTTATATGGGTGTGAAGCATGGGTGATGAATGTTGCAGCGAGGAGAAGGCTGGAGGCAGTGGAGATGTCATGTCTGAGAGCAATGTGTGGTGTGAATATAATGCAGAGAATTCGTAGTTTGGAAGTTAGGAGGAGGTGCGGGATTACCAAAACTGTTTTCCAGAGGGCTGAGGAAGGGTTGTTGAGGTGGTTCGGACATGTGGAGAGAATGGAGCGAAACAGAATAACTTCAAGAGTGTATCAGTCTGTAGTGGAAGGAAGGCGGGGTAGGGGTCGGCCTAGGAAAGGTTGGAGGGAGGGGGTAAAGGAGGTTTTGTGTGTGAGGGGCTTGGACTTCCAGCAGGCATGCGTGAGCGTGTTTGATAGGAGTGAATGGAGACAAATGGTTTTTAATACTTGACGTGCTGTTGGAGTGTGAGCAAAGTAACATTTATGAAGGGGTTCAGGGAAACCGGCAGGCTGGACTTGAGTCCTGGAGATGGGAAGTACAGTGCCTGCACTCTGAAGGAGGGGTGTTAATGTTGCAGTTTAAAAACTGTAGTGTAAAGCACCCTTCTGGCAAGAGAGTGATGGAGTGAATGATGGTGAAAGTTTTTCTTTTTCGGGCCACCCTGCCTTGGTGGGAATCGGCCAGTGTGATAATAAAATAAAATAAAAATAATAATAATAATAAAAACATCTTCAAAATAGGGTCCTTCTTACAATTTACGTTATCATGAACCTTTCTTGTTACACAGTCTTTGCTTAAGAACATTAAAGTTGAAGATGTATTTAAAAAAAACTTAACACAATAAAAAAAAAAGTATTTAATTAAGATTCCTCCCCAAAATGCTGATGGCTGTGTCTGTAAGATTCCAGGCATAAAAAAAATTATTTTGGGAGAACTGGAGTGTTTTGAACTAAGATTACAATAGCTTAAATATAGCATTAAAACTGTTTATTCATGTGAGAGATTTTAACCACCCAATTTATTTTCGAAAGGCTATGAAATTTGCATGATGGAAATCCATGGTTGAGTGAAGTATAACAGAATCAAGCTTCAGAAAAAAATGTATTGATTGCTTCATGAAAAAAAAAGTTCGGGATAAACACGATTCATTTTCTAATGAAAAAACAAAAATTGTGAGGATTATAAAGTATGTTGACAAAATTCCTCTTACCTGACATGTCCTTCATAAATTTTACTTATCGTCTGAACTGGCTAAAACTTCACAACATTCCAACAGATCACATGTGAGGTCACATGTGAGGTCACATGTGAGGTCACATGTGAGGTCACATGTGAGGTCACATGTGAGGTGCTGTTTCAGCTTTATAATTTTTACTGTACCTTGATAATGTGAGAAATCACGAAATCGCTTGTAATTTCACTATTTTTTTGCTTTGTTGTTTTGCGTATTTAAATATCACCTGTTTCCTGTAATCCATTTTTTTTATATGTGTATGTGTGTATAGATTAATCTGGCGCAGCCCGGGTATATTTCAGGTCTCTTAAGATATGCTATCAATGTAAAAAAAAAAAAAAAAAAGAACCATTTTCTCACTTCAGTAGCAATTCCGATGGTTTTAAAAAAAAATTTCTTCCTCGTATCTGTCTTGTCAGGAGGTGGGTGTTGGGGATACGTGCCCCCATACCCTTCATGTCAAGAGGCAGGTGTGGGTGACATGCGCTTCTGCACCTTCCTTTTCAGTAGGAAGATGTGGGGGAGACACATGCCCCTGCGCCCTCCTTGTCAGAAAGCAAGTGTGGTGGATGCACACCCCTGCTCCCTAATTGTTAGGAGGTGGGTATTTGGGCACACACCCCTGTGCCCTCTTTGTCAGGAGGCAGGTGTGGGGGACACAAGCCCCTGTACCCACCTTGTCACGAGGTGGGTGTGAGGGACACAGGCCCATGCGCCCTCCTTGTCAGGAGGCAGGTGTGGGGGATGCACTTCCCCCTTACCCACCTTAGTAGGAGCCAGTGACCAGTGTACATATCTTAGGGCTCTAAGAAATAATATGATACATTCCAAAAAACGTAGTCTCAAGGGGCGCTGTCCCTAATTTAGGAACCTTTTATACGGTTTTGGAAAAAGTATGAGAAAGAGTGCTAAGGTCGCAAGGGATTCAAAGACTAACCCAAAAGGGTTCTTTCAGGTATACAGAAGTAAGATTAGGGACAAGATTGGCCCACCTAAGAGTAACTCTGGTCAGGTCACTGACAATGATAAGGATATGTGTGAAATTCTAAATACCTACTTCCTCTCAGTTTTCACCCATGAAAATACTAGTGATATTTCTGAAATAATAGATTACGTAGAACAGGATGATAATAAACTATGTACGATTGCGGTAACTAGTGACATGGTCCTCAGACAAATAGAGAAACTAAAACCTAACAAATCCCCAGGTCCTGATGAACTGTTTGCAAGAGTGTTAAAGGAATGTAAAGAGGAACTTAGCATACCTTTGGCTAATCTTTTTAACATATCACTACAAACTGGCATAGTGCCTGATAAGTGGAAAATGGCAAATGTTATACCTATTTACAAGGCAGGTGACAGGTCCTTGGCTTCGAACTATAGACCAATAAGCCTTACCTCCATAGTGGGAAAATTTATGGAATCAATAATTGCCGAAGCAATTCGTAGCCATCTTGGCAGGCACAGATTGATTAATGATTCTCAACACGGTTTTACAAAGGGGCGTTCCTGTCTTACGAATTTACTAATTTTTTTCACTAAGGTGTTTGAGGAGGTAGATCATGGTAATGAATATGATATTGTGTATATGGACTTCAGTAAGGCTTTCGATAGAGTTCCACACCAGAGGCTATTGAGGAAACTTAGGACACACGGAATAGGAGGAGAAATTTTTTCCTGGTTAGAGGCATGGCTGACAAATAGACAGCAGAGAGTTTGCATAAATGGGGAGAACTCAGAATGGGGGCACGTCACAAGCGGTGTTCCTCAAGGGTCAGTGTTGGGCCCCCTGCTGTTCACAATCTACATAAACGACATAGATGAGGGAATAAATAGCGACATAAGCAAATTTGCTGATGACACCAAAATAGGCCGTCCAATTCATTCTAATGAGGACATTAGAACACTCTAGGATGATTTGAATAGACTGACGCAATGGTCGGAGAAGTGGCAGATGAGTTTAATATTGACAAATGCAAAGTTCTAAATGTTGGACAGTTAAATAACCATGCCACATATAAGTGCATTAGTGTTCGCAATAAATCTAACAGAATTCTTGGCTTCATATCTAGAAGTATAAATAATAGAAGTCCTCAGGTTTTTCTTGAACTCTATATATCCTTGGTTAGGCCTCATTTAGACTATGCTGCTCAGTTCTGGTCACCGTATCACAGAATGGATATAAATGCTCTGGAAAACGTACAAAGGAGGATGACAAAGGGGGATATGATCGAGGTGTATAAATGGAAAAGAGGAATAAATAAAGGGGATGTAAATAGTGTGCTTAAAATTTCCAGCCAAGACAGGACTCGCAGCAATGGTTTCAAGTTGGAAAAATTCAGATTCAGGAAGGATATAGGAAAACACTCGTTTGGTAATAGAGTTGTGGATGAGTGGAACAAACTCCCGTGTACAGTTATTCAGGCTAAAACGTTGTGTAGTTTTAAAAATAGGTTAGATAAATACATATGTGGGTGTGGGTGGGTGTGAGTTAGACCTGACTAGCTTGTGCTGCTGGGTCTGTTACCGTGCTCCTTCCTTGAGTGGGGATGATCAGACTGGGTGGGTCATTGGTTTAATCCGGGGGGAGACATGGACCTGCTCCGCATGGGTCAGTAGGCCTGTTGCAGTGCTCCTTCTTTCTTATGTTCTTATATATATATATATACACACACATATATATATATATATATATATATATATATATATATATATATATATATATATATATATATATATATATATATATATGAGCTTGTTAAGGCTCACTCTATAAAAAATAAAGGTGAAACGAACGCACGATGTGAAAACTCGTTGAGTACAAGTTTTAATTTGATTCTTTTTGTATTTATTATTACTTATTTTACATAATTGAATTATATTCTCATTTTCGTTGAGAATTGGGTGGGGTTTCATTTTTATTTTGTGTGTATTATCACAAACAACAACAATGCCGCATCCTCAAACGAAAACTTACACACACACACACTCACACACACACACACTCACACACACACACACACACACACACACACACACACACACACACACACACACACACACACACACTCACACACACACACACACACACACACACACACACACACACACACACACACACACATACACTGGAAGTAATAATATAGTACTAATACACAGAGAAAAGAAAGAGGAGCCAAATTAGAGAGCTCTCTCACTGACGTGTATTTAAGCAAAGTGATGGAGAGGGTAATCTAAAAGAAATTGGTAGAGCAACTAGAGATAATTGGCTTCATTACGAAAAATCAGCGGAGATTTTTCATGAGAGAATCACGGAGAGAGAGAGAGAGAGAGAGAGAGAGAGAGAGAGAGAGAGAGAGAGAGAGAGAGAGAGATTTAAAATGAGCTGATGTATTTAATAGCTTTCAGCTTGTAAATAAAGTTAGGAGCCCTTAACCTAACCTTGGTAAACTCTGTGTGAAGAGAGAGAGAGAGAGAGAGAGAGAGAGAGAGAGAGAGAGAGAGAGAGAGAGAGAGAGAGAGAGAGAGAGAGAGAGAGAGAGAGAGAGAGAGAGAGAGAGAGAGAGAGAGAGAGAGAGAGAGAGAGAGAGAGAGAGAGAGAGAACAATTTTTCAAACTTTCTCAATCAGGTGAGCGGGGGGATGGGGGGAGGGAATAGATATTGCTGAAAGCATATTCCTAGCCTGAAGAATGGTCATTGATAAGGTGTACAAGTCTTGTACAAAACAAATAATGAAATACAAAGTCACACTTAGTTACTCACAGTCACACAAAGTCACACTTAGTTACTCACAGTCACACAAAGTCACACTTAGTTACTCAAGTCACACAAAGTCACACTTAGTTACTCACAGTCACACAAAGTCACACTTAGTTACTCACAGTCACACAAAGTCACACACAGTTACTCACAGTCACACAAAGTCACACTTAGTTACTCACAGTCACACAAAGTCACACACAGTTACTCACAGTCACACAAAGTCACACTTAGTTACTCACAGTCACACAAAGTCACACTTAGTTACTCACAGTCACACAAAGTCACACTTAGTTACTCACAGTCACACAAAGTCACACTTAGTTACTCACAGTTACACAAAGTCACACACAGTTACTCACAGTCACACAAAGTCACACACAGTTACTCACAGTTACACAATCGTGAGCAGTTATAGTCAAACGCACATTTACATTCACACCCACTCACACACACAATGGACAAGTGTGTCACTCGGGGCTCCACAAGGATCAGTACTAAGACAAATATTGTTTCTGGTTTAGGTGAACGACGTAGCGAAATTATCCGACGTGTTCCTGTTCGCAGATGATGAGAAAATTAGGCAGGAAAAAAAAGCTGGATTGAGAACCCCAGAAAACGCAAGGCTACCAAAATTTGGGAAATGGAAGATCAGAATCGGAGTACAGGCTCTGGCGGGCAAAAAGTTCGGGGTGAGCTTTGTATCGAGTATATTACCTGAGGCATATATCAGTCACATTGCTTTTGTAGCAGACGTGCGTCCGGTAAATTAAAAATTAGCTTTCAAGAATCTTGACAAGTCCTTCACGACACTATAAACGGCATATGTCAAGTCTGTACTTGAGTAGGCAGCACCAGTATGGGACCCACACTTAGTCATGTATGTCAAGACGCTGGAAAAAAAAGAGTGGAAAGTTTTGCAGTGAGACTAGTCGATAGGGAAAACAGTACGATCTACTCTTGGTGACTAAAAGAACAAAATCTGGTGACTTTAGAGAACAGACGAGCCAAAGGAGATATAACAAAGTTCGAAATACTAAGAGCAATTTATAAGGTGGACGGGGAGAAAGTGTTTGAGAGGCACGAAACAGGTACACAAGGGTGCAGATCGAGGTTAAAAAACTGATTTCAGGAATTGTTTTTCCTCCAGCCTCAGAGTCGTTAGGAAGTGGAAAGACCTGGACAGCGATATGCTGGAGGTAGAATTTATACACAGCTTAAAGAAAAGGTACGACATGTCTCGCGGAAACAGGAGAGACTGGACCAAATAACTACTAGTTTAAATGACAGGGGCCAGGAGCTGAGTATCGACCTTTGCAATCACATCAAACTCGACCCCCTAATAAATACAATCAGTATAACTACCACTCACACTCGTTAACAATCACACTCAAACTCGTTAACAATCACACTCAAACTACCTAACAATCACACTCACACTCGCTAATAATCACACTCACACTCGTTAACAATCACACTCAAACTACCTAACAATCACACTCACACTCGCTAATAATCACACTCACACTCGCTAACAATCACACTCACACTCGTTAACAATCACACTCACACTCGCTAACAATCACACTCACACTCGTTAACAATTACACTCAAACTACCTAACAATCACACTCACACTCGCTAATAATCACACTCACACTCGCTAACAAACACACACTCGTTGACAATCACACTCAAACTACCTAACAATCACATTCACACTCACTAACAATCACACTCACATTCGCTAACAATCACACTCACACTCGCTAACAATCACACTCACACTCGCTAACAATCACACTCACACTCGTTAACAATCACACACACACTCGCTAACAATCACACTCACATTCGCTAACACTCACACTCATACTCGTTAACAATCACACTCACACTACCTAACAGTCACATTCACACTCACTAACAATCACACTCACATTCGCTAACAATCACACTCACACTCGTTAACAATCACACACACACTCGCTAACAATCACACTCACACCCCCTAACAATCACGCTCCATAACAATCACACTCACACTCAGTAACAATCACACTCACACTCCCTAACAATCACACTCACACCCCCTAACAATCACACTCCCTAACAATCACACTCACACCCCCTAACAATCACACTCCCTAACAATCACACTCACACTCCCTAACATTCACACTCACACTCGGTAACATTCACACTCACACTCGCTAAGAATCACTCACATTTTAACAATCACACACTCGCTAATAATCACATTCACACTCGGTAACAATCACACTCACACTTGCTAACAATCACTCTCACACTCTCTAACAATCACACTCACACTCGCTAACAATCACATTCACACATGCTAACAATCACACTCACACTTGCTAACAATCACTCTCACATTCTCTAACAATCACACTCACACTCGGTAACAATCATACTAACACTCGGTAACAATCATACTCACAGTCCCTAACAATCACACACTCGGTAACAGTCACTCACACTAGCTCACAATCACTCACACTCGCTAACAATCACATTCAGAAAATAGTTACAGCTGTCTTTAAATACACACCAGTTATAACCACCGTTAACCTTCACACCAGTTACAACCATCGTTAACCTTCACACCAGTTACAACCATCGTTAACCTTCACACCAGTTACAACCACCGTTAACCTTCACACCAGTTACAACCATCGTTGACCTTCACACCAGTTACAACCATCGTTAACCTTCACACCAGTTACAACCATCGTTGACCTTCACACCAGTTACAACCACCGTTAACCTTCACACCAGTTACAACCATCGTTGACCTTCACACCAGTTACAACCATCGTTAACCTTCACACCAGTTACAACCATCGTTGACCTTCACACCAGTTACAACCACCGTTAACCTTCACACCAGTTACAACCATCGTTAACCTTCACACCAGTTACAACCATCGTTAACCTTCACACCAGTTACAACCATCGTTAACCTTCACACCAGTTACAACCATCGTTGACCTTCACACCAGTTACAACCATCGTTGACCTTCACACCAGTTACAACCATCGTTGACCTTCACACCAGTTACAACCACCGTTAACCTTCACACCAGTTACAACCATCGTTGACCTTCACACCAGTTACAACCATCGTTGACCTTCACACCAGTTACAACCATCGTTAACCTTCACACCAGTTACAACCATCGTTAACCTTCACACCAGTTACAACCATCGTTAACCTTCACACCAGTTACAACCATCGTTGACCTTCACACCAGTTACAACCATCGTTAACCTTCACACCAGTTACAACCATCGTTAACCTTCACACCAGTTACAACCATCGTTGACCTTCACACCAGTTACAACCATCGTTGACCTTCACACCAGTTACAACCATCGTTAACCTTCACACCAGTTACAACCATCGTTAACCTTCACATCAGGTACAACCATCGTTAACCTTCACACCAGTTACAACATTCGTTAACTTTCACACCAGCTACAACCATCGTTAATCTTCACACCATCTACAACATTCGTTGACCTACACACCACATACAACATTCGTTAACCTGCACACCAGCTACAACATTCGTTAACCGGTTACAGTTATCTATGCTAATGGAAACTCGTTAAGCCTGCGGCCAAGGGTGATAAGGGGTGCTGGATTTGTAAAGGAATTAGATTCGGAAGGTCGTAGGGTGACCGAGGATTAGGTCCTCTTAGTGAAGGAGGAGGAGGTGGAAGACGAGGAAGAGGAGGAGAAAGAGGAAGAGGAGGACAAGCAGTAAAGTATCAGTGGTAGTGATAGTACTGGTGATAAGTATAGTGGTGATAGTGGTAGGAGTAATGGTGGCATTAGTAGTAGTATTAGTGACGGTGGTTTTAGTAGCAGAAATTTTAACAGTAGTGGTGGTAGTAGTGGTTTTAGCGGAAATAGCAGTAAAAATAGTAGTAGTAACAGAAGTAGTAATATCAGCAGTAGTAGTGGTAGTGGTGATATTATTATTATTATTATTATTATTATTATTATTATTATTATTATTATTATTATTAAATTAGTATGAATCATACAATTCCTTGGGAATGGGAGGTAATCAGGTTTGATTCGAGGAAGGGAAGAGCGGCTCCAGCTCTTCAGATCAAGAGCCGTTCACCTAATTTAATTAATTAATCTAAGGTGAGACGTAAGTGGGTCAGAGACCGCGGCTACAGGCCGACCCTGTGACCAGTGTCCTGTGAGATGCTGGGAATGGCTGGGAATTGCTGGGAATTGCTAGGAATTGTGTCAAATCCCACAGGAGGTGGAAAGGGATTCTGAGAGAGAGAGAGAGAGAGAGAGAGAGAGAGAGAGTCATTCCACCATTACCAAGGAGTGCTATGCAATTTCAAGTGGGGTTGAGAATATGAACAGGAGCCTATTGCATACCACTGGGGAAGGAGGAGAAGGGATTGTTGTTGTCACAGCATGGGAGTGATACCATTCCTCAGTGGATGGAGGATGAGGAGGAGGGGGAAGGGTAACATTCCACTGTTGAAATGATAGATAGGAGGGCGTCTTTTAATCCAATGTGGGAAGGGTGCGTGTGTGGGACTTTCACTCAGCAGTTCATAAGACATTCAAACTCATTCCACACTCACTAAACATTCTACACTCACTGTATGAGTGCATTACTCCACACAAACAGACAGACAAACAGGCACACGCACACACACACACACACACACACACACACACACACACACACACACACACAAACAGGAAGGACCTTCACTCATGCCGCATCATTCTGGGAATTCTTTCCACTTTATATTCATAGAATATTTTGCAGCTTTTCAATGTTAATTATAAAATAATTTCTTGTCTAATTTTTGTTCGTATTAATTACTTTGGAATAAATATAATTAAATTATATATATGTATATATATATATATATATATATATATATATATATATATATATATATATATATATATATATATATATATATATGTATGTATGTATATATATATTTAGGTAAAATTACTTAGTTAGCAAGAACTCATTTAAAATTAAGTCCTTTCTAAATTTTCTCTTTTATGTTTAATCATATGTATTTTTCATTTACGTTAACGTAGAAATTAATAATTTTTTACCAAAAGAACCTTAGAAAACTTACCTAACCTTATTATAACAAGCGCAATTTAATTTACCCTGATCCAATTAAATATGTTTTAGATAAGTTTAGAATAATTTAATAATAAACAAATACAATGAAATATATTTTTTTCGTTATGTTCACAATGTTTTTTGGGAAATTGTTGTATACACTAATTTTCGCTTGCCTTATTCGGCAAGAAGAGCGTTACTATTTAAGCCAAAATATGGAGTTTTACCTATTCGGCACGACATATATATATAATTTTGAAGATAGTTTCTTTTATTACTGAGAGAGAGAGAGAGAGAGAGAGAGAGAGAGAGAGAGAGAGAGAGAGGAGGGTGAGAGTGCATGGGAAAACCAGATTGCATAGGACATTGGAATCCACTTCGATGCAGTCTGCTAAGAACTATCAACTTAAAGACTACCGTACATTATCTGTAGATGTTTGACTCAAAGACATTAAAGCATAAGGCCTTCTTCCCACCCTCCAAGCTCTCCCGCCACTGATGGCATGAAAAAGAAGGGGGAAAAATATACTAAACCAAACCGAAAAAATGGCAGTGAATTGACTAGAGAGATGAGAGTTTATGGAAGGCATGGCCCACAACTGCTTCTACTTAAGTGATATTGTTCCTGTGTTCAATACTCGTTTTACTCCACTGCCATTCATAGAGCTGTGTGTAACAGTGGTTCTACTGCTGGTTACCACTGGGTCTTCTGGATGCTGTAGCGCTCGCTTTTAAACTTACACCACTGCTATGACTTATCACCATCATCACCACTACGACCTCTACTACCACTACTATGACTTATCACCACCACCACCACCACTATGACCTCTACTACCACTACTGTGACTTATCACTATCACCGCCACTACGACCTCTACTACCACTACTATGACTTATCACTATCACCGCCACTACGACCTCTACTACCACTACTATGACTTATCACTATCACCGCCACTACGACCTCTACTACCACTACTATGACTTATCACTATCACCGCCACTACGACCTCTACTACCACTACTATGACTTATCACTATCACCGCCACTACGACCTCTACTACCACTACTATGACTTATCACCATCATCACCACTACGACCTCTACTACCACTACTATGACTTATCACTATCACCGCCACTACGACCTCTACTACCACTACTATGACTTATCACCACCACCACCACTATGACCTCTACTACCACTACTATGACTTATCACTACCACCACCACTATGACTTCTACTACCACTACTGTGACTTATCACCACCACCACCACTATGACCTCTGCTACCACCACCATGACTTATCACTATCACCGCCACTACGACCTCTACTTCTACCACTACTATGACTTATCACTATCACAACCACTACGACCTCTACTTCTACCACTACTATGACTTATCACTATCACAACCACTACGACCTCTGCTTCTACCACTACTATGACTTATCACTATCACAACCACTACGACCTCTGCTTCTACCACTACTATGACTTATCACTATCACAACCACTACGACCTCTGCTTCTACCACTACTATGACTTATCACTATCACAACCACTACGACCTCTACTTCTACCACTATTATTGTTATTAACTTCGGTGGCACAATCTTTACTGTTCATCCTGACGCAATTGCTAAAGAAACATCAGGAATCCTCTCATCCCAGTTTGCCTCTGTACAGAATCTAGTTAAATCCTACATTTACAGTGTAATTATCCAACTGTCTCTGAAAATGGTGTATTATCTTCGCGCTCACAGCTTCCGCGGATAGTTTGTTCCGTTTGTTATAATTACATTTGCTCCAAACTTTACACACGTTAGCGTTGCATCTGCTGCCTTGAAGATTCTCTCCATTGTCTCAAGTTGTTTACACATTTTGCACTTGAAATAGTTCTTGGAATTTGTGTACATCATGGGTATTTAATATCTTAAAGGCCTGACTGAGTTCCGGTGGTTTCCCCTTCCCGAGAGAGAAAACATTAAGTGATTTGAGTCTTTTTTCACAAGGTTTGTCTCTGAGCGATGCTACGAGGCTGGTAGGTCCTCTTTGTAATCTATACTGTATATATTCTAGTCATTTATGATGTCTAGAGACCAACACTGAAAAGCCTAACAAGTCCATTATAGAATCAATTTAGATGCATATGATAATGGTAGATAATACCGAAAAGTTGATAAGTAAGATACATGTGCAACAGTTAGGCATCTTTACTCCGAAACGTTTCGCCTACACACTAGGCTTCTTCAGTCGAGTACAGATGAGGTAGCAGAAGCAGTAGAGATGTAAAGTCGATGTAATTAGCCCATCACCCTTAAAGATGTAGTTTTGAGGTGGTCAGTCCCTCAGCCTGGAGAAGAGTCTTCCTTCAGAGTCTAGAACAATGTGAAGCTGAGCCAACAGTAAGAAGACTTATATACCGTCCAAGGTTCAAAACAAGAGATGTCAAGCCAGTGATGATCCTTTTCAAATCACTTGTTCTCTCTAGGCAGGAATACTGCTGTACATTAACATCTCCATTCAAAGCAGGTGAAACTGCAGATCTAGTGAATGTACAGAGACCCTTTACTGCACGTGTAAGTTCCATCAAACACCTCAAGTACTGGGAACGCTTGGAAACTCTTGACTTGTACTCACTGGAACACAAGCGAGAGAGATATATCATAATCTACACTTGGAAAATCCTGGAAGGAATGGTCCCGAATCTGCTCACAAATTACTCCCTACGAAAGTAAAAGACTGGGCAAGCGGTGCAGAATACCCCCAGTGAAAAATAGGGGCGCCATTGACACTAAGAGAAAACACCGTAAGTGTCCGGGGCCCAAGACTCTTCAGCAGCCTCCCACCATGCAAAAGGCGAATTACCAAGAGGCCCCTGGCTACCTTCAAGAGGGAGCTAGACAGATACTTAAAGTCGGTGCCGGATCAGCCGGGCTGTGGTTGCTACGCTGGACTACGTGCGACCAGAAGTAACAGCCTGGTTGATCGGGCCCTGATCCACCAGGAGGCCTGATCGTGGACCTGGCTGTGGGGGCGTTGATCCCCGGAATACCCTCCAGTTAGACTCCAGGCAGGTAGGTAGGTAGGTAAGGCGAGGATAATCTTGGCAGGAGAGGAGAAGCCCACTAGTAGGGGTAAGAAAGTAATCACTGAGAGGGCAGATCCCTTTCAAATCCATTCCTTCTCACTGGTGGTCAGGCAAAAAAGTTATCTCACGTGCTTTAGAGATAGATAAATAGATAGACAGACAGATAGATAGATAGTTAGATAGGTAGATAGATAGATAAATAGATAGATAGATAGATAGATAGATAGATAGATAGATAGATAGATAGATAGATAAAGAGAGAGAGAGAGAGAGAGAGAGAGAGAGAGAGAGAGAGAGAGAGAGAGAGAGAGAGAGAGAGAGAGAGAGAGAGAGAGAGAGAGAGAGAGAGAGAGACAAAGAGAGAGAGACAAAGAGAGACTCAATTGATTCTTCATAACTAGGCATCGCGGGACAATTTCCACGAGGTAATACCATAAATAATAACAGAAATAACACTGACCTTTGGACAAGGTCAGAGGTGAAATTTGCCCTGGTGCAGCCTGGTGCTGATCCGAGGTGGTGTGGATGGAGGCACGATAGATGAAGGAAAGAAGGGAGGGATGGAGGGAGGTAGAGAGGGAATAATGGCATAAAGAAGAAGAAAGCGAAATAATGGACAAGAGAGAAGCAGCAGAAGTTGGTTACTACCACCACTGTAACCATTACCACCAATATCACCACCACCATCGTCTCCACCAGACGCAGTTTCTGTCATCTTAGTACACACACACAGACACACACACATATATAATATATATATATATATATATATATATATATATATATATATATATATATATATATATATATATATATATATATATATATATGTGTGTGTGTGTGTGTGTGTGTGTCGTGCCGAATATGTAAAACTGGTCAATTAGCAAGAACTCATTTAAAATTAAGTCCTTTCCGAAATTTTCTCTTATACGTTTAAAGATATATTTTTTCATTAATGTTAATGTAAAAAATTTTAATTTTGCACCAAAAGAATCTTAGAAAACTTACCTAACCTTACTATAATATTTATTTTATTTATAATATTTATAATATTTATTTTAGCCTAACCCAACTAAATATATAAGAACATAAGAACGAAGGAACACTGCAGAAGGCCTACTGGCCCATGCGAGGCAGGTCCAAGTCCCTACCGGCTTAAGCCAATGCACCCAACCTAGTCAGGTCAGGTCACATTGACTTAAGGGAGGAACACGGCAACCGACCTGTTAGCACAAGCTATCAGGTCCAACTCACACCCACCCACATCTACTCATGTATTTATCCAACCTATTTTTAAAGCTACACAACGTTCTGGCCTCTATAACGGTACTTGGGAGTTTGTTCCACTCATCCACAACTCTATTACCAAACCAGTACTTTCCTATATCCCTCCTGAATCTGAATTTTTCCAACTTAAAACCATTGCTGCGAGTCCTGTCTAGGCTAGATATTTTCAGCACACTATTTACATCCCCTTTATTTATTCCTGTCTTCCACTTATAAACCTCAATCATATCCCCCCTAATTCTACGTCTTTCTAGAGAGTGCAGTTTCAGGGCCCTTAGTCTATCCTCATAGGGAAGGTTTCTGATACATGGGATCATCTTTGTCATCCTCCTTTGTACATTTTCCAGAGAATTTATATCCATTCTGTAATACGGTGACCAAAACTGTGCAGCATAATCTAAATGAGGCCTAACCAAGGATGTATAGAGTTGAAGAACAACCTGAGGACTCCTATTATTTATGCTTCTTGATATGAAGCCAAGGATTCTATTAGCTTTATTGCGAACACTTATGCACTGTTGTCTTGGTTTCAGATTACTGCTAACCAGAACTCCTAAATCTTTTTCGCAATCCGTAATATTAAGATCTACATTATTTAGTTTATATGTGGCATGGTTATTGTCCTGTCCAACATTTAGAACTTTGCATTTGTCTATATTAAACTGCATCTGCCACTTCTCCGACCACTGCATCAGTCTATTCAAATCTTCCTGGAGTGCTCGAATGTCCTCGTCAGAATGAATTCGACGGCCTATTTTGGTGTCATCGGCAAACTTGCCGATGTCGCTCTTTATGCCCTCATCTATGTCGTTTATGTAGATTGTGAACAGCAGGGGGCCCAACACTGACCCCTGTGGAACACCGCTCGTGACGCTTCCCCACTCTGATTTCTCCCCATTTATGCAAACTCTCTGCTGCCTATTTGTCAACCATGCCTCTATCCAGGAAAAAATTTCTCCTCCTATTCCATGTGCTTTAATTTTCCTCAATAGTCTCTGATGTGGGACCCTGTCAAAAGCCTTACTGAAGTCCATATACACAATATCATATTCATTACCATGATCTACCTCCTCAAATACCTTAGTGAAAAAAGTTAATAAATTCGTAAGGCAGGAACGCCCCTTTGTAAAACCATGCTGAGATTCGTTGATTAATTTATGCTTTTCAAGGTGGCTACGAACTGCCTCGGCAATTATTGATTCCATAAATTTTCCCACTATGGAGGTTAGGCTTATTGGTCTATAGTTCGAAGCTAAGGACCTGTCACCTGTTTTGAAAATAGGTATCACATTTGCCATTTTCCACTTATCTGGCACCATGCCAGTTTGTAGTGATATGTTGAAAAGATTAGCCAAAGGTGTGCTAAGCTCCTCTTTACATTCCTTTAGAACCCTTGCATACAGTTCATCAGGGCCTGGGGATTTGTTAGGTTTTAATTTATCTATTTGCCTAAGGACCATGTCACTTGTGACCCTAATAGTGCACAGTTTATTATCGTCCTGTTCTACATAATTTATCATTACTGGAATATCGCTGGTATCCTCCTGTGTAAAAACTGAGAGGAAGTATGTGTTAAAAATTCTACACATTTCCTTATCACTGTCAGTGAGCTGACCCGAGGAACTTTTGAGTGGGCCTATCTTGTCCCTGATCTTACTTCTGTATACCTGAAAGAATCCTTTTGGGTTAGTCTTCGATTCTCTTGCAACTTTAACCTCATAATCTCTATTTGCTTTTCTAATTCCCTTTTTTATTTCTCTCTTTAACTGAATATATCGATTTCTTAATTGCCCCTCTCCTCTTTTGATTTGCCTATATATGCCTCTCTTTTGACCAATCAGATATTTTAATCTATTGTTCATCCATTTAGGATCATTTTTGTTTGATCTGATTTCCCTATTTGGAACATAATTTGACTGAGCAGCTAGAACTATGCCCTGGAAAGCATCATATCGGCAACCATCACCACCTACCTGACCCCTAGTCAGGTCATTCCAGTTCAGCCCACCTAAGTAATTTTTCAGTCCTATGAAATCAGCCAAGCGAAAGTCAGGGACGGAGACTTGATTGCCATTATTAGGGGAATTCCATGATATGTTAAAACTGAGTGATTTGTGATCACTCTCCCCAAGCTCATCATTAACCTCAAGATTATTAATTAGTGTTTCCCTACTGGCAAGAACCAAGTCAAGGAGGTTATTTCCCCTAGTTGGCTCTGTCACAAACTGTTTTAAAAAACAATCCTGGATCGTATCAAGAAAGTCACCCGACTCTAAATTTCCTGTCAAATTGCTCCAGTCAATCTGTCTATAGTTGAAATCTCCCATTAGCACAACATTTTCGTATGTAGATGCCTTACGAATTTCGTCCCATAGAAGTTTACTGCACTCCCTATCAAGATTTGGGGCCCTGTAAATCACACCCAAAATTAGTTTTTCTCGGCCCTCGAGAAGCTGTAACCAAACAGATTCAGTGGCTGACGCTTCTAATTTAATATCTTGTCTAACACAACAATTTAAATTGTCTCTGACATACATCGCTACTCCACCACCTTTCCTGTTGACCCTGTCAGTGTGGAATAATTTATAGCCTTGTATGTGACATTCAGAGGGCATCTCTCTATCTTTCAGATTGAGCCAGGTCTCTGTTATAGCAATAATATCTATGTTTCCTGCACTTGCAATTAATCTTAGCTCATCTATCTTATTTCTAACACTCCTGCTATTAGTATAGTAAACCTTAAGGGAGCTAGTCCCTTGCTGCCCTCTGCTGTCCCCCTTTGTTTGCTGACCTGTTCTATTGTCTTTATTTATAACTTCATGCTGAATGCCTTTTATACATTTACTGTTTCCAACCCTAGTGTTGCAACCTGCTTGTTTCCCACACACACCCATACCTCTATCTTCCATCAGTTTAAAATCATAGGCATTTCACCAATGGCCTTCTCAATCGAGTCTGCAAGTGCTACCACCCCTGCCCCAGAGAGATGAACCCCATCCCTTGCATACATATCATGTTTGCCATAAAAGTTGTTCCAGTTGTCAATGAATGGGATTGCAAGTTCCTTGCAGTATCTGTCTAGCCAGCAATTTACACCAATTGCCCTAGACAACCATTCATTTCCTACTCCCCTTCTAGGCAAGATGCTACATATGATTGGGATCCCTCCCTTAGACTTAATGAAATCTATAGCTGACCTGTACTTATCTAGCAGCTCTTCTCTCCTACCCTTCCCAATATCATTTCCACCAGCACTGAGACAGATAATGGGCTTGTTCCCATTACCTGACATGATATTATCCAGTCTGTTGACAATGTCCCCAACACCAGCTCCAGGGAAGCACACTCTATCTCTCATCTTCTTATTCCTATTACAAAAAGCACGATCAACATATCTTACCTGAGAGTCACCAACCACAAGAATGCGCTTACCTTCATTAGCAGGGGCAGTAGTACCCTTACCTTCACTGGCCACTGAAGTACATTCATCCTGGAGAACAGAGAAGCGATTTCCTACCTTCAGATCTGCACTCTTAACTTTCCTTACTCTGATGCGCCTCCCATTACTGTGAACAACTCGCCACTTGTAGCAGGTGCTGGGCTGCACCTCACTGCTGGTAGCCGTTGCTACCTCCCCACCTACAGCCTCCTCACAGTGAGAGACAGACTGCACCTCACTGCTAGAAGCCTCATTCCCCACATCTCCAACCACCTCACACTCTCTCCCAGGCCCATTGAGGTGGACCTTCAGCCTCCTAATCTCCTCCTGGAGAAGCAAGACCTCCTCCTTCAACTCTCCAACCTCAGCTTTTAAAACACTGTAGAAGCAAGCCATGCTTTGTAACCGTCCACGCTAATCCCTTCATAGTTCCTTGACAATGTGAGTAGTCACGAAAGCGCTTGGAATTTCACTACTCTTCACAGTGGTTGTTTTGCATATTTTAAAATCACCTGTTTACTGTGATCTTATTGCATATACATGTATATATATATATATATATATATATATATATATATATAATATATATATAATATATATAAAGAGAGAGAGAGAGAGAGAGAGAGAGAGAGAGAGAGGCAAGAAAAGATTTATTTCCTAAAGTTAAAGAAACTAATTTTCCGCGTTATTTTTTCTCCAGTTCCTTTTTTCCCATCATTCAGTTCCAACAGAATGGGAAGGAAGGAAGTGGATATAAACAGATGAGAAAAAAATTGAAAGATTACAGTGTTACTACTACTACTATTACTACTATTACTATTACTACTGCTATTACTACTACTGCAACTACTACTACTGCTGCTATTACTACTTTTACTGCTATTATAACTACTGTTACTACTATTATTGCTACTACTATTACTGTTACTACTACAACTACTACTACTACTTTTACTACTACTATTACTACTGCTACTACTACTAATAATAATTCAAAGAAGAGGATGAAGAAAGGAAGGAAGAAAGGAAAGAAGGAAGGAGGGAGGAAAGGAAGGAAGGAGGGTTGGAAAGAAGGAATGAATGAATGAATGAATGAATGAGTGAAGGAAGGAAGGAAGGAAGGAAGGAAGGAAGGAAGGAAGGAGGGAAGGAGGGAAGGAAGGAAGGAAGGAAGAACGGAGGGAGGGAAGGAAGAAAGGAAGGAAGGAGGAAGGAAGGAAGGAAGGAAGGAAGGAAGGAAGGAAGGAAGGAAGGAAGGAAGGAAGGAAGGAAGGAAGGAAGGAAGGAAGGAAGGAAGGAAGGAAGGAGGGAGGGAAAGAAGGTTATGCCACCATCGTCAACACTTACCTCAGAAAAGTTAAGGAATAACAAATGAGGAATAAATGGTAAAAGAAGTAAAGCAAAGAAGACGGGGAGAATGAAGAGGAGAATGAAGAGGAGGAGGAGGAGGAGGAGAAGAAGGAGTTGAAGAGGCGCAAGAATTACAAGAAGAGAAGTGTTTGAAGCGTTCTTCAATGATTCAAGACATGCTTTTGAAGTCCCATTCCCTCCAAAACTCCCTTCCCTCTCTCTCCCTCCCTCCCTCCCTCCCCCCTTCCCTCTCTCTCCCTCCCTCCCTCCCCCCTTCCCTCTCTCTCACTCCCCCAACACACGGAGAAGATTCATTTGGAGGAGGCGCCACTTATCTCAGGCAAAACAGTCTTTAAGTACAGAGCAATAGAGCTGGAATTTCCCCCTCTCGTGTAGAGAGCACAATAGAGTGCTTTAAGAAATGCTTGGATAAATACATTGAAGATACAGAATTTTAATTAAATACACACACACTTTCTGCACACACATTTCTGTGCACATACACACACTTCCTGTGCACACACACTTCTTGTGAACACACACTTCCTGGGCACACACACTTCTTGTGAACACACACTTCCTGGGCACACACACTTCTTGTGAACACACACTTCCTGGGCACACACACACACTTCTTGTGAACACACACTTCCTGAGCACACACACTTCTTGTGAACACACACTTCCTGGGCACACACACTTCTTGTGAACACACACTTCCTGGGCACACACACTTCTTGTGAACACACACTTCCTGTGCACACACTTCCTGATTGTTCACCATTCCTGTAAACATACATACAACACTCACAATATAAAGGAATGGCAAAATTAACAAACAGTAAAAATATTGAACATAAACACTCAACACAGATAAATGCTATTACTTCAAGGAGAAATATCCCACATCACTTAAAAATCTTATTAAATTTGTAATGTGAAAAGATTTTCCTGAAAGCTCCCTGAGGTCTCAAAAGGCGCCTCGGTAAGAATATAAACTTTGACGAGGCTGGAAAGGACTAAGCTGTAGGGAAGGAATTGTTAAAAGGTGATTTACTGGCCGTGGCACATTACAAGTAAAACATGGGGAAGGGGAAATAAAGGAGTACCAGTAAACAGGTATCTATGGGTGAGATTTTCCCATATACTCAATCTACAGAGATCTGTTTCAAAATTTCCTGTTAAAAAAGGAGGACCAAACACCCACACGTCCTGTTGAATACTATATAACTTGCTGACAGTCTGCAGGGCCCACCGAGGACAATCATTTTAAAAATACAAATAGGAAACGCGTCTGGCGCTCATCAGACGGAGGATCAAGCCTCCACCACGTCTTGCACTCAATGACTCGCATATTTTTGGCACCTAACGTAAATTATTAAAAAATATATGGCTATTACACCCATGAAAGCCAGGATCTCACAGTGATGACCAGGTTTCAGAGAGTGCAATAGCAGAGAAGAACCTTATCAACGTTTGCGTGACGATGTTGATAAAGGAAGATGGTTGTGTAGTGACCCCCCCCCCGCGAGAGGGGGGGGTCACTACACAACCATAAACATCGAAGTGCGGCAGCTATAGTTCAGCCTAGAACGACAAAAGGACGCGAACGGTGGGAACATTATCCACTGATCCTCTCCTACCCTCCAGGAACTGCGAGAGAGCACCCAGAGAACGTCCGAGAGAGAACCCGAGTGAGAACGTCCAGCGTCTCTCAGGCAACGATAAAAAATCATTCGCAGGAATCTCACCTGCTGTTTATAGGGAAGAACCCGAAATGTATTGCATAATTAGTGGCTTTCCTCTGTGCTAACCATTGTATTTATCTACATTATTTGAATGTCTCAAAAGAAATAAACATTATCAACATAATTATGGAGTAGCACATGGTGGAGTGGGGAGGAGGGGGAAGTAGGCTGTTGAATCAGTCCCTGGGTAGAATGAGCAACCACTGTTTTTCAAATAGAGAATTGGTAACCGTCTGAAGTAAGCTGATTCCTGTGATGTGACCCACAGTCACCTGACATGGGTGACCAGGCCTCCTCCAGGAGTAGACGCTAAGTAGTAAACTGCACAGTACACAGCAGTACACCGTAAAACCCCTGGCTGGTCCACCACTCCTAGCCCAGGAGGTATCTCGCTGGTTCACCACTTCTGGTGCAGGAGATATCCTTCTGGTCCATCACTCTTGGTCCAGGAGGTATCTCGCTGGTCCACTACTCCAGGTTCAGGAGATATCCCTCTGGTCCACTACTCCTGGTTCAGGAGGTATCCTGCTGGTCCACCACTTCTGGTCCAGGAGGTATCTCGCTGGTCCACCAATCCTGGTGCAGGAGGTATCCCTCTGGCCATCACTCCTGGTCCAGGAGGCACTCAGCTGGTCCACCACTCCTGGCTCAGGAGATATCCCGCTGGTCCACCACTCATAGTGCAGAAGATGTCTCTGGCCACCACCCCTGGTCCAGGAGGTACTCAGCTAGTTCATCCACTACTCTTGGTCCAGGAGGTATCCTACTGGTCCACCACGCCCAGTCCAGGAGGTAGCCTTTCGGACACAATGTTCTGACACTTATCAAAAGTCTTAATGAATTTTGGATTAAAAATATGTGGATTTTTTATCGATGTTGACCTCTTCAAATAATTTTTTGTAAAACGGTCAGTAAGTTTATTAGGAAGAAGTTTACTGGCAGATAGAGGAGTGAGAAAGTAGAAGAGAGAGAGAGAGAGAGAGAGAGAGAGAGAGAGAGAGAGAGAGAGAGAGAGAGAGAGAGAGAGAGAGAGAGAGAGAGAGAGAGAGAGAGATACAGATGCATAGTTGCTGATCCTCTTATATGTGTTGTATAGCGTTTTATAGTACCATCCATGTGCTTTATATAGAAGATCCCTTAGGCCTGTGACTGTATGACGTCACGGGGTACAGCTTAAGTCAGGGTGAGACGAGCTGCCTCTTTCTCACTCGACGGATAGCCATAGACAGGCGAGCAGGGCAGGCCTGGGCTCTCACCTCTCGTCCACAGTCTGACAATATGTAGTGTTACCATCCAACAAGGTGTTTACCTTCAACCCTCGTATCTCCTACCGAACCCCACACGACAAATTGGTGGCAACGGAGGGCCTGTAATTCTGACGATTACAGAGATTTCTGGAGATAAATTTCTACTGGGCCGGTCGCCATCTCTGACGCTAGGCCTCCCGAGAAGGTTAACGCTCGACCTAGCCAGCCAGCTACCCCCGACCAAGCGTCTACCAGCTCTCAACATTAATCACTGGTCAGTCTCCTTGTATTAGTTTTTATCTGCTTATTTGCATCACTCCCGAGGGGTTGACCCGAGTTTGCAAAGTAAGCCAAGCCAGCAACCAGTCTGTGGTGAGGGAGTCAGTCAGCCTAGCCTACTCCATCCAGCTTTTGCCTGCAAAGCCAGCTTTCCACCCCTGCTGTGCTCATCGTGAGAAGTTGTCAAACCATTCTGTGTGAAGGGTTAAGATAAGCCAAGCCAGCCAGCAACTAACCCAAGTGACTAATCCAGTACTCAAGCAAACCACGTGGGCACAGTCTTCTCATCGCTTTGTGCTTCAAGCTCCAAGCCATTCTGAGTGCTTTTTCATCCCTGTGGTGTTGTGGTAATTCGTGGGTTTGTTTTTAAGCCAGCTGGCTTAGAAATATTTCCGCGCCAGTGTGGGTGTCCCCAGTGAGGCTTACGCCGTTCATCCCATAGGCCCACTCACCACGTGTGTCTCACCACTGCCCGGCCTCAGCCCTGCTTCAGCCCACTCACCCAACCACTACCACTGTGTTATTGTACTCTTATTACGGGTACTAGTACCATATTTTAAGGACCACATAGGGGGTCAAGAGCTAGAGTGTGTCTTTGTCAGTGGCACCACAGTTGAAAGCCTCCTGTGTGAAGTCTATCGTCGATGTAAGCGCAATTCTACGATCACGTGTGCAGAGGACAGTAGCCAGCCGCAAGACGACATAAACATCCTCCACCATCATCCACCACCTTCCACCTCATTCTTCACCAAGTGGTTACAGCGATAATATTTTTCATAGAGACATTTGCGAGTGTTGAGACATTTCTTTTTGTGTTTCCAGTGATTTCTTAGTGACATTAAGTGACTCTCGATTAGACTCAGTGTTTATTATATACTGTTTGCAATATTTTTTTTTATCTTCTTAATTCAGTGTTAATTTTCATGCTATTATTTTATGCCTGTTGTGTTGTGTTTCTTTTTTTATATACTTGAAGTAAGTACCTTAGTGTTTTTTCCTTGTTGTGTGCAAAACTTATGAGCAGTATAGAATTTGTGTTTATACTTCAGAATCACCTTGTGTTCATAGTATTCCAGTGAAGTAATTCAGTAATTTATTACCTTGTATTCTGCATCACAACTCAGTGTTGTCTGTTACATTTTTATCCCAGCATTTGTGTAGTCTTGCCAGTTTATTACGTTTTTCTCTGTGTGCAGAACATTTTTGTGTTAATTCTTTTCATTCAGCCAGCGTCTAATTTGTCTTATTTCCACAGACAATAGTGCCATTGTTTTGTTCAAGCAAGAAAATTATTATTTTATCAAATTTTTCACACATCAAGTTTCATAGCAAGAAAATTCTAGTATTGTGTTTATGTTGATGTGTTGTGTTCTGCATCACTGTAAGTGTTGTGTTCTGCATCACTGTAAGTGTTGTGTTCTGCATCACTGTAAGTGTTCAAACCCTTTTGTTCTGTGTTTTGCATCTACTATTATTTTTCATGTTTCATTGAACAAATTCACTCTTAGTGCAATTTTTAAGTTGTTCATTTACAGTAAATTGTTCTTTGTTTGTTCAATAAGTGTTGCTTAAGCTGCAGTTAAGAGTTAAAGTGTTCACTCAGTTCATTCCTTGCTATATTTTCTTTTCTTGTAAACTGTGTTTTCTTGTGTGTGTAATTTTTTTTTATTATTGCACATTGACTCATTTTGCAATAATTCATGTGCAAGCATTGTGTTGTCATTAAATTTTTTTCTTTCAGAAATTTTATGTAGTGTTGTGCAGTACTTTTGTTTAGCAATTGTTATTTGCAGTATTGCTACAGTTTATTTCAGTGCAGTTTTTTATGCTCTGTTCTGTGCATAATATTTTATTCTTTGTGTGCCATTTTATTTTCTTTTAGTGAATTGTTTCCCAGTTTGTTTTAATTTTGCACGAGCTTTATTGAGTCCAATTTAACATTTTTTGACTGATTCATCATTTTATTGTTGAATTTCCCTATTGCATTGAGAGTAAAGACAACTCACTGTGCCATTCATTCAATTTTAAAGTAAAGTTGAGCAAATTAGATTTGAGTAAAGTACATGTTCTCTTGATTTTCAAAGTGTTGTTTATTCAGTTGAGTATTTTCTTGTGTGAGTTTCCTTGCTTTCTGTGTGTCCTGTCAATTTTTAATTACTTATGCAGAATAGTTAAGCATTTTCTTCCCATTTAAGTTCACTGTGTTGTGTGTTCCTCAGTTACATTTTCTTTTGTTTCTCTAAATTCTTGTTTTACATTTTGCAAATATGTCTCAAGTCTTCTCAAGTGATGCCTCAGCACATGCTGCTAGTACAACCATTGATGCATCAGTTCACAATTCAAGTAATCCTGTATCAAATAATAGACACACTCAGACTTCTAGTCTGCGTAATTTCAGTCGTGATCCGTATGATGCTATGCCATTGTTCAATGGTAGCCCAGACAACCTAGAAGGTTGGTTTACTGCTGTTCGAGCCAGAGCTAATACTTCAGTAGATGGTCTTCCATCTGAGAGTTGTTTAATTAGTATCGGAAAGGAGAGTTTAGCCCGTTCTCCAGCCGCCTCACGTGTGTTCAAATTAATTCGTATGAAGGACTTTCAAGATCTAACCAGGTGGCAAGATTATGAACAGTTAATTCGTAACTATCTTGAACCGGTGCGAGAAACCGATCCTTTTGTCGTTCTCAAAGAATTAGTGTGCACAACTCCGAGGCCGGAGGAGTCATTAGATGAGTTTGCCCTTCATCTAAATAACCTAATGTCCTCATTCGTTAGAGCGGGTCAAACTTCCAAGTACCTTAAAGATAGTGATAAACCAGCCCTTGAAGGGTTTGCTAAATTAGCAGCAATCGGAGTTATCAAACAACTAATGCCACTGACATCTATGTATGTGTACAATTCAAGTCCTCTAGATGCTACTATGGGACCGCTCGCAGCTCTCATCCATGTACGAAATTTGTATCCCGAGGGAACCTTCCCTTATCGAAAGTCTACGCCAACCACTTTGTCTACTCCTGTACTTCCTCTAGTTTGTGCTACTACCAAAACTCCCAACCTTAATCACTCGCGTCCATCGTCCAAAGCTAGTGTTAAGAGCCATCATTCCCGTAGCACCCGTAGCATGTATAGTACCTATAGTCAAAGAACTTCCTACAATTGTGGTTTCCGTGGCCATATTGCAATTAATTGTCCTGATAGTCATCCTAAGAGACGTTGTACTGATGATGAGTACCAGTCAGATCTTCCCTACTGTACTTATCATAGAATGTATGGACATGACACATCTGAGTGCAATGCTCTCTACAACCTTCAGTACTCTAGATCCTTCCGTGGCCGTTCCAACCCCAGAGCCAGGAGAGGAAACAGACGTCATGGTTCTCAAACTAACCAGAACCAGGCTCATTCTTCCAATTCGGGAAAATCCGAGTGCTCCAGTCTACTCGTCCAGTCGTGACAGTAGGTGATAATGAGTACACCATCCCAGTTCAAAATTCCTATGAAGCCTTAGCCAGGCTTGAGAATGACAACCTCGCTGTTGATGCTGCTTCACACATCTCTGACGTAGAGGAATTTGGGGATGAAGTAGAAAATGCCTTCTCCAATGGCAACCCACCCTTCTGTTTGCACATAACTCCAAACGAAACGATAGGTCCTTTGGTACAAGCTTCTATCCATAATGCACCCGTTCATGTGTTCATGGACTCTGGTGCACAAGTTAATATCATCAGGTCTAGCTTGTTTAAAGAGAAGCAGTTACGTCGTGTTCTCCTCGTTGAACCAACTACTGTAACCTCCCTTAGTGGAATATCTGGTTCCCTTCTGCATGTCCGAGGTCAGACTTCGCTCACCTTTACTGTCCAAGGTAGAGACTTTACTGCTGCTTTTCTTGCTGTTGACCAGATTATTTTCCCTGGTGACCTTCTACTGGGATTTGCTTCCATGTGAGACTTACGCATTGTTCTCAATCCTTACCGATGGCATGCCCAAATTGACGACTTGATCGTTCCATTTTGGGATCAGAAAACTGCCATACTGCCACACAGTATGATGTACGGATTAAGTCCTTACAAGCCAATGCATTTTCCAGTAGCGTACCCAAGCGGTCAGGCACTGGTAACTCTGTCACTCCCATCTGTGTTCCACCTACACCTTCAGACATGCAAGATAGTGTATTGCTTCAAGTGTCCAAGGACACACAGACTGCCTTGAGTGCTCAGCCTATCTCTGCAATGCCTGCTAGTCCAAGTAGTAGTTTCTCCACAGGGGATGCCTTGTCGGAAAACGATTACTTGAAACTAGTAAGGCCATCTCTTGTTGATGTCATATGCCGTCTGCAGAAAGACATCTCTGTTGCGGCTAGTGCTCACACTAGAGTGTTTGTTGTTGTTCCTAATGTTCCAGATGGTGATAACGTCCTAGTTGACAGTGATTCCTGCAAGGTCAAGGGTTTATTTGTTGAACCTTTCTTACACGTTATAAGAGACAGTAAGATCCATTTATTCTTTGCTAACACTTTAGGTCACAGTGTTCGTCTCAGAGCAAATACCAATCTCGTTGACCTAGTTCACTATCCTTACCCTGTTCAAGTACAGGATGACGTGCCACCTGACCAGTGAGTCGGTGCTATTTCAACAGGGGAGACCTCATCCACTCCACTGGATCAATCCATTCCACCAGTTGAGGAGAAAGACTTAGCTCCCACTGACTTCCCAGACAAAGTCAAGCGCTTGTTGACGCTGTTGAACAAACGTCATGGAGCCATTGCCTTACCAGGTGAGAAGATGGGTATAACGAACTTATTGTCCCATCGTATTCCACTTGAACCTGGTACTAGGCCTATCTATATACCTGCATACAGAATGCCTCATTCCCAAGTTGCTGTCGCAGAGGAATTGATCAATCAAATGCTCGATGATGAAGTTATACCAGATGCTCAATGTGCCATAAATTCTGCTTACAATGCTTCCATAGGTGATACTCCACATTATGCATTGTATGGTGTAGACAAGCGTTTACCCTATGAGTTGTTATATACCACTCCAAAACCCAATTACAACCCTGACGATTTCGTAGCAACTTGTACAAGCATGGCTCAGAGTGTTTTTAGAAGAATCCGTGAAACACTTCATAAATCAACAGCAGAATTTACTAGAGTTACTAATAGCTGTGCTAAACCATGAAAAGTTAAAGTAGGTTCAAGAGTAATGCTGACAAATTTCAACAAAACATCCGCAATGCCTAAGCTCGATCAAAAGTTTGTTGGTCCTTATCGAGTTGTAGAACATATCTCTGGCAATAAGTATAAGGTTAGAGAAATTAGTACTGGTAAGTACAAAGAATCGCATTTAGATCATATGAAATTAGCATGCGATGTTGATGATATTGCTACCCAGACTAATGTGACAGATGCTGAAAATCCTCTTTACTCTGTACCCTCTACCTCAAATACTCAGTCAGATATTCAACCTGAATGTCGTTACTCCTTGCGTACTCGACAAGTAATGAGAAACCCACAAGTATCTTTTGTAGATACTCGTTCAGATCTCCCTCAGTCAAGGCATGTGTTAGTCATTGCAGAGGAATTCGATCCTCCCAGAGATGATAACCATTCTGCATATGTAAACCTCACCCTCGCAGAATTGGGTTTAAATGTACATAGTCTGTATAACTAGATGTCCGAGATGAAGGAAATTGTCAACTGTTTGTTATTAACTGATCAGTTTTTCAGAATTTTTTTTTTCGTGTTCACATTCCCTCTGTATTCTGAGAATTTGACAGTAATGATCTGAGTGCGCACCAGATGCCTTTGCTGTTAATTTCACATTGTATATATATATATATATATATATATATATATATATATATATATATATATATATATATATATATATATATATACATATATATATATATATTTATTTCCTCAGAATCTGTAGAGTGCATGAATACAGATCGATCGATCAATTCCATCCATATTGTACAATGAATTGTTCTTATAAGTCGTAATGCATTACGTTAAAAGTGATTACGTTAACACCCATTACGTAAAACTAATTTTGTTAACATCCATTATGATACCATCCATTAGTTCTAAGTTATATATGAATTTGTTATTGTATAGAATCAGCCCAGAGCCACCTGCCTGTTCAGCCTATAGCATAGTAGTGTATGTCGAGACGACATACATAACATGACCGAGCTGTCAGCATTGTTGCTGATCCTCTTATATGTGTTGTATAGCGTATTATAGTACCATCCATGTGCTTTATGTAGAAGATTCCTTAGGCCTGTGACTGTATGACGTCACGGGGTACAGCTTGAGTCAGGGTGAGGTGAGCTGCCTCTCTCTCACTCGACGGATAGCCATAGACAGGCGAGCAGGGCAGGCCTGGGTTCTCACCTCTCATCCACAGTCTGACATTATATAGTGTTACCATCCTACCATCCAACAAGGTGTTTACCTTCAACCCTCGTATCTCCTACCGAACCCCACATGACATAGAGAGAGAGAGGGAGAGAGAGAGAGAGAGAGAGAGAGAGAGAGAGAGAGAGAGAGAGAGAGAGAGAGAGAGAGAGAGAGAGAGAGAGAGAGAGAGAGAGAGAGAGAGAGAGAGGGTGGGTTAAAGCAGATGGAAAATGGAGAATGGGCAACATAATTAACATAAAGAAAGTGAATTTCTCTGCAGCTTGCCGCGTATGGGCCACACGCCTCGCACAAACACATTTCGTTTCACTCACCGACTATTAAGCTCTAACCGGAGCGAAACGTCAACTGCACCCAGTGTGTCTGCGAACGACTGACGTCTATAACTCTCTCGCTCTCTCTCTTGTCAAGATCAAAGCTGAAGACTGTGCCTGCTATTATTGTGATACACAGTCACAGTCAGTGTCGATCCAGACACCTATCACCTCTTTCTCAAGAGTGCCAGCACCAACAGCCTAGCCGGTCAGAGAGAGAAAGTTTGGGTCGATGCTAGCGGACGAAGAATCAAGCCATCATAGCACCGAATACTCCACTATTTTTTCAAAATCCAAGAAATACGACCAAGTTCAATACAATTATGCGATGTAATACAATCCAAAGCAATACAGTGTATTATAATGCAATAAAATACAACATAATGCAGTGCAATATAATCCAACACAACACATAAGAACATAAGAAAGAAGGAACATTGCAACAGGCCTACTGGCCCATGCGAGGCAGGTCCAGTTCTCCCACCGGCTTAAGCCAATGCCTTCACCTAGTCAGGTCAGTCACATTCACTTAAGGGAGGAGCACTGCAGCCGACCTAATAGCACAAGCTAGTCAGGTCTAACTCATACCCACCTACACCCACTCATATATTTATCCAACCTATTTTTAAAACCACACAGCGTCTTAGCTTCTATGACGGTACTCGGGAGTTTGTTCCACTCATCCACAACTCTATTACCAAACCAGTGCTTTCCTATATCCTTCCTGAATCTGAATTTTTCCAAACTTAAAACCATTGCTGCGAGTCCTGTCTTGACTAGATATTTTTAGCACGCTATTTACATCCCCTTTATTAACTCATGTTTTCCATTTATACACCTCAATCATATCATCCCTAATTCTACACCTTTCTAGAGAGTGCAGATTTAGGGCCCTCAGTCTATCCTCATAGGGAAGGTTTCTGATACATGGGATCATCTTTGTCATCCTCCTTTGTACGTTTTCCAGAGCATTTATATCCATTCTGTAATACGGTGACCAAAACTGTGCAGCATAGTCTAAATGAGGCCTAACAACCTCAGGTTGTTCTTCAACTCTATATATATATAGAGCTGAAGAACAACCTGAGGACTTCTATTATTTATACTTCTTGATATGAAGCCAAAAATTCCGTTAGCTTTATTGTGAATGCTTGTGCATTTACGCATAATAATACAATATAATGTAATACAATCCAACGTAACACAATGCACTATAACACAATACAATATAATGCATTACAATCCAACGTAACACAAAGCACTATAACACAATACAATACAAAGCAATACAATACAACGCAGTACAATCAAACACAACACATTACAATGCAACACAATACAATACTACTACTGGCCATACAATAGAGAGGAAAAATAATGTAATGGCCCTGGGAGTAGTAATGTCTGAGGATCTCACTTTCAAGGATCACAACAGTGCCACGATCGCACGTGCAAAGAAAATGATAGGATGGATAATGACAACGTTCAAAACGAGAGATGCCAAGCCAATGATGATCCTTTTCAAATCACTTGTTCTCTCTAGGCTGGAATACTGCTGTACATTAACATCTTCATTCAAAGCAGGTGAAATCGCAGATCTAGAGAGTGTACAGAGATCCTTTACTGCACGTATAAGTTCTGTCAAGCACCTTAACTACTGGGAACGCTTGGAAGCACTTGACTTGTACTCGTTGGAACGCAGGAGGGAGAGATATATCATAATCTACACTTGGAAAATCCTGGAAGGAATGATCCCAAATCTGCACACAGAAATCACTCCCTACGAAAGTAAAAGACTGGGCAGGCGATGCAAAATGCCCCCAATAAAAAGTAGGGGCGCCATTGGTACACTAAGGGAAAATACCATAAGTGTCCGGGGCCCAAGACTGTTCAACAGCCTCCCATCAAGCATTAGGGGAATTACCAATAAACCCCTGGCTGCCTTCAAGAGAGAGCTGGACAGATACCTAAAGTTAGTGGCGGATCACCCGGGCTGTGGCTCGTACGTTGGACTGCGTGCGGCCAGCAGTAACAGCCTGGTTGATCAGGCCCTGATCCATCGGGAGGCCTGGTCATGAACCGGGCCACGGGGGCGTTGATCCCCGGAATAACCTCCAGGTAACCTCCAGGTACTACTACTACTACTACTATTATTACTGCTACTATTAATATTATTACCACTACTACTGTTACTACTACTACTATTACTACTACTGCCATTATTATTACTACCACTGCTACTACTAATATTACTATTAATACTTTTACCATTACTATTAATACTTTTACCATTACTATTACTACTACTACTACTACTACTACTATTGCTACTACTACTACTATTATTACTACGACTACCACTAATGATAATAATAATAATAATAATAAAAATAATAATAATAATAATAATAATAATAATAATAATAATAATAATAATAATAATAATAATAATAATAATAATAATAATAATAATAATAATAATAGGAAAAAGAAGAAGAAGAAGAAGAATTCGCAGCTTATACCATAATGGACAACTGTGATATTGCTTAGGCATTTTTCGCAAGGAAGGTTAAGGAAAGGAAGAGGATGATAAAGGAATAGAAGATAAGGGGAAAGGTAGAAAAAGACAGTAGGAGCGAGAGAGAGAGAGAGAGAGAGAGAGAGAGAGAGAGAGAGAGAGAGAGAGAGAGAGAGAGAGATCTGGATAGATCTGTCATTTCAGCAGAGCCTTCAACATAGGAGGGATGTGGGTGGCCTTACTGTTATGTACAAGGCCAATACTGTCAAAATACCACACTTGGATCCACTTCGAGGACAGCGTGAAACAAGCTTTTATGCCACAAGACGGGCAGAAAGCAGCAACTTCACTCTGGCTGTACCCTTCTCCAGAACATCACTCCATCTGAGATCATACATACCCAGGATGACTCGAGTATGGAACACATTCGTACAGCATAATGATGTCAACGAGATAAAGTCAGTTGATCAAATAAAAATGCTGGCCCACAGATGGCTCCAACTTCATCCTGTTCCCTACTTGTATGTCTCATAACAATAAAAATGCTTTCAAATGAGCTGATGTAGGTAACAGCTCTTAGCTTGCCAATAAAGTTAGGAATCCTTAACCTGTAAATAGCTGTCAATAAAGCTAGGGATCCTTAACCTGTCAAACCCTGTGTAAAAAAAAAAAAAAAAAAAAGAGAGATAGAGAGATAGAGAGAGAGAGAGAGAGAGAGAGAGAGGCTAACATGTTTGTTAGTATTCTTAGTTGATGTTTGTGGAAACTTTCAATCTTTTCTTAGGAGACAGATTCGATATAGCGAACTACCTGCTCATCAAACATCGTGTGTTATAGTCACTGTACATCAATCCTCGTGTGCTGTAGTCATTGTACATCAATGTTCATGTGTTGTAGTCACTGTGCATCAATCCTCGTGTGCTGTAGTCATTGTACATCAATGTTCATGTGTTGTAGTCACTGTACATCAATCCTCGTGTGCTGTAGTCATTGTACATCAATGTTTATGTGTTGTAGTCACTGTGCATCAATCCTCGTGTGCTGTAGTCATTGTACATCAATGTTCATGTGTTGTAGTCACTGTGCATCAATCCTCGTGTGCTGTAGTCATTGTACATCAATGTTTATGTGTTGTAGTCACTGTACATAATCTTTGTATGTTGTAGTCGCTCTACATCAATGCTTATGTGTTGTAGTCACTGTACATCAATCCTCGTGTATTGTAGTCACTGCACATCATTGCCTGTGTGTTGTAGTCATATTATTTGTTTGGGTAATTCTCCCAGAGTATCTGAAGCGTTGTTGGCCATTTCTTATCCGAAATTCGTGGAAGCAATCCTTTTGTGACACCAGTCACAAAGGGACACTGTGGAGATGGACGACACCCAGTGACTGGTGTCACAGAGTGACTAGGTTCCACACTGTGGAGATGGACGACACCCAGTGACTTGTGTCACAGAGTGACTAGGTTCCACACTGTGGAGATGGACGACACCCAGTGACTGGTGTCACAGAGTGACTAGGTTCCACACTGTGGAGACGGACGACTCCCAGTGACTGGTGTCACAGAGTGACTAGGTTCCACACTGTGGAGATGGATGACACCCAGTGACTGGTGTCACAGAGTGACTAGGTTCCACACTGTGGAGATGGACGACACCCAGTGACTGGTGTCACAGAGTGACTAGGTTCCACACTGTGGAGACGGACGACTCCCAGTGACTGGTGTCACAGAGTGACTAGGTTCCACACTGTGGAGATGGATGACACCCAGTGACTTGTGTCACAGAGTGACTAGGTTCCACACTGTGGAGATGGACGACACCCAGTGACTGGTGTCACAGAGTGACTAGGTTCCACACTGTGGAGATGGATGACACCCAGTGACTAGTGTCACAGAGTGACTAGGTTCCACACTGTGGAGATGGACGACACCCAGTGACTGGTGTCACAGAGTGACTAGGTTCCACACTGTGGAGATGGATGACACCCAGTGACTAGTGTCACAGAGTGACTAGGTTCCACACTGTGGAGATGGACGACACCCAGTGACTGGTGTCACAGAGTGACTAGGTTCCACACTGTGGAGATGGACGACACCCAGTGACTGGTGTCACAGAGTGACTAGGTTCCACACTGTGGAGATGGACGACACCCAGTGGCTGGTCTCACAGAGTGACTAGGTTCCACACTGTGGAGATGGACGACACCCAGTGACTAGTGTCACAGAGTGACTAGGTTCCACACTGTGGAGATGGACGACACCCAGTGACTAGTGTCACAGAGTGACTAGGTTCCACACTGTGGAGATGGACGACACCCAGTGACTAGTGTCACAGAGTGACTAGGTTCCACACTGTGGAGATGGACGACACCCAGTGACTTGTGTCACAGAGTGACTAGGTTCCACACTGTGGAGATGGACGGCACCCAGTGACTGGTGTCACAGAGTGACTAGGTTCCACACTGTGGAGATGGACGACACCCAGTGACTGGTGTCACAGAGTGACTAGGTTCCACACTGTGGAGATGGACGACACCCAGTGACTGGTGTCACAGAGTGACTAGGTTCCACACTGTGGAGATGGACGACACCCAGTGACTGGTGTCACAGAGTGACTAGGTTCCACACTGTGGAGATGGACGACACCCAGTGACTGGTGTCACAGAGTGACTAGGTTCCACACTGTGGAGATGGACGACACCCAGTGACTGGTGTCACAGAGTGACTAGGTTCCACACTGTGGAGATGGACGGCACCCAGTGACTTGTGTCACAGAGTGACTAGGTTCCACACTGTGGAGACGGACGACTCCCAGTGACTGGTGTCACAGAGTGACTAGGTTCCACACTGTGGAGATGGTCAACACTCAGTGCTATTATCTTCTCACAGCTTAGTATACAAGAGACGAGTTGTTATCCTACCACAGCTCATTTCGCAAGCCAAGAGCTGTTACCCTAACAAAGCTTATTTTACAAAAAATTTGAGCTGTTACCCCCTATCTGAGTTCGCTTCAAAGCCTGACCCTAGCAATGCCTCTGTTGCAAGGGCATGTTCTTCAAGATTAAGGGACACGCTTATAAGGAACAACATTAAGTTAGTCTTCAGTGAAACGGTGTTTCCATTTGGCTCAGGTGATTGCTTATGTGCACTCATCTAATTGTGGTGGCAGGGGTCGAGTCCTAGCTCCTGGTCGCTACTAGGTCCTCTCTCTCCCTACTCCATGAGCTTTATCACAACTCTTCTTAAAATTATGTGTGGATCCTGCCTCCACTACACCACTCTCCAGACAATTCCACTTGCTGACAACTTTATGACTGGAGAAATACTTCCTAACATCCCTGTAACTCATGTGAGCCTTCACCTTTCAATTGTGTGTACGGGTCTCTCTCTCTCTCTCTCTCTCTCTCTCTCTCTCTCTCTCTCTCTCTCTCTCTCTCTCTCTCTCTCTCTCTCTCTCTCTCTCTCTCTCTCTCTCTGTACAATGAGCATTTAACATAATTTCAAACAGAGCAATTCTCTCAGTTGATACAATGGTCGAGGATAATTATTTGTCCGGTAATGGCCAAAAAAAAAACAGAACTCACAAAGAGCTTAATTTAGCTTATGCAATAAAAAAAAGAGTAAAAACACTCCTTTACAAAGACAGAATTGTCGTTGAAATTTATTTGTCGTGAAATGAAAACGAGTGAAACAGGTTTGTGTGATTTATTATGCTTCGTTGCTGGTATATAGGGAGCGGAAAAGAAAAAGAGGGAAAGGGGAGTAATGGAAATGAATGTTAAGGGAGGCTAAGGGAAGACAGGGATAAGAGGAATGGGTTGTCAAGGGGGAGGGATGTGCATGTCGAGGAAGAACTAACTAAGAGAAGGAACAGTTCCTCGGCTGAAGTGAACATAAGACAGAGATTACAAAACAAGCTTTTATTGGGACGTCGTTTCGCTCTGCGTAGAGCTTTCTAATGACTAGATAAACATCCATACAGGGCGAAACGTCGTGACAATAAAATCTTTTTACCATTATTAACGGTAGCAAGCTGTTTACGACCGCCGAGGTCAGCGCAATTTCACTATTAACCCATAATTTAGAGGGGAAAAGTTGAGACGACGTTTCGGTTCGTCCTAGACCGTTGGACTTTACCAATTCCAACTGAGCTCAGTAGCCAACGAAGCATCGTTTAGCGTAAAATCTTGCTCTACCTTCCGCGTCATTATGCCTGTCATCGATTTTTTTTCTCAATTATTCAATGCTTCTTTCGCCTCTGATGATTTTCTAATGCAAAGGTTTTCAGTCACGGGTGCGTGCAACACCACGGTGTGCGTGCAACACCACGGTGTGCGTGCAACACCACGGTGGTGCGTGCAACACCACGGTGGTGCGTGCAACACTACGGTGGTGCGTGCAACACCACGGTGGTGCGTGCAACACCACGGTGGTGCGTGCAACACAACGGTGGTGCGTGCAACACCACGGTGGTGCATGCAACATCACGGTGGTGCGTGCAACACAACGGTGGCGCGTGCAACATCACGGTGTGCGTGCAACACCACGGTGTGCGTGCAACACCACGGTGTTGCGTGCAACACCACGGTGTGCGTGCAACACCACGGTGTGCGTGCAACACCACGGTGTGCGAGATGTCATTACTTGGGATGCTTATAATGGCGCCTGCTTTAATTACAATGTTAATGAATTTGCATTTATTTCTCATACGCAGGAATTATTTTTACTCTATCTATTTAACTATCTCTCTATCTATCTATATATATATATATATATATATATATATATATATATATATATATATATATATATATAAAATATATATATATATATATATATATATATATATATATATATATATATATATATATATATATATATAATGTCGTGCCGAATATGTAAAACTGGTCACTTAGCAAGAACTCATTTAAAATTAAGTCCTTTCTAAAATTTTCTCTTATACGTTTAAAGATATATTTTTTTCATTAATGGTAATGTAAAGATTTATAATTTTGCTCCAAAAGAATCTTAGAAAACTTACCTAACCTTATTATAACAAGAACAATTTATTTTAGCCTAACCCAACAAAATATATTTTAGATTTGTTTACAGTAATTTAATACTAAACAAACACAGTGAAATATATTTTTTTCGTTAGGTTCAGAATGATTTTGGCGAAATTATTGCATACACAAATTTTCGCTTGTCCTATATGGCAAGATGAACGTTGATATTTAAGCCAAGATCGCAAGTTCTGCCTATTCGGCACGACATATATATATATATATATATATATATATATATATATATATATATATATATATATATATATATATATATATATATATATATATATATATATATATATCTTTCTTTCAACACATTGGCCGTATCCCACCGAGGCAGGGTGGCCCAAAAGGAAAAACGAAAGTTTCTCCTTTTACATATAGTAATATGTACAGGAGAAGGGGTTACTAGCCCCTTGCTCCCGGCATTTTAGTCGCCTCTTACAACACGCATGGCTTACGGAGGAAGAATTCTGTTCCACTTCCCCATGGAGATAAGTGGAAATAAACAAGAACAAGAAGTAGTAAGAAAATAGAAGAAAACCCAGAGGAGTGCGTATATAATATATGCTTGTACATGTATGTGTAGTGTGACCTAAGTGTAAGTAGAAGTAGCGAGACGTACCTGAAACCTTGCATGTTCACGAGACAGAAAAAAGACACCAGCAATCCTACCATCGTGTAAAACAATTACAGGCTTCTGTTTTACACTCACTTGGCAGGACGGTAGTACCTCCCTGGGCGGTTACTGTCTACTAACCTACTACAATAATATATATATATATATATATATATATATATATATATATATATATATATATATATATATATATATATATAAGTGAACAGTATTTAGATAAGGGAACAGAGGTTTTTGTGGCATTTATGAATTTAGAAAAGGCATATGACAGAGTGGATAGTGGTCTAATGTGGCAGATGCTGCAGGTATATGGTACAAGAGGTAGGTTACTGAAAGCAATGAAGAGTTTTTACGAGGATAGTGAGGCTCAGGTTAGAGTACGTAGGAGAACGGGAGATTTTTTCCCAGTAAAAGTAGCCCTTAGACAAAGATGTGTGATGTCACCGTGGTTGTTCAATATATTTATAGATGGGGTTGTAAGAGAAGTAAATGCCAGGGTATTGGCAAGAGGCGTGGAGTTAAAAGATAAAGAATCTAACACAAAGTGAGAGTTGTCACAGTTACTCTTTGCTGATGACACTGTGCTTTTGGGAGATTCTGAAGAGAAGTTGCAGAGGTTAGTGGATGAATTTGGTAGGGTATGTAAAAGAAGAAAATTGAAAGTAAATATAAGAAAGAGTTAAGGTTATGAGGATAGCAAAAAAATTAGGTGACGAAAGATTGGATATCAGATTGGGCGGATGAGAGTATAGAGGAGGTGAATGTATTCAGATATTTAGGAGTGGACGTGTCAGCAGATGGGTCTATGAAGCATGAGGTGAATCACAGAATTGATGAGGGGAAAAGGGTGAGTGGTACACTTAGGAGTCTGTGGAGACAAAGAACTTTGTCCGTGGAAGCAAAGAGGGGAATGTATGAGAGTATAGTTGTACCAACACTCTTGTATGGGTGTGAAGCATGGGTGATGAATGTTGCGACGAGGAGAAGGCTGGAGACAGTGGAGATGTCATGTCTGAGGGCAATGTGTGGTGTGAATATCATGCAGAGAATTCGTAGTTTGGAAATTAGGAGAAGGTGTGGGATTACCAAAACTATTATCCAGAGGGTTGGGTGTAGGGTTGTTGAGGAGGTTCGGACACGTAGAGAGAATGGAACAAAACAGAATGACTTCGAGAGTGTATAAATCTGTAGTGGAGGGAAGGCGGGGGAGGGGTCGGCCTAGGCAGCTTTGGAGGGAGGGGGTAAAGGAGGTTTTGTGTGCGAGGGGCTTGGACTTCCAGCAAGCGTGCGTGAGCGTATTTGATAGGAGTGAATGGAGACAAATGGTTTTTAATACTTGACGTGCTGTTGGTGTGTGAGCAAAGTAACATTTATGAAGGGATTCAGGGAAATCGGCAGGCCGGACTTGAGTCCTGGAGATGGGAAGTACAGTGTCTACACTCTGAAGGAGGGGTGTTAATGTTGCAGTTTTATAACTGTAGTGTAAAGCACCCCTCTGGCAAGACAGTGATGGAGTGAATGATGATGAAAGTTTTTCTTTCTCGGGCCACCCTGCCTTGGTGGGAATCGGCCGATGTGATATATATATATATATGTATATATATATATATGTATATATATATATATATATATATATATATATATATATATATATATATATATATATATATATATATATATATATATATATATATATATATATATATATATATATATATATACATATATATATATATATATATATATATATATATATATATATATATATATATATATATATATATATATATATATATATATATATATATATATATAACGCATTTTCTCTAAGTGTGCAAGCCACCTTAACAAACTCCTTCTCGGCCATCTATGTAATACTTTTGGCAATTCCAAACTTCCTACTGATCTTCAGACTCTGAATTTCTGCATACCATTCACATTGCACATTACCCTCAGACACGATATCTCCACTATCTCTAGGCGCCTCCTCGCTACAACGTTTAAAACCGATGTTTCACACTCATATAAGAGTGTTGGTATCACTATAAGCTGATACATTTCCCTTTTTTACCTACATGGATAAGGTTCTTTATCTCCACAGATGCCTCAATGCACCACCCACCTTTTTTTTTCCTCGTCAGTTCTATGGTTCACCTCATTTTTCAGAGACTCATCTACCTACAAGTCCACTATCAAATATCCAAACATATTCAACTCCTCTGTATTCCCTCTCTCCAATTTGATATCCAATATCATCTTTTTTATATATTTCGATGCTCTCATCACATCGCTCTTTCCTGTACTCACCTTTAATTTCCTTATTTTTCTTTCTTTTACCAATCTTTGCAACTTCAGAATCTCCCAAAAGCACAGTGTCATCGACAAAAAGCATCTGTGACAATTCCCACTGCGTACCACATTCACCATTTGTCCATTACACACCTTAACCCCCACTCTAGCGTTCGCTTCATGTACAACACTATTTACACTATGTTAAAGCATCATGGTGGCATCACACATCCTTGTCCAAGGCCCACTTCTACTGGAAAATAATTTTCGTTTCTCCTTCATGCCCTGACCTCATCTAATGGCTCCCTCTTTTGCTCTTAACTGTTAAATTTATTTGTTCCTTAGGACTTCTCAGCTTACTGATCTCACTCCAAAACTGTTTCGTATTCTCAGCAAAATTTGTTAATAATGACTCTAAAACTGTCTCATTAACCCTCCTTTTGTGTTTCTTCAGTACTCCTTTAACCTCTCTTTTACTCTACATATACTCCTCCCTCCATGTATCACTTCTACACTGCAAAAACATTTTGTAAGCTTTCTCTCCGCTACTACTACCCTCTTCGCCATTTCACCAATCACTCCTCAAGAAGAAGGCTGGAGGCAATGGAGATGACATGTCTGAGGGCAACGTGTGGTGTGAATATAATGCAGAGTAAGTCACTAAATTAACTCCCTCAACTGCTCACTTCTTCACTACTCTCACACAAAGCTAGACCTGACATTTAATTAATAATTATAATATTAAGACCAGCTGCTCTGGTAATTAAATTTACGTGGGCTGTATGTTATTTTGGTTTACTTGCTGGGTACACAAAATATTCATATTAACTCTTTCCATTTAATTACTGTAGATGGATCACACCACAACACCTGCCTAACACCTAGACCCTACACTGGCCAGCTAGTGATCTAAATGCAAGGACTCATGGTGCATTTCCTTGTGAGTGCTGTTGCATCCCTTATTTCTCGCCATCTACACGTAATTCTTGAGGTCCTGCAAATTTCCTGTCCCAATCCTACAGCAGGGGACATTAACACGGGTTTCTAATTACAAATTCAGGCCGAAACACCCCAAATTGGCCTCGGAAGACGCCGGATAATTAGCAGAATTCGGTCCAGTGTTCACACATTAAATTCAATATGGCGTCTGCCCCCGACGTCACTCAGCAGCTCTTCTACAGCATTATATTTTATTACACAACTACTATTACTACACCACTACTACTACCACCACTACTACTACCACCACTAATACTACCTCTACTACTTCTACCATTATTACTACTTCTACTACCACCACCACCACTGCTATTACGACTGCTACTACTACTGCTACTACTACCGCTACTACTACTACTACTACTACTACTACTACTACTGTTACTACTATAGCTACTACAATTACTACTACAACTATTACCGCTACACCAACTATGGCTGCTACTAAACTACCTAAAACACAGAAAAGGAAAATCACCCCTCCCTCCCTCCCTCCCTTCCTCTCTCCACCCCCCTCCTCCCTACCTCTCTACCTCCCACAACTCCCCCTGACACCAACAAAAACACTGTCACAAATACAACAACAAAAATTTGTTGTAAATTAAACACCGTCAATTGCCAAAAAAAAAAAAATTTGAGAAGTAATTGTGAAAGGGGGAAGGGCCAGGGGGTTGGTGGGTGGGGGTAGTGAAAGGTGGATTGGGGTTGGAGGAGGGAGGGGGGGATGGGGTGCGCGCGTGAAAAATATTGGAACTTTAGCAGAACTCCCGCAGGGATATTAAGCTGTCCGAAAATCCCCTTAAAGGTGCAGTTTTAAAGAGGTTTTGCGACGTGGAGGAAAAAATGTCGCGAGGTGAGAAAATGATGGTGGGGAAATTTCAGTGACTTTATTCGAGGGACCGAAACAATATCAGACGACGGAATATTTATTCATATATATATATATATATATATATATATATATATATATATATATATATATATATATATATATATATATATATATATATATATATATATATATATATATATATATATATATATGTCGTGCCGAATATGTAAAACTGGTCAATTAGCAAAAACTCATTTAAAATTAAGTCCTTTCTAAAATTTTCTCTTATACGTTTAAAGATATATTTTTTTCATTAATGTTGATGTAAAAATTTATAATTTTGCACCAAAAGGAAATTAGAAAACTTACCTAACCTTATTATAACAAGAACAATTTATTTTAGACTAACTCAACTAAATATATTTTAGATTTGTTAACAATAATTTAATACTAAACAAACACAGTGAAATATATTTTTTTCGTTAGATTCAGAATGATTTTGGCGAAATTATTGCATACACAAATTTTCACTTGTCCTATATGGCAAGATGAACGTTGCTATTTAAGCCAAGATCGCA